>NW_012101654.1:130719-249391 GCF_000951045.1 Mandrillus leucophaeus | reverse complement strand
TGATGGGTGCAGCACACCAACATGGCACAAGTATACATATGTAACAAACCTGCACGTTATGCACATGTACCCTACAACTTAAAGTATAATAATAATAAATAAATTTTTAAAAAAAATAATAAATAAATAAATAAATAAAGAATTTACAAATCTACAGTTTTGGAATTGAAACAACACTGTCCTCTTCAATGAACTGTACTATTACATGTATAAAACATAGATGAAGTTTTATACATGCACAGTGCAAGGAAGCCCATTGACACCCACATGGGCATTGTTAATTATCAATATTGTCAGCATGGAATAAAAAGAACAACAACTTAAAAAGAACAAAAAATGGCCTGTCATTTGCAGCAACATGAATGAAACTGGAGGCCATTATGTTAAGTGAAATAAGACAGGCACAGAAAGACAAATATCACATATTCTCACTCATATGTGGGAGCTAAAAAAATTGCATCTCACGGAATTAAAGAGTAGAATGATAGATACTGAGGCTGGGAAGGGAAGAGATGGGAATGAAAAGAAGTTGGTTAATGAGTCTAAAAATGCAGTTAGATGAAAGTTCTAATATTCAATGTACAGTAGGGAAATTATAGTTAATAACAATTTATTGTATATTTTAAAATAGCTAGAAGAGAAGAATTGAAATGTTCTCTCTCCCTAACCAAAAAAGGTGGATGTTTGAGGCAATAAATTTCCCGATTACCCTGATTTGATCATTATACATTGTGTGCATGTATCAAAATATCACATGTACCCCAAAAATATGTACAATTATTATATATCAATAAAAAACAAAAAGAACAACAATTTGACAAAGCATCAAAACAAATAAGCATGTTTAAATTTTAGAAAGTTTATTGTAGTGTGAATATAGAATACTTAGGTGTCTGTATCTTGTTTGAAAAGAACAAAGTTACCAACCCTAGTTCGTAGTCTCCACAAAGTAGTGCCTCCTTGTAGCAATTTTGGAGCAATTTTATTTCACGTAGCAAAAAGCTTAGACATACTTGCTGAATTAGGATCAGATTCTGCCATCACACAGCAACACCAAAATCCGCTAGTATCAAACAAAAGTTTCACATTTGGAATAATGGTGGTTCGAGACAATGCGGTGAGTATAATACGCTTCCTATAAAAAGCACGCAACCTCTTATTCTCTGTCAGCACTCACAGCTACACTAAAGGTTATGTTTGCTGCTGCTCTCTGTTGTCCTTAACTTCTGACATTTTAAAAAGTGTAAACGCACTGTGCTGTGGGACTCCTTTGTAAAGGGGGCTTTATAAGTGTAAATGGTTGTTGGTACAACCTCTCTTTGACTTCTGACTGTCACCTCCTGTTTCAAGTGGAACACGTTTTGCTGCCTTTGCAGAGTCCTTAGCAGTCCCCACATTTCCTTGGGGAGTCCATATTCCATCTGGCAAAACCATCATTGTAATTTGTCAAGGCAGGAAGAATTGTGCCCCAAAAGCGCATGCGCTAAAGAAATAGTATTGTCTGCCTGGCTTCTCTAGCATAACACATTCAAAAGCCTTAAATAAATGAATGATCAACTAGACGCAGACAATGGTTTGGTGTAAATATGAGCTTATGCTGTAAGCATGTATTGCAGGAGGACCCGTTAGAACGGAAAATGGATGGGGCTTTTGCTATGCACGAGACGTGTTCCATGGAGTAACGTTAATGCAGATGCTAGAGCCTGTCTTAACTCCGGATAGAACTCTGCACTGATAAAGCAAGGGTCAAGGAACTTGATTTGCATCATTAATTTGAACCTTTTCTTTGTAATAACTCCCTCAAAGGAGCAGCCAAAAAAGGTACCAGATTATCCTCCATAAACATTGCTCTGTACATACACACACAGTGGATAGAATCCAGCAAATTGGCGTCTTTCCAAAGAGATACATTGTTGATCCTTTTTTGGAGTTGAAAATACAATGAATACCTGAGGACATTACATCTGAAGATGTCCCAGCTAGCAACCCTCTGCCACTAACATCACTGTACTGTCAACTTCGATGACAGATGAGCCCAGATGTTAGTCCTGGCTCTGCCACTTACAGAAACTCTGAGCCTTAGGCAAGCTACATGTCCTTTCCAAGTCTACATCCCCTCATCTATAAACTACTCCTCCCTGCCTCATAAGACTGTAACACATATCAACACTTAGCACTTAGTGTGCTTGTAATAAGTGTTAGTGATTGCTAGATTCATTGACACCCCTTGAAAGAATTGGAGGTCATTTACAATGAAAAGCAAATATGTAATAAGAATAAAAGAATGCAAATCTTATCAAGCAGAAGGAATAAATAATTATACCAGAAATATAGTGAAAACATAGCTTTTGGCAGCCAAGGGCAAAGTAAGGTGGGAGAAATAATTCAGTACTCCTGTCCCTCCAGGATAGCACAGAGCATTGCACCAGCCCTGAGAGCCCTGCCACTGCCTCCACCTGGCTGTTCTCACTCCCATTCTGGCAGCTAGAGCAGCCTCATGGCACCTGGTCATTAATACTTCTCCAGATATCAAAAAATAAGCTGATCGCCCAGTATCAGATGTAGCACAAAGATGTCATTTGTTTTCTAAGAAAGTTTGAAAAAAAAATACACCTTGGAGTAAACGAAATGATGTTAATTTTTTCCTTTGCACATATAGCCTTAAAAGAAAGGAAAACAGGGGCTGGGCACAGTGGTTCATGCCTGTAATCCCAGCACTTTGGGAGGCCGAGGCGGGTGGAGGGTGCAGTGAGCCGACATCGCGCCACTGCACTCCAGCCTGGGCGACAGACCAAGATTCCATCTCAAAAAAAAAAAAAAAAAGAAAAAGAAAAAAAGAAAGGAAAGAAGGAATTTCTTCAGAAAAATTCCAGTATAATTTTTATAGTAGAGCTGACATTCCCACCACAGCAATTCTCAGTCTCTGTGTAATGCTTCAAAATGAAAACTTTAAAGTCTCTTGCCTTTATGTCATAATAGCTCTACCTCTAGCTCCTTCTTTTAATTTAGTCATTGGATGAAGACCTGCACCTCCTGAGTTTACGATTATATAA
This sequence comes from Mandrillus leucophaeus, assembly GCF_000951045.1. Lineage (NCBI taxonomy): Eukaryota > Metazoa > Chordata > Mammalia > Primates > Cercopithecidae > Mandrillus > Mandrillus leucophaeus. The sequence continues at coordinate 246,338 of NW_012101654.1, read as the reverse complement.
CTCTCCTCCAAGAATACAAAGAACTCTATTATATCTGTGTGACAAAGTCTTCTCTCTGCATGTATTGGATAGGCAGAAAGAGTTTATAGATGTCTGATGGATTCTAGAAGTAATCTTACTGCAAAAATTCTGCTCAGCAAATTTTTATATATTGCATGTGCCTCTATCTTCAGTGAACAAAATTTTCTGCCTGTCCTTGAGTATTCATTTATATAAATCCATACAAAGATGATAGATTAACTAAATTAAATGGTCATGGAGGATAACAGATCAAAAGTTCATTTCATAAGACAGTCACATTAGACCATACCATGTGTAGTAAGTATAGCATAGATGGAAACAAATGATTAAGTTCCAAATTTAGAAATAATGTATTTCTTACTTCCCTCCCTGTATTAGTCTACTGACATAACAAAATATCATAGGTGGCTTAAATAGAAATGTATTTGCTCACAGTTCTGGAGTCTGGGAAGTGCAAGATCAAAGTGCTAGTCAGTTCAATTCCAGGTAAGGGCTCTCCTCCTAGCTTGTAGATAGCTACCTTCTTGCTGTGTTGTCATGTGGCAGGGAGAGAGAATTCTCTGGTGTCACTTATAAGTACACTAATCTTACTGGGTCAGGGCCCCACCCTTATGATTTCATTTCAGCTTAATCACCTGCTTGGCCTTATCTCCAAACACAGTCACACTGGGGGTTCGAGCTGTTATGTATAGATTTTGGGGGGATGCAAACCAGTCTATAGCACTCCCAAAACAGATAATTATCTCATTGTATTTGATCCCTTTTCCCTCCTGGTAGGTAAGTAAGTAAGCTGAATTACGAGCTGACCCAGGTGAAAAGTCAACATATGAAGAGAAAGTTGTAGCTCTCAGAGCCAGAAATCTCTCACGTGAAGGTCAAATGCCAGCCAGTCAATATTAGATGGTGCTCTAAATGGAATTCCTGGCTTAGGGTGTCCATCATACTTGTGGAAATCCATGGACACTCAAAATAAACATTTTAGTCTAGTTACAATGTGAAATGGAAGCCCAAGGCTCCTGAAAGAGACGTGGGAGTGGGGAATGGGGCAACAGTGTAGTCCTAAGAGATAAAATTGGTAGTGATCCGAATGGATCCCAAAGACTCTGGGCAATACCCTCAGCAGCTCAAATTGTGCACATTTCTCTATGTGAGGGCAGCTTAAAGGCACTGGATACAAGTAGGCAATCGGATTGCCATCTTTTCATTGTTAAAGTAAACTCCAGAATCAAACAGCAATTCTGTGGAATCATCCTTAAACCATCTTAGGTAAATAAGAAGATTATATGCATTTAAAACAGAAGTCGCCTGATTCTTCTATTTGAGTGGAGAGTATATTTATATTTATATTTATATTCATTTATATTTATATTTATATTTATATTTATGGGTAAAGTACATTGCCCTTTAAATAGCTGGGGCAAAATAAGTTCTGAACTGCATTAAATGTGAATAAAGTCTTCAAATAATCAGAATTGACAACAATAACAAAGCAAATGTATTTGGACGAAATACAATTTCTACAGCATCAACTACATTTTGATAATGTAACATTTAACCTCCACCCAATTAGAAGAATCACGAGAGGGATTAATTTCTAAAAAAAAATAAAAATTTTTTAAAATTACTTATTTCCCATCCCTTTAATTCACTCTTTGCTACCTTAATGGTTCAATAAGTGCATATTTATGGAAATAAATCCCTTTCAAAATTTCTGTTGAGTACATTTCTTCCTCATTTGTTTTTTCCCTTCAAGTTTTCTGTATTCATTTTTAATGTTGCTGTCTTCTATACAAATGTCGGTGGAGGAGCTGGATACTAAGACCATGCCTAAAATATGTCAGTGCTATCTATGAAAGTTAAAACTGCCAACTTTGGTGATTAATCAAATTTGCTCTAAATGGGATTAATTCGGGTGTAAGTATGAAGAAGATTGTCAGGGTGCGTGTCCCTTTTCTCATCTGTCCCCGGGTCTTTTTCTCCCCCTTTGCTGAATTGAAAATGAAGCTGAGCTATAATCTTGCTTGGCAGATACTGGATCCTTCCTTTGATAAACATCTAAAATGCTAATGAATGTGGGCTGCAGTTCTGAAAGAGGGAGCATAGGATTTGACAAGAATCTGGAGGGTAAAAAAGAAGAACTTTCTGACTTAAAAGAACTCTTTTTGTTCACATTTGGTATTGTTTCCTGAAGAAAAAATATTGCTCCACAGAAAAACAGAAAAACTTCTGCTACATCAAAATGCGGAAGCATGAAAAACTGATGAGCTTTCAGATTGTCCTCTTTTGCATGCAAATCATATCAGAAGTTCTCATTAGCATAAATGCATGAGCAACTCTAAATGCTTTTAATTTCCAATCTCAGCCAGCAGAGGAGTAATTTGTCACTGTCAGGGTGAAAATCTAAAGAGAAAAAAAAAAGAGAGAGAGAAGGACTCCATGCTAAATTGGAATCATATAAATTTTTGATTTGCTAATTGACTGATGTTGCAGTTCAATCAGCTGCCTTGAAGGTGTAAATAATTCAATGTACAGTCAGAAATAAAATCATAACGTGCCTCTACCAAAGGCGTTTTAGTATTAAATGCAATGGGACATAACTGACCATGTCTTTTTTATGGATACCCTGTTTAGTCAAATTATAATTCTTCTGCAAGCAGCTATACTCATACAAACCAATAAAAACACCTCTCATATACCCCAAGTTCTGCAAGTAAGAGTCATTAGAACCCAGGAAACAGAGCTCTGCAATCTTTAACTGTGAGCCTCCCAGCAGGTTACAACCGAGGTTTCATGATCCACCTTCTGATGGTAGCCCACTAATGCAATCATAAAAAGAAACTACTGAAATAAAAATCTTATTCCTACTCCTGCTAACTTTCAATCTTTCCTTTCCTTTAATCTACTGCTTTAAATGTCATATGCAAAACGTATTTATCACAAAACTATCTCATTAGGGCAGGCATGATATGGATATTTTAAAAGCTACTCCTTGTGGTTTATTTTTATCATATAGTTCTTTAATATTATTATCTTTACTTTGAAACATTTTAATTTGCATCATGCAAAAGTTAGTTTATAAATAATTTAAAAATATTGCTTAATTCAAAGTCAAGTAGAATAAATATGACTAAAGTCCCAACTTATTGGAACTCTATTTTATCTAGTAATTGGTATTTTATTTAGTAATAATTTTAAATAGGAAAATTGAAGAGTTATGCTAAAACCATGTTCAGGCACTTTCATTATGAAAAGTGAGCCTGATGCTCCAGTGAAAATACCAGTGCCCTGTGAGAAATGCAAATCGATTAAATTCAAATAAATTCATTCGAACTGTTTTTCAGTTATATAATATAGACTCTACCTCTAATTAATGTATGCATCTAAAGAGCTGTAAACAAAACCACAACCTATTGGAAAACTGACCTGTACATACTGACATTTGTGCCTAGAAAGAAAAGAAATACCAGACTAAGTTCTGTAAACTTAATTCAGCAATCAGTATGTTAAAAGAAGAACTTCAGACATTAAATTTAGCAAAGTTTCTTTAAATAAAGAACAATTCAGGAATCAAGCAGCCCTCTGAACCAGGAGATGTTCAGAGAGCTCCACCCAGCAACATGGGCAGGGAGTATTTATAGACAGAAAAAGGAAGAGACATATGGAAACAACTTGATTTGCCCCATTTGAGCATGGTGTGATGAGGCCTTTGCCTTATGTGGACACGGTCTAATCAGTTGGCAGTCTGTGATTGGCTGAAGTTGGGCTGCTGTGATTGGCTGAGACTCAGCTATTTGTTACAATAATATACTCTGGTTGCAGTTTACATGCTGAGTTAGGTAGCGTCTCACTAGGTACAGAGGCAGATTTAGGCCAAATTTAATTTAATTGAACAAATGTATCATATTAAAAAAAGCAAGATGGCTTCCCTCCACCTAACCTGAGTTTTCATAAGGCCACCTGGTAGGTTCTGCCTTCAGCCCTGTCTCTAAAACCTTGCCCTCCAATAATTTTCCATCATTCTAGGGTTGTTTGGAAGTCCCGAGTAGAGCAACTCCATATCACGTACGGCAAATACAGTAAGTCTTGTGAAGTATGGGTAATGGGCTGGCTAATTTTTTTTTTTTTTTTTGAGACGGAGTCTCGCTCTGTTGCCTAGGCTGGAGTGCAGTGGTGGGATCTCGGCTCACTGCAAGCTCCGCCTCCTGGGTTTGCCCTTCTCCTGCCTCAGCCTCCTGAGTAGCTGGGACTACAGGCGCCCGCCACCATGCCCGGCTAGTTTTTTGTATTTTTAGTAGAGACAGGTTGTCACTGTGTTAGCCAGGATGGTCTCGATCTCCTGACCTTGTGATCCGCCCGCCTCGGCCTCCCAAAGTGCTGGTATTACAGGCTTGAGCCACCGCACCCGGCCTGTGCTGGCTAATTTTTTAAACATCCTTCCTCGTCATTGCCTCTGGGAAAGGTTAGTGCAACAGAATAAAGAGAACAAAAGCATGCCATCCCTAGCTTTCGAATTTTCAGGGTCAAGTCTCAAGAACCTGAACTTCTGAGCAACAAAATCTTTAGCCCCTTACCTCATAAAATGTTTGTTAGAAACAATCGCTTCGAATGAATGCATGATCAATGAAAGTCAGTTTTTTCTGCCCCATACAAAAATAACCAGAAGTTAGAAAGGAAGAGATAAACAGAAGGAAGGTAAAAGCAAAGCAAGAGGCGAAATCTGAACATACAAACAATGGCTGGACCAATGTAAAGATAGAGCTTGGACCCACTCCTGTAGCAACCTGCCCAGGAAGGCAACCCGGTTTCTATTAGGCACCCAGAGAGCCAGACTGCTATCTTTAAGAACAACCCAGGAAACGAAACAATAACTTCTCTAATAATCGGCCCAAAATGGCCAGGCACTGATTAATATAAATGACAATTTCACTCATTTTTGTCTCTACTTCCAACTTGGGACCCACCAGAGAAATCCAAACATGTCCCCTAAACCCATCCCACAGCCTGCCAGCTGCTGACACCTAGAGCTGGCCCTTTGCCCACTTTCAGAGCCCTCTGCCTACCTGGGAGCCTCTGTCAAAACACAAATGACTGTGGCCAACCCACTTGCTATAGCACGTTCTCAAAAAATAGCCTTTGTCTTTCTCATGTGGTTTGTTTTCATCTACTTCCAGAAAAAGGAGCCAAAATGTACAAGGCAGAGCTCATCCCCTCCTTGGCAGGGTGCAGTTGAACCTCTGAGTCAGGCTGTGGGCTCCCAGAGCATGGAGAACTTCTGCCTTGATTTCTGCATGGCTCCTCCCAGAGGTGAGCAGCCTTACTGGGACCCAGTCCAGAATGGGCGACAACAGAGTAACAGCATCAACATCAACAAGCGTTTATTGAGTGCCTTCTATGCACCAGCATAAGAAGCCCTTGAAGGACTAAAAAATTCCACCCCCCACCCAGCAACTCCTCCCTCATTTCAAGGACCCTTTCTGAGCAAATATTTCCCAAACTAGCTGAGCTTCAGCTCAACCCTTTTTGCTAAAGCCCTGTAAAAACTCTATCCTCAGCCAGGCATGGTGGCTCACACCTGTAATTCCAGCACTTTGGAAGGCTAAGGCGGTGGATCACCTGAGGTCAGGAGTTCGAGACCACCCTGACCAATATGGAGAAACCCCATCTCTACTAAAAATACAAAATTAGCCATGTGTGGTGTTGCATGCCTGTAATTTCAGCTACTTGGGAGGCTGAGGCAGGATAATTGCTTGAACCTGGGAGGTGGAGGTTGTGGTGAGCCAAGATTGAGCCATTGCACTCTAGCCTGGGCAACAAGAGCGAAACTCTGTTTAAAAACAAAAACAAAAACAAAACCCTCCATCCTCCTTCCCCATGGCAGAACGTCCCTCCAGCGCCTCCTCCAGCTGTGGCATTCTGCATGAAGGTTCACTCTTTCCTGTGCCTCCACTGATTTTCCTCCCCACTGGTCTAAATGTTGTGCATGTTTGATTATATTTAATTGTCATAACAACTCTATGAGGTGGATCCTGTTATTATCCTCATTTTATAAGGGAGGAGATCCCGGCTTGAAAAATTTTCCTGGAAGTAATATACAGGACATAAGATACGCAGAGAGATACACTGACTTTGTCAACATAAGGCCAAGTTTCTTAACCTGGTCACTGTTGACATTTTGGGTGGAGAATTCTTTGTTGCCGGGGAAGGGGGGCCAAGAACTAGAAAGGAAAAGAGGTTAATATTTCCTTTTTACGTGCTTTTAAACTTTTGTTTTGGCTTCACATTTTAAAATCAGCATTTATTATTTTGTAATTTGAAAAAAACATCAGAGAAGGAAAATTTCACGGAAAAAGAAAGATCACTTTTGTTTTCTCAGCAGCCACATCACATTACTGGTTTATACTGAGCTCATGATTAATTAAACTTTACAAGCCTTCTTTTACGTAAATCATTTTGTCTCCTCCAACCCGTACTCATAAAATTGATTTTTCCAACAAAATTCAGAGCCTTATATCTAATCTGTGATAAATTTCACATTCTTTGTTTTGGCCTTTCATTGTAAACTGGCAATTGCTTTCTTTAATTTTGACTCTTTCATCCAATTTACAGCCTATCTCTTCCAGTTATTTATCATCTGAAATTTAGGTCACTGCATTTCAATGCCAAAGTAGTGCTGCCAGGGAGGACAGAACTATGGAGCCCTGAGTTACCTCACTAGAGACCTCCTGCCAGGAAGTGGTAACACATTGATAAACATTATTTTAAATTGTTCTGCCAGCCAACTGTCACTGGGCCTAACTATGTCATGTGTGGGGTCCCAGCACCACTGTGACTGGTACCTTCTGGGGCTGTGCACACTTTACATGGCCATAGGTGGTAGCCCTAATCACCCAGCTCACAATCCTCCAAGTATGTTTCACTGGAATGAGTAAGAGTCAAAAGACCATTCCACCCTGAGATTCTAGAACCAAATATGGGAGAATGAGGGGCTGTGTAATTGGGACCTCTTCCTTCGTCATCAACAACACCCTTGCATGAAATATAGGCCTCTCTTTCACTGTTAGGTGTCTGGTACAAAGAACATTAAATTGGATCTGTATATGCAAGTAAAACAGTTAAAATTTGGAAAAACAGGAGTTGTTCTATATGATCCCATTTTTGAAAATCAAGTTGTTATCATCCCCAATCTTCTGGAACCTCTTCCATCTACCATGGTGTCTCAGAAACTGCCAACAGTGGATGTGTGATCACATAGGCAGATGCCCTCAATAGCACCCGGTGTGATTTTGGGCCCTTGAACAAGCATTTTCTTCCACCAGAAGCGTTCTTCTCCAACTCCACCCTCCACTTCCTACCTTGTAGAATCCTACCCATTCTTCAGGACTCTGAGAAGTCTGTGAGCTCAAATATTCCCTTCTCCACACTAGATTAGGTCTCCGTTGAATCCTACACACGACCCTAACATGGAATACTAGGCATATGAAGTATTCTAGAGAACTTCATTTGCGTTTTTCCTTTCCTGACTCCTCCACTAGAGGATGAAATCCTCGAATGTGGGAACTGAGAATGACTGTTTCTTCCTTGTTCAGCGCAGTCTATGGCCCATGGTAAACACTCAGTTCATGCTCGATGGATGAATGCACGAACAAACAGATGACACTGACTTTTGAATTCATTCAAAGCGGGGGCTTTATGACTCCTTCACTTCCTTGGGCTTCCATGTCTTTAAACATATTTGTTCTAAAATATCTTTCCCATTGGAACACAATTTTCCCTGAGGAGTAGGATTAGCAGAATTGAAGCTGAAGAGCTGTGCTCTTTCTGTCATCTGCTAGTGTGACATCATTTGCTCCCAGCAGAGGGCCTCTCTTCTTTGTTTCTTTCTTGCTCCAAATACAACTTCAAAGAATCTTTTTGTTGCCATTGCCATTTTTTGCAAGCCTCAGCTCACTCTCGGTGTCACTCTCCAGAAATCAGTTTTATAAATTTGAACATTTATCTTTATGTTCAACTACTCTCATGTCTACCACATGCCATTTTCCAACAAGAGCTCAATAGTGCAATGAGAAAATATGATTTTATTTTATTTTATCTTATTTTATTTTATCTTTGAAAATGTACGGAAAATATGGAGTTTCTTGTTTGATTAATAATACAGATAGATATCTCCTTGTTCTCCATACACACAACATTAACCTAATCAAATAAAACCTTGAATATCTAATACCATGAGAAATTGGCTAAATTTTTTGTTATAATAAAGGCTCATTCAGAGGGTTCTTTTACTTCAGTATCTCTAAACTTTAAAAATTTTTTAAATATTAAAGCTAAAATAACACTTAGAACTATTAAAGTTTACTCATCACCTTGATTTCACAAATGTCTACATACATTTTACGTGCCCTTCCCTATAAATAGAATTTAACCAACGTAATGTGGATGTGGTGGCTTTGTGCCATGTAAACTTGGTGCAATGCCCTGAATTCTCTTCTCTTTATGTTTGTGGGTAAAGAATGACCATAAAAGAAACGCCTGTGAGATTTGGAAGGCAGAGATAAGCAGTAGCCATTATGTTCCAAAGGTTGATGAAGGCCACTGGCACTGTTGCATTTCATGCACATTGCTGGAGACCTCTAGCCACCTCATTGGCAGGAGTCAGCAGTGGAGCAGTTCAGCTCCTTGAGCACCTGCTGCATCTCTAGTTTGGGGCAAGGTACTCTGTGCCACCTTTTCACAAAGACCAGCCATTTCTTCTGTAGATCACCTTTGTTGTAGAGGTTGGGAGCAGTGAGAAACAAGAACAGGCTCCAGTTTGTCCTCAGGGATTCCAGAGTGTTCCTGAAGGTTCTGACTCCCTCTCACTCATTCCCACTTCACGTGCAGCTTTCCTTCCTGACTGCCACACCTGCTAAGCTATAGCAAGCTCGGGCCCTTCGCCAGACACCGAAGCAACTGTCTTCCATAGACTTCTCCAACAGATCCCTATTCCCTATCATTCATAGTGGTTCTTCTTTCCTGTTGAACTCTGATACAATGTATTTACAAGGTTACTTTTTCATAGATGTTATTGCCCTCTGAAATATAGCAATACATACCTGTGAGTACACTGCCCATATGCCTTCATCCCATCTCAGAGCTAACCTGCATTTGGTTCTTGTATATGCCATGGCTCCATGCATCACCTTTTCAGAATGATTTATTTGGTTATGGGGGAATGTTCAGCTCCTGTCTGGGGAAAGGTAGAATTGTTAGGAGCTTAGCACTGCAGGAATGATCCTCAGACAATTAGGGATAGCAATCAGTGGATAAACACTCAAACTTCCTCACCTCATTTGAGGACAATTCTGAATGGGGTTTCACACAGTTTTTATGAGGGTCCTTATGTGGCTTGAGCCCCTGTTGCCCACTGCAATGATCTCCTTAAAACACATTTCATTGTCTGTCTTCCTATCCCTACCTTCCTTCTCCACTATCTTGGGGCACTTTTTGAGAACACTTCCCAAACTACTTACACCCAAATCCTTCTTCAAGGATCCGCTTTTGGTAAAATTCAAACTAATAGAAACTCTTTATATTCTTCTTTTAAAAACATCATTCTCTTGTGAAATGCAGAAAGGTAATAGCCATCTTACCATATTTTGAGGTCATCATTTTATTATAGCTCTTTGTAGAAAATTTAATACAAGATTCCCAACATTTTCTAAAGACCTAATTTTTGTTTCTTCAAAGGTTCATAGCCTATATATTGCTCTCTTGTGCTGACTCTAGAGTTTCAAGGAGTAAAGATATAGGCACCACACCTTCTTCCAGGTGTGGAATGGTCAAACCAAAATTACCAGCTGAAAACCAGTACTTGACAAGGTGGTGAAAGGCATTTGAAAAATGAAGCATGTGGCCATGTCCAGATCTCTTGTCACATCGTAACCAAATTTGTGGAAGAGCTGAGTAGATAAAATCAGTCTGAATTTTTTTATTTCCCCATGATACAGCTTATACAATGCTTTATAAATACATTTGCTTGCCTTTCTTACAGTTTTTCTAAAAAAGAGTTTCTGTATATCACAGACATTTATATAGTTTCCATAGAGCTAAGTTCGTGCTGTTCCAAATATATAATAAAAGTCAGAATTATTTCAACTAGTTCTTTCAAATAAAAAATATTACCAGGAAAACTATCACCATGTGGAAGTCCAAGGTGAAGTTCGGGTGCGAGAGGAATACTTAAGACGAACAAAGACACAAGCTTAAACGATCATAAGAAATAAATACCTTATTTTCTTCCTTGTTTCTCTTTTTAAATGAGTGATAATCCTACCAATTGCATTAAGGTAATAGAGGCTGACAGAGAGGGAAGCAGCTACAACACGGGCTGAAGATTCAGAAAATATGTGTGGGACAGGTCAGTGAGGCCAGTACTAAAGCTCTTCTGCCTGGGAGTTCACATGACATTATGGCCCCAATGAGATAAGGACTCTATAAAGAGTCAATGCCCCAAATACCCGAAAGATTGACATCATCATTCAATAACCCAGCATATTCCAAATATTTTCCTTGTAAGTAGAAGGAAGTTATTTTTTGTATTTCCATTCCAGCAGAGTCAATTAGGAAACTTGGATTTGAAAACAGAATTTGACAAACAAACACTGTAAGTATGCTTATGTACTTTGATTTAAAAAAAGTGATTGTAAAAGTTTACTTCTGTTTCCCAAGACAGAAATTCCCCTGTGGGTGAATAATTCCACAGGAAAGCTCAGAATAGATACACTTTAATTATTGGAGGGATATGTGCCACATTGGTTACCCACGAAAATTAGAGGAAGCAAGCATAGGTTAAAATTGATGGCCAACAGTCATCCAAATGTAAGTAGATTAAAGCAACAAAAAACTTTTTCCCCTTTGGCTAACTAAAACAGCTGTTTCATATGCTTCTGGATCTTTTCATCAAAGGCTATTACCTCTTTCTCCTCCATGAAATACAGTAATACTTGCTAACCACAATAATAGGAATAATATAAATGTTGTAATGAGTATGATTTTGAGTGCCTCACTGGGAATCATTTGAATGTAGAAAAAGAGTTTTGATAATAAGAGAATTTCAACTTATTATATTATATTGCTCAGTATTAGAAATAATCAGATTCTCTATTTTCCAAAGGCCTTAGAGTCTTAACTCAACAGCCTGTTATAATCATGTACATCAAAAATATTTTCCTTAATTTGGAGAGTGAAATTTGTTTTGCTAATCAAAAAAGAGCTTCCAACACAACTAGAACATGGTGAATGGAGAAAAATTATTTGGGGGATGCACCTTGTAGTTGCTCCAGTTTTAATTTGTAATATCCATTTACTATTTTCACAGTTTTGTTTCTAATGAAAGTTTTATGCTCTGCAGAAATTCAGTGCAATGAGGCAGGACTAGTATTGTTTTTTGTTATGCATTTACAATCCAATCTTTTTTTTTATTTATGCTAAGCTATTGTTTTAGATGATTCTTAGTTTTTGCACAATACTATGGCTCACTCCTGAAAAAAAGTATGCAAATATTTTTATTTTGTGAAAAATGGAAGGTAAAATCATGCATTATACTGCTAAAAAAATTATTAGCTCTTGCCGAAAGCAAAATAGCTGATCTTTTGCCATGCTGTTGTATATGGTTACTAATTTCCTATTAAGCATTTTTCTGTGATAAACAGACTAGTCCTTCACAATGCCAAAAGACAGATGATGCTTTAATAACTCCGCAAGGTTTCTTCTATTTCTCAAAAGGGTCTTTTCAAGGAAATCACATCTATGGCTTTCTCAGAAATGCCAGGGATATAACCATACCTCAGGCAGATTTAATTGTAACATTAATTAAATGATCCCCTCATTCACTACTTAATAATAGACTCATACAATGATAGGGTTGAAAGAGGCCTTGAGAGGTCAATGGAGTCAGCACCTACATCCTCTGTAGGGACCACAGATAAACTATTCTAGATCCATGAAAAATTATCTTATGTTCAAATCTTAGCATGGAGATTGCATCTACATCCACTTTTCATGATGTAATTCATGAATTGTCATGCTGCTAATAAAACATACCTGAGACTGGGTAATTTATAAAGGAAAGAAGTCTAATTGACTCACAGTTCAGCATAGCTGGAGGGGCCCCAGGAAACTTACAGTCATGGCAGAAGGGGAAGCAAACACATCCTTCTTCACATGGTGGCAGGAAGGAGAAGTGCTGAGCAAAAGGAGGAAAAGCCCCTTATAAAACCATCCGATCTCATGAAAACTCACTCACTGTTATAAGAACAGCAGCAAGGGGATCACTGCCCCCATGATTCAATTACTCCCCACTGGGTCCCTCCCAAGATACATACAGATTATGGTAACTACAATTCAAGATAAGATTTGGGTGGGGACACGGACAAACCATGTCAGGAATGAACAACACAGAACATGAGAAAATTCTTCCAGTAAACTCTTTAGTGGCCACTTTCAGAGGAGCTTGAGAGCATCTGGTGTCCAAACTGTAGGTCAGCTCCTATTGTTTAGTTTCTCTCATAAACTGTTCTCTGTCTGGGTTAAATATGCCCACTGCTTTCAACTTATAAGCAGTAGCTCTATTTTTCTTACTTCTTAGTTGGCATTGGTTACTCTAAATGTTCTTAAAATTTTCCATATTTTGCTTTATTTCTGAAATTTACATATGGAAAATGTACAGATATGACCAATGTAGAGTGACAAAATCACCCCTGACAAAACTCACCAAATTATGCAGCAGAAGAGGTTTGCTTTAATGGTCCATTCTGCCAACCACCAACAGTCTGGGAGTTAGCTCTACTTACCAATCCCATTCCTAATTTGTTTTAATTGCATACATTTATCAGTATGCAATATGATAAATATATGCAATTTATATAAATATATATTTATATGTTATTAAATACATATATAAAAATGTGATAAGTATATGATAATAATTGCATTTATCAGTATACATGCTTTATAATTTCACTATGAGTTATGTATTAGAATCTGATGAATTTATTCATGCACAAACAAGTAAATGTACCTAATTTTAAGTAGAACTTCAAGAACTTGGTTCATATTCTGTTGTTTCCATTGATGGTGATCATGATAATAGTAATAAATAAAGTGAATGTATTTATACTGACTTTTATTTGCATCAGTAATTACTTTATTCCCATAAAAATCAAAGCATTACATTACATCACAGCTATCCCCCTAAATCCTTGTATTATGCTTGGAAAATGTCAAACTGGAGGTAACCTGGCACATTCAAGGAAGAATAAAAATGATGTGGCTGAAGGGTAAGAAGAAACAAGGGAGATTATAGGAGACTATGAGAGAAGAAAGGCGGCCAAACAGTGTAAGTCCCTTTAGGACAATGCAAGGACTTTGACTTTTACTCCAAGTAAAATGGGAAACCATTGGAGGTATTTGAGTGAAGAATGACATGATTAAAAACAGAACATTCTTGCTGCCATTTTTAGAATACACAATGAACAAAAATGGAAGATAAATTAGGAGGTTATTGCAAATAAACAGGTAAGAGATAACGCTAACTTGGACCAGAGTATCAACATTGAGGGTGTTGAAAATGTCGTATTTCTTTTAATATAGTATGAAGATAAAGCAAAGAGGATTTCATGATGGGCTAGATATGAGGTGTGAGAATGAGTCAAAAGAGGACACTGAGTTTGGGGCTAATGGAATTGGAAGCATTAAATTGTGATCATTAAAATGAGTAAGACTGTGAAGGAACACATCTGGCAGAAAGATGAGGGTTTTTTCCTTGCGTGTTATGTTTGAGATACGCTCTGAAATTCAAGTTTAGTAGTTGATTGGATATGTGAGTCCAGAATTCAGAGGAGAGGACAGGCCAGGATTTGGTACTTAATGCCACAAGATATGATGAGGTAGTTAGTACAGTCAGTATAATAACAGGCACAAAAAGTAGGCACAGCATTCCAAGGATAGGGAGATGAAAATGACAGAAAATTAAGAAGAAATTACTGGGGAGACAGGGAGATAAACCAAGGAAGTTAACTCTCCGGGAGACGAATTAAAATTTTTTTCAGGGAGAAGGAATTGATCGCCTCTGTCAAATGCTGCTAAGAGGTTGAGTAATTTGATACTGAGAATTAACCATTAGATTTAACAACATGGAAGTCATTGGTGATCTTGACAAGAACAAGTTCCGTGATTTGGTGGAAGTGAAGACCTGATTAGAGAGAGTCCTAGAAAGAATAAAAGGAGAGGAATTGAAAATACTACATAGACTCTTTTAAGTTTCTAATAATGGAGAGAAAAGATATGGAATGGCAACTAGAAAAATATATAGAATCAATAAGATTTTTATTTTTTAATGAGAGATACTATAACACATAAGTGAGATTAATCTAGAAGAAAGAGGGGAAAATACAATTATCCAGGAGAGAGAGATAGAGAGATAATGAATTGCTGGAGCTATTAATGAACTAATGTAGTATTTGAGCTAGATATCAAGAAAAACACAACATCTACATAGCCAAAGATATAGTGAGGGAATTCTATTTAAAATCAACAAACCATGGACAGATGCATACAAAAGACATATACAAGGCATATGTGGTTCAACTAAGATGAAATTGTAGGAATGGAAGTTCAGAAAGTAAATTACAGATGTGGATGGCTGAAAATTTAAAATTTTCTTTTCAGAAATAAAATTCTCAGGAAAAACCCTAAGGGTGGAGTGAGTTAAGTAGAAAGTTATTAAAACTTCATAGGTTGTATTTAAAATACATAATGAGAGTTTCAACAAATGAACAAAAATTGATAATTTGAACATTATTTTATGCTATCCTCACACCTTGTGAACTTGGCAGAGACATGATCACTATTCCTATTTTAAGGATAAAACATTTGCAGCTTATAAATATTTACTGACTTACCCAAGGCCACAAAACAAGATAAATAGTAAAATCTTATCTAGAAGACTATAATCCGTATTTAAATTCAGAATTCTGATTCATGCCCCAATTTTCAATTTTTTTTTATTATCACTATCTAAAGTGTTCTTTTGAAAAGCACCTTAATTTGGAAATTCAGCTTCTGATACGATAGAATAATCTCCATACAAAACAATCTTCTTGCTGAAAACAACTGTAAATGCTGTACAAAATACAGTAGACAATTGTCTGAGGATTCTGAAATGTAAAGAAAAGCAGGTAACCAGCATGAGAGTGGGCTTCCCATTTTTTCTTTTCTTTTGTGAAAAAAAGCAGTGTCATAAAGCAATATGATACAAGTAGTTAAAATTCAAATAGAAACCCAGTGTCTTTTTGGGCTAGAGTGATCAAGAAAAGGATGTTAAGCAACTCCTGGAGAGTGAGTGGGATTATACTAGAAAGAATACCGTCAAGGATGTAGACCCCTCATTCTGTTTATTACCCCTATTCCTAACAAGACTCTGGCTGGCCTCTCAATGCAAACATGAAACCAGCTCAAGACTACTCATTAAAGAATAAGAGAACTGAGATGAAAATTAAACAATCATCCAAAGAAAGCAAGACACTTCTTAAGTTTGAGTCTAACTCCATTCATAGCCCAATAAAACAAAAGCATCATCGTTCTCCATATAATCTCAGCAAAAGCTGTACTAAGAAGAAAGCTCATACCCTTAAATGCCTATATCAATCTAAGGTCACACCTCAAGGAACTAGAGAAACAAGAACAAAGCAAACACAAACCCAGCAGAAGAAAAGAAATAACCAAGATCAGAGCAGAACTAAATGAAATGGAAACCAAAAAAAAAAAATGCAAAATACCAATGAAATAAAACATGGGTTTTTTAGAAGATAAATAAAAATAATAGACCATTAGCAAGAATAACCAAGAAAAGAAGAGAGAAGATCCAAATAAGCTCAATTAGAAATGAAACGACAGAGATTACAACCAATACTGCAGAAATACAAAAGACCATTCAAGGCTACTGTGAACACCTTCATGCACATAAACCAGAAAATCTAGAGGAGATGGATGAATTCCTGGGAATATACAACCTCCTAGATTAAAACAGGAAGAAATAGAAACTCTGAACAGACCAATAACAAGCAGCAAGATTTAAATGGTCATTAAAAGGTTACCAACAAAAAAAGTCCAGGACCAGACAGATTCACAGCTGAATTCTATCAGACATTCAAAGAAGAATTGGTACCAATCCTATTCCAAATGATAGAGAAAGAGAGAATCCTCTCTAAATCATTATGTGAAGCCAGTATTACCCTAATACCAACCCTAGAAAAGGACATAACAAAAGAATGAAACTGCACACCAATATCCCTGATGAAAAAGTCCTCAACAAAATACTAGCTAACTGAACCCAACAGCACATGGATAAGATAATCCACCATGATCAAGTGGGTTTTACACCAAGGATGCAGGGATGGTTTAACATATCCAAGTCAATAAATGTGATATATCACACAAACAGAATTAAAAACAAAAATTACGTGATCATCTCAATAGAGGCAGAAAAAGCATTTGACAAAATCCAGCATGACTTTATGATTAAAACCTTCAGCAAAATAGGCATAGAAGGGACTTACCTTTAGGTAATGCAAGCCATCTATGACAAACCCACAGACAACATTAGACTGAACAGGAAAAATTGAAAGCATTTCCCCTGAGAACTGAAACAAGACAAGGATGACCACTCTCACCACTTCTGTTCAACGTAGTACTGGAAGTCCTAGCCAGAGCAATCAGACAAGAGAAAGAAATAAAGGGCATCCAAATTGGTAAAGAGGAAGTCAAACTGTCACTGTTTGTTGATGACATAATTCTATACCTAGAAAACCCTAAAGATTCATCCAAAAAGCTCCTAGAACTGGTAAATGAATTCAGCAAAGTTTCAGGATACAAAATTAATGTACAAAAATCAGTAGCTCTGCTATACACCAGCAGCAACAAAGCTGAGAATCAAATCAAGCACTCAACACCTTATACAATATCTGCAAAAAATTAAAATACTTAGGAATATACCTAACCAAGAAAGTGAAAGACTTCTACAAAGAAAACTACAAAACACTGCAGAAAGAAATCATAGATGACACAAACAAATGGAAACACATCCCATGCTCATGAAAGGGTAGAAACAATATTGTGAAAATGACCATACTCCCAAAAGCAATCTACAAAGTCAATGCAATTCCCATCAAAATACCACCATCATTCTTCACAGAACTAGAAAAAACAATTCTAAAATTCATATGGAACCAAAAAAGAGCCTGCATAGCCAAAGTAAGACTAAGCAAAAAGAACAAATCTGGAAACATCACATTACCAGACTACAAACTATACTACAAGGCCATAGTCACCAAAACAGCATGGTATTGGTATAAATATAGGCATATAAACCAATGGAACAGAATCAAGAGCCCAGAAATAAAGCCAAATACTTACAGCCAACTGATCTTTGACAAAGTAAACAAAAACATAAAGTGGGGAAAGGACACCCTATTCAACAAATGATGCTGAGATAATTGGCAATCCACACATAGAAGAATGAAACTGGATCCTCATCTCTCACCTTATACAAAAATCAACTCACAATGGATCAAAGACTTAAAGACCTAAAATCATAAAAACTCTAGAAGATAACATTGGAAAAACATGTCTAGACACTGACTTAGGAAAATACTTCATGATCAAGAAACCAAAAGCAAATGCAATAAAAACAAAGATAAATAAATGGGACTCAAACTAAAAAGTTTCTGTACACCAAAAGAAATAATCAGCAGAGGAAACAGAAAATCCACAGAGTGGGAGAAAATCTTTGAAGTCTATACTTCCAACAAGGGACTAATATCCAGAATCTACAAGGAACTCGAACAAATCACCAAGAAAAAAAAAATTCCATCAAAAAATTGGCGTAAGTACATGAATAAACAATTCCGAAAAGAAGATATACAAATGGCCAACAAACATGTGGAAAAAATGCTCAACATCACTAATTATCAGGGAAATGCAAGTCAAAACCACCTGCAAGAATGTCCATAATCAAAAATTTTAAAAAAAGATGTTGGCCTGGATGTGGTGAAAAAGGAATACTTTTACACTGTTGGTGAGAATGCAAACTAGTAAAACCACTATGGAAAATGGTGTGGAGATTCCTTAAAGAACTGAAAATAGGTCTACCATTTTGTCCAGCAGTGCCACTCCTGCGTATCTACCCAGAGGAAAATTAGTCATTGTATGAAAAAGATACTTTCACACACATGTTTATAGCAGCACAATCGCAATTGCAAAAATATGGAACCAGCCCAAATGCCCATCAGTCAATGAGTGGATAAAGAAAATGTGGTTTTATATATATGTACACATACCATGGAATGAATACTACTCAGCCATAAAATGGAATGAAATAATGGCATTTGCAGCAACCTGGATGGAATTGGAGACCATTATTCTAAGTGAAGTAACTCAGGAATGGAAAACCAAACATGTGTTCTCACTCATAAGTGGGAGCTAAGTTATGAAGATGCAAAGGCATAAGAACAATGCAATGGACTTTGGGTGGTGGGGGGTAAGGGATAAAAGACTGCATATTGGGTACAGTGTACACTGCTTGGGTGATGGGTGCACCAAAAACTCAGAAATCACCACTAAAGAGCTTAATCATTTACAAACATAAATAAATAAATAAGAAAAGAAAAGAGAAAAAGAATTGAAAAAAATCAAAGATTGTCAGAATGGATAAAAAAGCAAAACAGTCATAAAATGCTGCCTAGGACAGAGGCGTTTTAAATATATAAACAGATTTTGGGAAAAAAAATGGATGGAACATTGAAAATTTTAAGCAAATGAAGATTGAAGGAGCAGTGCTTATAGTAGACAAAACAGACTTTAAGACAGAGTATTTCCTGTTATAAAGATAGACATTTTATAACGATAAATGCAGACAATTCATCAGATGACATAATAACCATGCATATGTATGTACCTAACAACAAATCATCAATATGAAGGCAGTATAAATTGGAAAAATAAAAGAAACAAAAATGAGACAATTCCACAATCACAATAGGAGATTTTAGCATCCCTCTTTCAGCAATAGATGGAATGTTTACAAAGGAAAAATCAGGAAATACATAGAAGATTTAAACAATCATATCAATCACCTTGATCTAATTGACATTTAGAGAACAATTTATCCAAAACTCTACAGAAAATACAACCTTTTCAAGTGCACATGACACATTTACCAAAAATAAATGTGAAAAAAAATCTGAAAACTTTTAAAAAACTGACATAATATACTGGATATTCCCTGGACACATGGAATTAAATTAGAAATTAATAACAGAAAGATACCTTGGAAAACCTCAAATATTTGGCAGGTTAAAATGGTTCTAAATAGCTCATGGGTTGAAGAAACAAATCATAAATGAAATTTTAATATATGTTGAACTAAATAACAAAAATTCACTATATCAAAATAGTGGGATGCTACAAAATAATATTTAGAGAAATGTTTTCATTAGGAAAAAAAAGATCTAAACTCAATTACCTAAAGTTCTAACAAAAAGTTTAGAAAAGTAAGAGCAGAAGTCAAAAGAAGTAGAAAGAATGAAATGATAAATGTAAGGCTAGACATCAACACAATAGAAAAAAGGCAATAGAGGAAATGAACCAAGAATAAAGTAGTTTCTCAACAGATCCACAAAATTGACAATCCCTAGACTGATCAAGAAAAGAAGAAAAAGACCACAAATCACTAATATCAGAAATGAAAATGGGATAATCAACACAAATCTTACAGATATTAAAAGGAAAATAAGAATATTTGGGGAAAAGGTCAATAAATTTAGCAAACTTACATGAAATGAAAAATGCCTTGAAAAATACCACTTTAAAATAATAAAAAATAGAGCAGAAATTTTGGATATTTCTGTATAAATTAAAGAAATTGAATTTGTTATTGTATATTTGAAATTTTAACAACAGAAAAAGAAAATCAAGCATGAATCATTTTACAGATGAATCCTATTAAATATTCAGAAAAAAATAAAATCAATCTTAGAGAAATATCTTCAGAAAAAAATGAAAAGGTGGAAGGACTTACAACTCATTTTCTGGGTATAAACCAAATCAAATACCCTTCATGAACATACATAAAAAAACTTCTTGCAAAATACTAGCAAATGGAATCCAACAATGTATATAAATAAACATTATTGCCAAGTAAGTTTTATCTCAGAAAAGCAAATTGGTTGAACATTTTTTAAAACTCAAACAATGTAATTTACCATATTAAAATAATGAAGAAGAAAATTTGTAACATCACTCCAGTAGATGCAGAAAAAGCAGTTGGCAGAATTCAACGCATATTCACATCTACATTTTTAGCAAACTAAGAATAGGAAGGTACTTCCTTAATCCAATTACAAAAAAATCTAGCATCAAATGGCAAAAGTACTGAACTCTTTTTTCGAAAATCATTAACACAGCAAGAATGCTCCCTTTCACCACTTCTACTTAACACTATAATTGAAGTATCAGCCATTGCAGTAAGGAAAAAAAAAACAAAACAGATTTATAAGTCATTAAAGATCATAGAGAAAGAAATAAAACTGTTAAGAGCCAATATCATCAAGATATTAGTTATAACTAAATTGATATATGAATTTAACACAATTTCAATCAAAGCTTTT
Source organism: Mandrillus leucophaeus (assembly GCF_000951045.1). Classification (NCBI taxonomy): domain Eukaryota; kingdom Metazoa; phylum Chordata; class Mammalia; order Primates; family Cercopithecidae; genus Mandrillus; species Mandrillus leucophaeus. Next base: position 225,615 of record NW_012101654.1, on the reverse strand, counting down.
TTGATAGAAGTTATCTAGCTATTTACAAAAATATATGAAAGTAAAAGAATATAGAATAGCCTAAGAAATTACTTAAAAAAACAAATTGAGACTTACCTGATGAAAAAGTGTTTAAATTCAAAATACACAAAGAATGCTTAAAACTTAACAATAAGAACACAAAGAACCCAGTTAAAAAATGGGCCAAAGATCTGAACAGACAGCTCACCAAAGAAGATATGCAGTTAGCAAACAAGCATATGAAAAGATGGTTCACAGCAGATGTCATCAGGAATATGCAAAGTAAACAATAAGACACCACTACACATCCATTACAATAGCCAAAATTAAGAACACTGACATCACCAAATGCTGGTGAGGATGTAAAGCAATAGGGACTCTCATTCATTGCTTCTGGGAATGCAAAATGATATAGTCACTTTGGAAGTCAGTTTGGCAATTTCAGATAAAGCTAAACATATTTTTACTATATGATCCAGCAATCACACTTCTTGATATTTACATAAAGGGGTTGAAATTTTGTGTCCACATAAAAACCTGTACACGAGCTGTTTATAGCCACTTTGTTCATAATTGCCAAAACTTGGAGGCAACCAAGATGTCCTTCAATACGTGAATGGATAAATAAACTGTGGAAGATCTAGACAATGGAATATTCCTCTGCACTAACAAGAAATGAGCTATTAAGCTATGAAAACACATGAAGGAAATTAAGTGCATATTAATAAGTGAAAGATGCTATATTAACCCATTTTGTGCTGTTATAACAGAATACCTGCGACTGGGTAATTTACAATGAACAGAAATTTGTTGACTCAGTTCTGGAGGCTGGAAAGTCCATTATCAAGATGCCAGTGTCCCATAAGGGCCTTCTTGCTGTGTCATCACATGGTAGAGGGCAAGAGGTCAAGAGAGCAAGACAGGGCTGAGCTTAGCATTTTATAACAGCACCAATCCCATTCATAAAGGTGGATCCCTGATGGCCTAATCATCTCATAAAAGTCCTACATCTTAATACTATTACAATGCCAATTAAATTTTAACATGAGTTTTGAAAGGGACAAACATTCAAACCATAGCAAAAGTCAATCTGAAGTCTACATACTGTATGACATTGTAAAAAAGGCAAACTACAAATACAGTTAAAAAAATAGGGATGGGGTGAGAGGAGAGATTAATAGGTAGAACACACAGGATTTTAGGGCAGTGAAACTACTCTGTATGATATGTGAATATATGTCATTATATATTTTTCCAAACCTGTAGAACGTCCAACACCAAGAGTGGATCCTAAGGTAAACTATGGACTCTGATTGATAATCACATGTCAGGGAAGGTTCATTAATTGTAACAAATGTACAACTCTGGTAGGGGATATTAATAATGGGGGTGTGTGTTAGTTCAGCCTGCTATAACAGACTACTATAGACTAGGTGGCTTATGCGCAACAGAAATTTATTTCTCACAGTTCTGAGGGCTGGAAGTCCAAGAAAAAGGCACGAGCAAATTAGTTGTCCTGTGAGGACTCACTTCCTGGTTCATCTTTTGATATGGTTTGGCAGTGAACCCACCCAAATCTCATCTTGAATTGTAACTCCCACAATTCCCACGTGTCAAGGGAGGAATCTAGTGAGAGGTAATTGAATCATGGGGGTGGGTGTTTCCCATGTTGTTCTCATGATAGTGAATAAGTCTCACAAGATCCGATGGTTTTAAAAACTGGAGTTTCCCTGCACAAGCTCTCTCTCTTTGCTTGCTGCCATCCCTGTAAGATGTGACTTGCTCCTGCTTGCCTTCTGCTATGATTGTGAGGACTTCCCAGGCATGTGGAACTGTAAGTCCATTAAACCTCTTTTTCTTCCTAGACTCAGGTGTCTTTATCAGCCACATGAAAATGGACTAATACGTCTATGGTTGTCTTTTCTTTGTGTCCTCACACGGTGAAAGAAGTGAGAGCCTCTGGAGTCTTTTTTATAAGGACACTAATCCCATTCATGATTACCTAATCACCTCTCAAAGGCCCCATCTCCAAATACTACCACACTGGGGATTAGGTTTCAACATCTGAATTTTATGGGAACACAAACATTCGTTCAATAACAGAGAGGTTATGCATGTTTGGGGTGGGAGTACATAGAAAATCTCAGTATCTTCTATTCAGTTTTATTATGAATCTAATCTAATCTAAAACTGCTCCAAAAAATATATTTTGTAAAAGTTTTTTATAAAGCTACAGTAATCAAGTTAGATTGGAAGTAGCCAACAGAAAAACACAGAGACAATCAAATGCAATAGATAGTTTATAAATACACATACATATATATAATGTATAATGTATTTAAATATATATTTAATATATATATTTAATTATTGTTAAAGGTGTTAAGGTAATGAGAAGACTCTTTATTAAATGGTGTTGTAACAACTGGATAATCTATGTATTTTAAACAGTGAACATTAAACTTTATCTCCCACAATGCATAAAAATGAATTAAAATAGATCATAGATTTAAATCTTAAACCTAATAGTGTGAAACTTCTAGAAGAAACATAGGATAAGATTGTTGTGACCTTGAGTGAGGCAAATATTTCTCAGGTCACAAAATCCACAATTTGTACAAAGTTTTGAAAAAATTAAAACCTCATCAGAATTAAAAGCTCTTGATCTTCGAATGACACCATCAAGATACAAAAGCAAACTTGCAGTCTTTGAGAAAATATTTACCAAACATTCTTCAAACAAAGGACTCTATTTAAAACACTGCATATAAAAAATGCTTGTATTCAATAATAAGTCAAATAACTCAATTTTTAAATAAGCAAAAGATTTGGGAAAAAAAAAAAACTTACCCAGAGAAAATATAGGAATGGCCAATAAACACAGGAAAAGAGCTTCAATATCAATACCCCCATTACATGCCTAAAACTAAAAGATTGACAATGCAAAGGACAAGCATGTGGAGTGACTGCAACTCCCTTACTCTGCTGGTGGGAATATAAGATGGTACAACCACTTTGCAAAATAGCTTGCCAATTTTTTAAAAAGTTAAACATATACCTACCATATGGCCCAACCATTCCTTTCCCGGATATTTACTGAAAGAAACGAAAACATATGGGCACACACAATGACTTGTACATGAATGTTCATAGCAGCTTTATTTTTAATAGCCAAAAACTAGATAAAAAACGAATGTCCACAAAAGTAAAAGAAAAAAATATGATATGTCTAAACAATGGAATACTACCCAGCTAAAAAAGGAATGAAATATTGATACACACAACAAATGAATGAATCTCAAAATAATTATGCTGAGTGGAAAAAGACAAAATCTGCATATATGGCTCCATTTATAAAATTCTAAAAAATGCAAGCTAACCAGTCATTTCCCAGAGATAGGGGTGCAGGAAGAGATGGATTGCGAAAGGGCATGGGAGAACATTTTGGGTGATGGAAATGTTTGTTATCCTGTTGGATGTTTATTTATAGGTGTCTACAAATGTCCAAACTCATCAAATTGTGCAATTTAAATATGTGCAGTTTATTGCATATGAATTATCTTTCAATAAAGTTGGAAAATGCCTGTAAACTGCCTCATCCTAGACTAAAAATGATCCAGTATAGCCAAGATTACAATAATATATATTACAAATATGAAAAAATAACCAGAGCAAATAATTGTGAGGTATTCGAACTTTGCTCAGTTATGCAAACAAAATAAAGCCACATGGCCAAAACATTCCACATCAGTGGTTTACTGTTTTGGCTCAGCTTTTACTCCGAAGATCTATTTAGTTTATATTTCCAATAGGAGCACTGCAATCGTGATTCATTCTTCAATTAGAACCATCGGTGTGAGTATAGTAAAGCTAAGGAACTTGGCATCAATTTCCTGCATGGAAAATTGACAATAACAGCACTTCTATTTAGTGTACAGATGTCAACTTTATTAAACTGAAAACATTCTCCTCCTTCTCCTCCTTCTTCACATTTTCTGGGCAATACTTCAGCTCTAATAAATGATCTATTTCATACTTGCAACCACACAATTAAATGTATCAAACATTTATAATAAAATACAAATTACAAGGGTGAATTCCAGCTCCCTTTGGATTTTTAAAAATAATTTTTGAAGTTTTCTTTTTCTGTCACAGGTATACAGAATTGTTTATATAAATAAATTACATTTATATAAAATTTTAAGTTATATTAATTAAGACAATGGGTCTCTTGAGAAAACAGTGGCCAAGGATCAAGCAACTTGAAATTTATTTCAATTTGTATCGTACTGGAAAAGGCAAAAAAAAAAAAAAAAAAAAAGATTTTCTCATATCCGTAACAGGATTCAGTATTCACTGGTCAGACAAACAAATTACTTTATATTGGTATGCTAATCAAGTCTCTAGTGCATATTACTCATACCTAGTATATTATATAAATCTTGTTAATGAAGAAGACAAAAATAGCTTAAAGACTGAGAATAAAGTGACTTTAAAAACATTGTGACAGTGAGCATGAATGACACAGAAGAATAGATCATTGTGGATCTCAGGCTGTTAGCCATTTTCCTACCTCTAATGTCATCTACTAAGAATTATATCAATAATCAGTAAAATATCTGTACTCTAAAACTCCACTTATATGATGTTCAAGAGCAGGCAAAAGTAATGCTGAGAGAAGTCAGAGTAGCAGTTAGGTTTGGGGGCTAAGAATGATTAACTCTGAAGGAACACAGGAAATCTTTTTATGCACTAGAAATATTCTGTGTAACCTAATCTCAGCGGGTGACTCTGTCCTTATGTAAAAATCCCTCAAGTTCTACCTTTAATATTAGCATACTTTATGAAAAATATACCTCAATAAACTTATTTTTAATGAACCAATAAATGGAGAATAAGAATGGCATCAAGCTTCTTGACAACATGAATGAAGACTGTAAGGTAATGAAGCAACGCATTCAAAGTCCTGAGGGAAATTGATGTTTCAACCTAGAATTCTACACTCATCCAAACTGTCAATTAATACAAAACATGGAAAAGTTCAAGTTTTACTTCCCATGATCCCTCACTTAGGAAAATAGAGGAGGATGTTCTTCACAAAAGTAAGCCAAAAAAGAGAAAGATTGAGGATCCAAGAAATGGGATCAACATAACAGAAGAAAGTTAAAAGATTTCTCAAAATAGTAGGAAAATGAAGTGTCAAAACGATAGCTATGTTGCAAGTGTAGGCTCTGCTACTGTCCTGATTGGAAAAGGAGGGAAGGAGAAGTAGCCTGAAAATGAAGTTGAAGAGATAATTTTTCTAATACCTTGACCATGAAGCATTGAAGAATAACTGGCAATAAATAAATAAATAAATAAATAAATAAATAAGCAAAAAATTGCTTTAATGAGGTAATTATTGTTCCCTTGCCCTCCTCAGAAAAACTTGGAAAGAAAAAGGAAAAAATATCATAGTATACAACTTAGATCAAAAACAAAAAATATTTAGTCATAATATAAATATTGAATATTGATTTAAATGAAAACAGATATAAAATATATTGGTAGGGTAGCCAATGAGAAAGTGTGTGAAGCTAAATCCTCATCTGCCATTATAGGCAGTCAATAGGTAGTAACAAAATTGATGAATGTAAATAGAAGTTTAAGCATGTTATTTTGAATTTTAATTTCAAAAAGCAAAAAAAAAAAAATGGAAAGTAGTTGCCTTTCGGTAGTATGCCTAAAGAATTAGGGAAAAGAATTGTTATTTTTGGTTTTTGGTCTTTTAGCATTATTTCACTTTTTGAAAATGTTAATATAATCCTTAATTATTAGAAAATTTTAAAAAAACTGAAAAGTTAAAAACAATATTTTGAAAGGGTTAGTTTTATTACATGGTCCTATGGGTGAGTATGTATAACTTACTTGGAACAAAGACTTCTTTTGTTATTTAAACTATTGCAAGGTATAGGAAAATACAGTAAGTGTTCAAATTTGTCACAATAGTATAATCTTCAAGAGAAAATTTTAGTTATGAATACAGATGCAAATTTGAAATAAACTGTTACCAAATTAAATAGAGAATTATATAGCAAAAGGATTTATTCCAAAATGATTCAACACCAGTATTTGGTGTTTCTTACTATACTTAAAACTTGAAAGAAAAATGAAGAAAATGTGATAGCCCCTTATTAATTAACAAAAACAAGTAAAAAAAAAATCCAAGAATATCTGTCTGTACAAAATAAAGTACACTTTTCAGAAACTAATAGCAAATGCATATGTAATGGGAAGTGTGACAAGATACCTGTAAGTTCAATGCATTGCTGTGAAATAAGAAATCAGAACAGGGTACCCATTACTCGCATTATTATTTAACATTGTTTTAGAGGTGCTAGCTAATTCAAAAAGGCTGAGAAATTAAGTCATATAAATATAGAAAAGTGAGAGAGAATAAATCATCATTATTTGCAGCTGAGACTGTATACCCAGAAAATCTAAAAGAGTCAAAATCATTATTAATGATATGGTTAATAAGATGTTGTCAGGAGACTATTCATGGGTCTCTCATGTTAATGTGTGCCTTGCAAGCACTGAGACTGTAAGCAGAGCTTTTGTTCCCAATTATCTTTACATGGATGGGTGTCTAGCAAACCCCCATGGGAGACAGAGATGGTATCTCTCTCTGGAGCAGACAGCAGGTTTGCTAACTATCCGGTAAAATAAAGATAATGTCTCTCTATAGCAAATTTCATGCAGGTTTGCTTGCAGCTTGTTATAAAAACTTGGGTTCCTTACCCTCAGAGTTTCTCATCTATGATGCAAACCCAATGTGTGCTCAGCATTCACCTGGGTCAGTCAGATGTCTCCTACAGGGCTTGGGGACAAATGAGAACTGACATGAACAGGAAGCTCATGCTGCTTGCTGTGGTGTGAATAGCAAAGGCCTTTGCCTGTGACCTAGGAACAATGAATTGGGGAGCTAAGGTTGCAGGGACAAGGTAATGTCAGTGTCCGGTGACACCTGGAAGATACAGAGACCACTCATGCCCAGGAGACACACAGCCGGGCATCTCTTTCTCTACTCTTTCTGAAGGTGTCCCAGTAAGCCGCAGTCAAGTAGTCTGCCCCTGCCTAGCCAGCAGGGTGTGAAAACAGATTAAACAGTGCTCTGACAGGGGATCTCAAGCTAAAAGATGAGCAATTAGCATGGAACACCAAACAATGTATAAAAACTCAGTCCATTACAGAGGATAACCATTTCAAGAAAATGAAAAATGTACATGCAGAAATCATGTATAGACAAACAGAACAAGAGTTTAGAAGAAATATACTGAAGAGTCTCATATTTGTGAGACTATTATTTTAAAATTAAGTAAAACACATTAAATTTAGAGGCTCGATAGTTAAGTGATCAGTTGAAGAGAAAAATATTGATTTGGAAGCCTGAGCCAACAAATTATTTCAGAGTGCCAATAAAAAGACTAAGAGATTAAAATTATAAAATAAGATGCAAGAGACATGCAAGGCTGGTCTAGAATTCCAAATACATATTTCGTAGGATTTCTGACTGAGAAGAATAAAAATAATGCAGTTTAAAAATATTCTAAGAAATAATAGAGAAAATGCTCCCATTACTGAGGGAAAAAAATTAATTCTCAGGTTAAATTGACTCATCTAGTCTTGAGTAGGAGTAAGTGAAATACATGCGCGCGCGCGCACACACACACACACACACATACACACACGCATCCTAGACACATTCTTGTCAAATTTCAGATAGCTATGAACGAACAGAACATCTTAAGTGCTTTAAGAAAAACAAAAAATACAAACAAAAATCAGAGTGACAAGATCTTCTCATCAGCAATGTGAGAAAACAAAAAAACAAATCTTCAAATCTCTTAGGAAAAAACTATTTAGAACCCAATAATCTACACTAGACAAGCCATTAATCATGTATAAAGGTAAATAATGATTTTTAGGTGTTCAAGGACTCATAAAATATATACTCAGACATTCTGGGATAAGTAGTTGGTGTTACATTCTAGACAGAGACTATTCCAGAAGGCAGATACAGTATAATTATACTGGGAGGAGGTCACATCAACATAGCAGCATCAACACAGAAGAAGGAAAATAGAGTTTGTGTATTGAACTAAGGATAACAACTAGAAAAAGAAATACAATATGCAACTTTTAAACTAGTAAACACACACAGTGGAACAAAAAAAATGCAATCAATTCAACTAAGAATCCTAGAAAGAATGGAAAGAATAAATAGAAAGTAAGATGACAGGTGATTGGTACAGGTCTAAACTTACAAGAAAGCATAACTGTGAATGGGTTAAGTTTATCTATTAAAAGACAGAGACTCTATAATGTTTAACATCTAGCTATGTGCTTCTTATGAGGTACACCTAAATCAACATGGTGAAAAATAATAAAGGAAATATCAGACAAATGTCTTAAGAGAGAGAAAGAATAAATGAAAGAATATGAAAGAAGGCAGACGTGGCAAGAGTAAATAAAAGGGTAACAAAGTGAAAAGAGACAAAAGGGATACTTCATATTGAAAAAGGGAAAACTTTGCTTAGAAAATGTGACAGTTGGCCGGGCGCGGTGGCTCAAGCCTGTAATCCCAGCACTTTGGGAGGCCGAGACAGGCGGATCACGAGGTCAGGAGATTGAGACCATCCTGGCCAACATGGTGAAATCCCGTCTCTACTAAAAAATACAAAATCCCGTCTCTACTAAAAAATACAAAAAACTAGCCAGGCGAGGTGGCGGGCGCCTGTAGTCCCAGCTACTCGAGAGACTGAGGCAGGAGAATGGTGTAAACCCGGGAGGCGGAGCTTGCAGTGAGCTGAGATCTGGCCACTGCACTCCAGCCTGGGCCACAGAGCGAGACTCCGTCTCAAAAAAAAAAAAAAAAGAAAATGTGACAGTCATAACATCTATGAACTTGTCAATATTTATTTAAATATACATAGCAGAAATGATAAAACCATCAAGAAGAAATTGACAAAACTACAGCCACATTCATGATGAATCATCTTACCTCTCTCAGCCACATTAATGATGGATTATTTTATTCAAGAGGAGAAAAAAAGAAATAGAGAATTTGAATTATACAATTAACAAGCCAGATACAAAAGTTTATAAAGAACTTTGTATCTAACATACAAAGAATATACATTTATTTCAAACACCCATAGAACATTCACAAAAACTAATCGCACAGAAGGCTACAAAAGAAAGGACAAATTCTAAAAGTTTACGGTTATATAAGCATTTATATAACATTATTTTGAACTATGTAGCATGTATTGATCACATTGAAAGAAAATGAAAAACAGAACTGAACTAATACGATAAAACAAGAACATAATGTATCAAAATTTAAGGAATATATAGCCAAAGTAGTGCTCAAAGGAGAAAACAGTTTTTAAAGCATTTAGTAGGAATTAAGAAGCAAATGACTGTAAGTGACTATAACAAAATGACTATAAGCTTTTAATTGAAGAATCTAGGTAAACTCCCCAAAAAGTAGAAAGAAAGCATCATTAAAGGCAAAGACAGAAATTTAAAACGTAGGAAAAAAAATGAGTTGATCAATAAAACCCAAAACTGGATGGAAAATATGGCATTAGGATTAGGCCTGTCTTTTGATCTCCCAAAACCACCTCGAAAATAGAACAGAACCAGAGATGCACAACGCTTGGTGACAAGCTGTCTGACTAACCCCCAAGATGCCTCGGGACAAACAACTGACAGTTACGAGAATGCAAGGCGTCTGGGTGTGAGGGAGCAGTGAGAACATAACTGGTCTTCTTTCTCACAAGCCTCCAGAACCAAGAGACACGCAGCCAAGCTCAGCATGGAAACCTAAGGCAGCCGCGGAAGCCAGGAAAGAGAGCTCCTGGACCCAACTCGCAGGGGAGCACAAGGGTACACATTGAAAAAGGTCTGAAGTGTTGGGCCCATCTGGACCTTAAAACACACAAAACTGGCTAACCAAAGCTCCATTCCAAGACAAAGCCTTACACTGAAGAGAAATTGCTGGGAGTAAAATCCAAACTAAGCAAGACAAGGACAATAGAAGCAGGGAAGGGAAGGTCCGTGTGAAAGTTGGGAAGGAAAGCCGTGAGGGCGGATCTCAGAAAGGATGAGGCTAGGGTTTTTTCCCCATCATTTTTAGAAGATAAAAGATTTCCAAAACTATGAAGCTAAAAAAAGAAAAAAGAAAAAAAAAGCTTCCTTTGCTCACTGTTCCACTGCTTCTTCATTTCTATAAGTAAAAGATTACCAATGTTACTTAAAATATAAAGAACAAGAAAGAATTTCAGTCAAATGCCACATAAAGTTATTCTAAGCAAAAAGGGAGCAGGGTGGTGTCTTTACCGGCAAACGAAAACATGCCAGAAAGACAAGCCCAGCAGGTAAAACTGTAACCTCCTATTTTAACACAAAGCACCGCCAGAAGCTATGAAAGAACAATATCATCCAAGTTGGAAAAACTCAGCAATGAAGAGATTTTAGAAAATGAAGTGTTACAAAGAGGTGGCAACATTTACGAAAGACAAATTTTTTTAAAAAATCATGCCAGAAATGAAGATAAACTAGAAAGAACACAAGAGTTCGTAACCATAAAGGATAATGCCTTAAAAGAAACAGAAGATGGAAAAGGGAAAATTTTTTAATGGTACAGAGACATGAACAAATAGGTAAAATACAAAAGATATGATGAAAGAGAGAAATAGGAGTTGAAAGAAATGAAGAGATTTAGACTATGCGCAAAGAAAAGCTAACATATGTATAATGAGGGTACCCAAAGACAATGTGACAAGTACAAAAATTGTAATTCTAGAGTTTTCTGAAATAAAAGATGACTTCAAACTATATATTAAAGAGCCACCATATGTCTTTGGAGCCTAGCCTAAAATGGTCAAAACTAAGACATGATCTAGTAAAACGTTAGACATTTTAAAAAGGAAAGAAAGCTCTTTGGGCATCCAAGAAAAAAAAAAAAGCCACATCACTTATTTGAAAAGACATCAGACTTTGACAATATCTCTTTATCTGTAGAACCAAGGCTAAAGAATAATTATAGGGTTTGGTTTAATACAAAATGGCTTTGCTAGCTCTTTTAATATATTCTCCTTTTTCTTAGTTTTGATTTTAGAACCAGGTAAAATTTAAAATTTAATTTGAAGGTATCATTACAAACTTATGACCAATTTATTTAAAAACATATTTTCTAGCTCTTACTACTGAAAAGACTTAGCAATAATGACCAACTCAGTAGCAAAAAAAATCCCTAATGCCAAACTGCCTTCCCTAAATTTATTTTTCACTGAAAAACAGACAAACAAACAAACAAAAGCCACAACAGGGTTCCTTGGACAAATACGGCTGATATCAGGCCAGGGATAGCAAATATGTAAAATGCACCACACTTTTACTAGAAAAATAAAGTTACCAAAGTCTGCAAGGCAAAAGGATTTAGAATCCAACCTGAATATTCTCCCATAGGCTAATGGTGAGATAATCAGACTGTCAATTGCAATCCAGTTTTTCAAAATTTTGAAAACTAGTAAATAAAGTGGAAGAATCAAATATTTATCCTGCCTTCCCTACAGGATCTAACCTCAGGGTAAATCATAAAGGATCCCCAATCATTATCAGCAGCTGGTAACATCACACAAAGAGGAGAACCAGGTTCTTCCATCCATGATAGAAGAACCAACATCGTTACAGTAGTTTTGCCAAAGTTTAAAAAAAAAAAACTGAGTCTAGTCAAACCCCTAAATCTTCCTGCAATTTACAGGGTATTAAAAGGACAGAGGAAAATGTTAAATGGGAACACAATGGGCAAAATCCCAGATGTGAGAAACTCTATAAGACAAATCATGCAAATTGTTTAATAGGTGAATTGCAGCAAAAGAGAGAGAAGGAGAGATAGTACCTATAGCTTAAAGAAGATTCAAGATACACATCAAGCAATTGCAGTGGTGGGTTTGTTTGGTTTCTCATCCAAACGGGTGTGTGTGAGAGCATGTGCAAGTGTGCATGCACACATGTTAGATCGTCTGAAAATCTGAACACTGTAAAGACTTGAGAGAAAAATTATTATTATCCGTATTTAGATGTGATGTTATTGTTGGGATGTACTTTTAAAGTGTTAACTATTGTGTAGTGATACAAACTACAAGAGATGCATTAAATATTTATATTTGCAACGATATGACATCTGTAGAGGTATAAATGAAACAAGGTAGTTCATGTTGATAATTATTGAAGTTAGATGACGGATATACTGGATTCAGTAGCTATTCTCTCTGTATTTGCATATGTTTGAAATTTTCCCCAATAAAACTGGTTTTTGGAAAAACAGGTAAGCACAATCAAGACAAAACTTTTTTCAAAAGGACAAAGAAAAATTAGGAATGGAAAGGGTAACTATATAAGGGCCATGTTTAAAACTATAAGTACAAATGTATTAATAAATTTAAAGGCAATTTAAATTAGTAAATTTCTCCAAGTTGGCTCAAGAATAAAATCTTGGCTAGACCATTCCTACTGAAGGAATTAAAACCATAAAGCTATAATTTCCTGGGAGAACTAGTAGACATGGCTACCTTTATGGTAGAATTCTAACAAACTTTCAAGGAACAGAAATTTCCCATCTTATAGAATATTTTCTAAATCAAAGAAAAATATGGACAACTTCCCTAAGCAGTAACTTTTCTACCATAAATGTACTACATTAAATAATATTAAGACTCAAATTAAATTTTTTAAAAGACTGATGTTCCCACTGTCAATGGTACTATTCAGATATTCCAAAAAATGCGAAGGCATAAATACCAGAAAGGAAGAAGACATATCATGAATTGAAAATAATTTTTAAATTCAAGAAAATCAACTAACAGAATAAGAGTTCAGAAATGTAGGCAACTGAAAATTCTCACAGCCAAATCAATTTCTCCTATTTACCAAGAGGTAAATTTGAGATGTGAAGAGAAATAATTCATTACTTTCAATACTTCAAATTCACTGAATTATTTCACTGAGTATGTATTTCTAACTAATACAAATAACTGAATTTCTTATTTAAAACCAAAGCATTTAGTGATGTTAAAAAATGAAAACTAAAAAATCCGAAGCTGGAAAAATGAAAAGAAATAAACAAACTTAGGCAGCACTGATGATGATATCACGGGTATGTATTTTATGGAACGTGCTTTGATCCCTTTTTGAAAATCAGCTATATTCAGCCATTTTTTCTCTTCCTCTCATCTTAACCATTCTCCTTCTGCACTTAAACTGTAAACAATAGTTGATGCTGCCTAAACTGTGCCTATAGACATTCTATAATTAACTTTTCTCTTTATTCTCCATATATGGTAATTTTTAAACTCTTCTACCAAGATGTCCAGTAACCAAATATTAAGTAGCATATCTTATCATAAAATGTATTTAAATTTTGTATTATAAAACCTATAACTATATATTTTAATATAAAATTATTTAAATTACCTGAACTACTCAACCTCCTGACACACAAAACTGTAACATAAAGTACCACTAAGAAAACTGGCCACATTCATCCTATAGCTTCCTGTATCTACACTGCCAACCCCAGGGTGAGAAATTCTACTTTTGTTCTCAGAGCTGAAGCTCTTTTATCAAACAGCATATCCTGTTTTCTCCCAATCTCTTTCTTTTTCCTATCTCCTCTTTCTAAATGTTTTTTAAATTGGCCTTAAATAAATGTTTGTTGGGTTTAATTTAGCGGAATTTTTTCCTTGCTTTTAGTACTCCCAACAGCCCGATTATCCCAGCCTTTAAGACACTAAGAAGGTATATTTAGTCAGATTTTTAACATTTGGGTTTTTTTTTTTGTTTTGTGTTTTTTTCCCCCAGAAACAGTCTTATCTACAACTAATTAAGTGGTAAGCCAAGGCTAGAATACAGAACTCCTCACTTCCAGTTCCATGCTCTTAACACAAGACCAAATTCCCTCCCCAGTCATTTGCAAAAAAAAAAAAAAAAAAAAATGGTGTGGAGTAGGCATGTATCTTAGAAAAGAGTCATAAACTTCATCACCTCTGGATAACTTGAGCATAAAAGATTTATTAAAAGGCTATTAAGAGCTTGCAGAATTGACAGGAAGGCTGAGGACACAGGCTTGAAAACAAGAAGGAGGGAGGAAGCACCAAGGTACTACGGTAAGAGCTCCAAGGGTGTTGCACTGTCCGGCACTGGTGGTTTGTCAGGATGCTGCCTGAATGAATGAATGTGTGTGCTAACTGCATGATGAATGTGTGTGCGTCCTGTCTGTTCACCCCCAGGAATGAGCCGAGCTGGCCTGGAGGGGTCACTTCTCTACTCCTCAACTAGGAGAGCACTGCACACCTGCTTGAGGGCTCTAAAAAAATGTCCTGCTAATGAGTGGGGATAGATGCTGTGAGGCAAAATAAATAAATAAAACAACCCCACCCCACCCATTTCACAGAGGTATTGTGATGAGGGAACTGGGAAACATCTGTAAAACTGCTTCGTAAACTATAACAAGCTCTACAGAGGCATTCTGATTCTTAATTCTTCATCAAGGTAACATTTTAGCAACTCCATTTAAGACCTTCTCTCTAAAGGTGAAATTTTCAGGCAGGCTAATGAAAGAAATATTCTTTCATAGAGGAGGAAAAACTCTATTTGGCTCTTCTTAGATCATACCAAAGAAATATTTTAATCCATGGTCATCTTACTGGTGAGATAGGCTTTGAATATGCAACTTTAAATCTAGCCCCATCCACTGGGAGGTGAGGAGGCACTGCTTTGGGCCAACTTAACAGGGAAGACCACTCATAACCATGCTTTTATACTTTGGCTGGGAAGGATATGCGTTTGCTCTTTACAATCAGGACTAAAATATAAAACAGTCCTGTTTAATATGCTTAGACCTAATGTACACGGGAGCCTTGCCACAAATATTGCATTAAAAATCTTTCTCTAATGGTGAAATTTCCATCAAATACATTTTAATTTGCTAAACTCCTTCTAAATTACTTTAAAAATTCACTTGACTTACAAACCAAATGTCATTCTCTAACAAAGCTTGTTAAAGCAAACCCTACCGTGCATTGGTCATCCAGAGAAAATTGTGAATTGTAGGATGGCGCTTGAAAGAGCTGCCTCCAGTATCAAATGAGTTAAAATTTCCAAAAAAGAAAGGAAGGGATCAAACAACCTTTGTCTGTCTTTGATATGTGCATTAATATTCTATTGCTTCTATAACAAATTACCTCAAAATTAGCAACTGTTTCAGTTCTGTAGTTTGAAGTCCAGGTTGTCATGACTGGTTTCTCTACCTCAAGGTTCACAAGGTCAAAGTTGGGATGTCAGCTGGCCATGCCTTCACTGGGAGGCTCTGGGAAGCATCTGCCTCCACGCTGAATCAGGCAATAGATACAGTTTAGTTCCTTGCAGTTGTAGAACTGAAGCTCCATTTCCTTGTGAGCTGTCAGCTAGGAGTCACTCTGAGCTCCTGAAGGCCTCTTTCCAGCCCCTGCACATGGTTCCTGCATCTCAGAAGAAAAATGTGTAGAATCCTTCTCATGTTTGGGATCTCTCTGAGTTTAACTTCTGCCATATCTCACTGACTCATTCTCTCTTCTATAATCCTCATCTACTTCCAAAGGCTCATGTGATTACCTTGGGCCCACCTGGAGAATCTAGGAGACTTTATCTTAAGATCAGCTAATTAGTAATATTAATTACATCTGGAAAGTCCCTTCACAGCAGTGCCAACATTGGTGTTTGGTAGAATAGCCAGGGGACAAGAATCTTGGAAGAACATGTTTAGAATTCTATCCACTACAATATGTCTTTAGGCAGTGACCAGAAACTCTTAAAAACTGGAATGCTGGAAACCATCAAATTGCTACAAAATATCACAAGTCAGCAATTCAGAATGATTGTTTTACAGATTGTAATCAGAAATTACCTAAGAATTTTTCCAATTTTTAAAGACCATCATGAGAGCAATATCAGACTTTAAAGTCCCTATTTGTATCAGAAATATAAGGCATTCCTTAAAAATTTCAAATGTACATTTTCAGTCATAGCTCATATCTATTTCTTAGATACTAGTTTACCTCTAAATTATCTTTCTATTAGGTTTTGTGGAATATTGTTTCCAAGGATTTGAGTATATTCAAAATCTTAAATTTGGTTATATTTTACATTACAGTCCTAAACAAAAATAAGTGCATACGGCAGAATCTAGACTCCTTGTTTTTTTCCACGTGGAATTCTCAATACAGTCACAAACCCACATGTTAATCAGTAAAATCAGCTAATAGGTGTTGAAGACCCACTGGACAAACAGCCCCATTTCTAAACATTCGAGATTATACAGTATATAGAAATCGAGAATCTGTTCCTGCCTTAAAGAATTCAGAAACCAGGAAAATATATGATCCACAGGAAGACTGTATTCAAATAAGCATCATATTAAAATGTATTAAGAAGGATGCTAGATGTTACAGCAGGTTGCAAAAGAAAAAAAAATAGGACAAAGTTTCCTTAAGTAGGCAAGTCCACAGTTGATTCTGGGACAGAGAAATTATCGTGCTGCTACTAAGAGATTGTTTTTTGTGTGTTGAGGGCTTCTTAAGGAGAGGAGAGCCACCATAACTGACGTGCAACTCGAAGAGCTGGCTGGAAGAAAGAGCCTGTTTGATGGAAAACTTTCAAGGCTATTATTAGAAGATTGTATTTGATTCTGAAGACTGTGGGATTCTCTGGCAGACTTAGGAAAAACAGGGGGATATAATCAAGGCAGCAGGCCTGAAATAGAGATTTATCACACAGTGCAAAATAGCTAAAAAAATAAAATAAAATAAAAAAGTAAAAATGGACTCTGAAAGCAAGCAAGGAGGAAGATAGGATAATCTTGTAACAATTTTCCAGTGGTCAAGAGATTCTGCTGGGGTGATGGTGGCAAGTAATTTGATGGTTCTGAGTGGAAATAGTGAAAGCAAATGGACTTGGAAAAATTGAGATGGAATTAGAATGCAATGCTAGAAAAATATCAGTGAGTACCCTGTGGTTTCAAGGATGTTTATTTTATAAGATGTTCAATTACTCTTACTAACTCTGAGGTAAGTACTGATTTTTATTCAATAGATCTAACATACAAAGGACTTTATCTTTGTAATTTTTTCTATATATAATCCACAATTCCATGTTTAAAAAAATGTTCTATGTATAACTTCCACTATTTATATCTAATCCACAGGGAGCTAGACAACATTTCTCAAAGTGGTTGGCTGCTAAACTGAGTCTGAAGGCTGGATAGGAGTGAACACATCTTGAAAGAATGACATGATCAGATCTGAGCTGTATAATAATCCTCCAGGGTCAACAGTGGACAGGAATGAGGGGCCTAGATTGGTAGCTGGGTGGCTGATTAGGTACAATCAAGGAAAAGCGTGATGGCAGCTTGGACTAGGGTAGCATCAGTGACAGTGGAGAAAGAGGATTAAATTGAGAGATGTTCAGGAGAGAGAATAAATTAAGTAGATCTTGTTGATTGGCTGGAAATGGGGGAATAGTGAGGAACAAGGAGTCATCCAGAATAAGCTTAGGTTTCTGGATTTAACTACTGAAGTCAATTTTATGGGAAGGTAAGTTTGGGGGCAAAATAATGAGTCTGAGAAATGTTGAATTTGAGACACCCTATAATATATGCAAGTGGAACTGTCTTAGTTAGAAACCTGGTGGGCAGTTGGCTCCATGAGGCTGAAATTTCATGGAGAGGCCTAGAGTCTCGGGCATAGAGGCTGTTGTGACTGAGGTGAAAGGAGTGGATGCAATCATACAGGGAGACCATGGCGAGCAAAAAGACACACAAACCCAGGCAGAAACCCAAGGGACATTAGCACTTAAATATGCCATCTCTGCTCTGGTCAAGTGGGTATCTCAGACAGGAGTCACTGGCTTCTCAGGATCACTTTTCTCTGAAGTTCTCAGGAAATGAAGCAGAGTGAGTTATGCATGTATCCAACACCTACTTTTGTCCCAGACACCATACAAGGCCCTAAGAAACATACTCAGAATCCCTAAACTGGATATTAACCTCCAGAATGTTGCTCTCAAGATCCATTTTATGAAGCTATAGGTTAATCACACAGTCAATCTCAAATCAAAAGTTCTGTTTGGGGCCAGATGAAGTGACTCACACCTATAATTCCAACACTTTGGAAGGCTGAGGCAGGAGGATTGCTTCAGGCCAGGAGTTTGGGACCAGCCTGGGCCACATAATGAGACCCCATCTCTCCAAAATATTTTTTTAAAATTATCTGGACATGATGGCATGCACCTGTGGTCCTGGCTACTAGGGATGCTGAGGCAGGAGGATCCCTTGAGCCCAGGAGACCGAGGCTGCAGTGAGCTGTGATTGCACCACTGCACTCTAGCCTGGGTGACAGAATTAGACCCTGTCTCAAAAAATAAATAAATAAATAAAAAGTTATATTTGGGACAGATACTCTTAAAGGTATTCTGAATAATAAGGTACTTCTATTATGAGCATAAATTTGCTGTGTATTTCAGGGTGTCTTTTGTAGCTAACTTTTCAGGAGCATTATTTAAAATTCATATTCTTGGGTGGTTCTTTTTGGATTTGATAATTGATTAATAATATTTGCTTTTAAAACTATGTAGGTTATTTTAACTCTTTTATACTTTGTGGTTGTGAGCTTTGGAGTCTCAGCCAGGCATCCAGCCAAGCATTTCCCTTTTGAGAACATTTGGACACTAAGCCGAGATACCCCTACAGTCTACCTGGGAACAATCGGATTAACATTATTTTGGATGACAAATATGAGTTTATCTTTTCATAATTAAATGCCAGTCTTATTACCCAGCTTTTAAACATGAAAAGCATGTGCAGATTGCTTCCCTCATAGTAACATCTCGAATGTGGCTGTCTTCACAAAACATTTTTCCATACAAAGGCGCTTGTAATCATCACAGTCACATGTTAATGCTGCCTCTATTTTACAGAGGAGAAGGTTGGGACTCTAGAAGAGTGATGGCCACCACCCAGCAAGCAGGTGGCAGAGTGAGAGTCTGATTCTAGATATTTAGTTCGCAAATTAATTATTGTTCAAACTAAACCAATATACGAAGCACCCAACATATGGCACCCAACAATATTCATTCTCCACAGTAGCTGTATTATTTTAATTTTTGGTATTATTTTCCCCTTTTATGTGTTTCTAGTCCTTCTTCTTGGCCTTTTTGTTCATCTTTTATGTGGTTTAATTATGTTTGCTTTAAATCATTTTTTCAAAAAGGTGGATAATCATAAATAAATTAGTAAATAGACAGACACATACATAGATAATAAATCTGAGCCTTGCTGATTCCTCTGGAAATAATGAAATTCAAATCATATTTAGGTGACAAAGGAAGAAAGTGAAAAATATAGACGTGAACCAGATTTTCACACATCCTCAATAAGGTACTTACTCATTTCTGGTAATGAAGACAATTCCCAAATTAAAATTAATCCTAATCAAGAAAATAATCCCTACTACTCCTGCTGGCAACCCAAAGCCCGGAGGATCCTCCCATCTCCTCTCTATATTCAGAAACACATAGCGAAGCAATTTGGAAGGCCTGGTGAATCCGTAATTTCAAAAGAGAAGAAGGGAAGAAGCTATGATCACAGAGGCTAGGTAGGGAATTGCTCCAAATATCAACACCCACCCACCCTCTGCCCATCAATAAAATCAATTCTTTGTTCACTTGTCCAAAATTATTCCTCTTACCTATGCTATTTGCCTTGCTCCTTTCTCATTTCACTTATTTTCACATCCAAAATGCTACCACTTATAGATTATCACTATTAGTTAATATTTCTTTCACATAAGTGTAAATGTTTCTGGGATTCATTCATTCGACAGATACTGACATCTACATGCTAGGCACTATGCTAATAACTGGCAATATGGCAACAAAGAAAAGACACATTCAAGATGCTGATATGTGCTCAACCGTTCACAATCAGCAAAAAATAATTATTTACATTAATTTGCTTTTTCTTTACTGGCATTCCTGTGAAATTGTTTTCACTGAGGGAGAAGACTGTTGTATCTATAAGGAGGAAAATAGGTGGTTTGGGAACATGATTGGTCAAATCTGACTGTGCTTTCCTGATTAGAAGTGGGCTAGTTGTCCATTTATTTTCTCCTAGCCCCACATTCACCCTTTAGTCCCTGTGCTAGAATAAAGGACTAGACTCTAAGCATTTCTCTTTTATGGAACCTGTTGTTAAGCTCTGTCAATAGAAGGCACTGGAGGGACATTGCAGGAGGAAGGGGCTCCCCGTGCTGACTCTGTATCCCGGGTTTTTTGCTTGGTTGTTTGGTTAGTTGGATTTTTGCTGCTTCTATAGTGTTGCAGGTATTTGCAGGACACTTGGTGCTGCTCTGCCTCAGAGTGCATGGTCCCTTGGTGAACTCACAGCCCTGGCCTGAGTTCAGTGACCACTTTCTTTCAATCCGTCCAATGCAAGCACCACACACTCCCAGTCTCCTGCTTATAACAGCACTTCATCTTCCTCTGTATACCTGCCCGCCAGCCCTGGCTCACACACAGCCCAGACAGAGCACGCTTGACGTGCCTATACCATGGAAGGTTGCTTCCTGTTTTCCCAGTGTTGACTGAACCAGCTCAGGCTTAGGCCATCCGGAGAACTTCTCCACCGTCCAGCAGCTGCAACCACACCTTCTGCAATGAGATCCAACTCCAGCTTTGGGGAAGGGGTATTCCTAACTTTGTTCTTTGTGGGGTACTCTTCTTCAGCCCTAGGGTGCCCTTTAGAGTTCTCTTTATACCGTTACAGTTATTCTCTGATCACAGCTTAATAATTCTTTACATTAAATTTCTACTCTTTAATCTAGTGTGTGGTTTCTCTCTCCCAACTGGATCTAAACTGCTACAAGAGCCTTTTGAGACAAGACACCAGGAGAATGGTCAACGGTGAAAGAAGGAATAGAAAAAGATGCCAACTGAAAAACTTCAGCAATTGCAACAGTTTACATAGAGCTAATCCCAACCTAAGGAAATGAATCCTCTTCCTTCTCCCCATCCACATTGTCCTCTCCCAAGTGTGTCTTAATTTTAAGACCCAAGCTAGAGGTTAGGAAAGAGTTAGCCTTGAAATCTCATCACATTTTTTAATCACTGTTTTGTTTTGTTGCAAAATCTGTTTCAAGTTCCAAGTATTTGACTTATAAACTTTTAGGAAAGAAGGACATTAAGAATGTGGACATTCCCTGTTATGGTTACCACATTTTGAAAATCATATTTAAATATTAA
This sequence comes from Mandrillus leucophaeus, assembly GCF_000951045.1. Taxonomy (NCBI): domain Eukaryota; kingdom Metazoa; phylum Chordata; class Mammalia; order Primates; family Cercopithecidae; genus Mandrillus; species Mandrillus leucophaeus. The sequence goes on along the minus strand of NW_012101654.1, from coordinate 204,234 downwards.
ATTCTTAAAATTCAGAGGACAAGAAAACTGACAAGACAGTATGGGCCAGTAGAAGTGTGGCCTTCTGCATCAGGTAAAAAGATTTTCATCCCAATTCCTCTGCTTACCAGCTGGTGATCTTGAACACATTATCCCCTGGGAATCTGTGTCCTCAACTATGAAATGGAAGGAATGACATCCACCTCCCTGGTTTTCCACGGGAATCACATATTATCATGCAGTAGGTGCTAGTTAATAAACATGATTTGCCTTCCCCCTTTCTCTTTTTATTATAAGAAAATTCATTGTTCTCAATCCCAAAGAAGATATTTCTTTTCCTGGGATCTACTGAAACACAGGGGCTGCTTGAGGCATTATTTCTGCCTTTACAAGTTTGCCCTGTGAAATTCATTCTTGAGGAGCAGCAAGTTAAAAGAGTTCCACGTCTTTGATGTGGCCTCTTCATTGGCAGCCTGAGCCAGCTGGAACCGCCAACGCTGGTTCACTGAGCATCTAAAAAGCTAGTATCAAGGAAGTCCCTCTTCACACAAACGGTTTTAGGCTGGATGTTATTTCAATGCTCCAATCACAAGGTTATACATATTTTCCTTAGCTGCTTTGAGTTCAATAAAAATTTTTGTTGCATATAAGACTATATGGCTTGTAAGGGAGAAAGAAGTTCCCATCTTTCCTACAGGAAATCTGTTGGAGGCAGAGCTCATTCATCTCTTAGGGTAGACAGAAAGGCTGGCAGGAGTTACAATGAAGTGGCAATGAAAAATATGTCAGAAATGTTATTCGAGAAATGCTCAGAGACTTGGCTCACAGCCCAATTAGGATAGAACAAAGATATATATAACCTACTTAAGCTAAAGAATTCTTAATTAAGCTACTGGAAAGCCAAGGGTTTTAAAGTTCAAAGGGTATGTAGACTTCTGCAAATTCCTTTCAGAGAAGGGGACAGGAGAAGGAATTCACAGGAGTGACAGACATAAATAAAATTCCCAATGAAACTTTCACATAATTGAAGCCCCCCCAAAAAGAGGAATCGAGTTTTGTATAATTTTCTTCTTTGCTTGTATGTTGGCTTATCTTTTATGATGAAGGAGGTTGCATTGAGTATTTCTTCCTAGAAAAGCACACACACATAGTATTTATTAATAATTAGGCTTGGGTTTGAGAAGTTGTAAATAATTACATTTCTGAGTGACAATAATCCATAATTGATTTGAAGTCTTTCAAGAAATCTGCATATCTTGAAATACCCAAGTGCCAAGTGCCAAGACCACTCTTATGTGGCAAAAGCTACCCCTGGTTTCCAACTTGCATATTCAGATTTTCCTTGGTAGGGCTTGGTAGCATTCTTATGAGTTTTTACTTTTTTTTTTTTTTTTTTTTTACAAAGAATAAATAGTAATGACAATAGAAATAATAAAATCACCTCCTGCATCTTTTGGCCACCAAGGTCTACATCTGCTGCCCTCCCCTGATCCTTGAGTCCAATTCCTCTTCATCCCCACAACTGGCAGCTTATTTCAGATTCAACTCCTGGACTGTTTAAAAGCCTCCTGCAGAATTTCCCTGCCTCCAGTTCCCTCCTGGACAGAGCCATCGTATTGAATACAACACTACTTACATTATCCCCAGCCTATAGTCCATCAGTACATGAATAGCTATCCACTGCCTAAAGGATTGAGCCTGAACTGTTTCCTGTGTCTGGGGTCCTTCACCCCGTGGCACCGTCTGTCTTCCCATCATCACCTCCTGATACTCTTGCAGATGCTTTCTATGCCCCACTCTGAATTTTTTCACCACATATACACAGGCCTGTACACAGGCTCTTCCCTGCCTGGGATAACCACATAACCTTGCTTCAAGGCAAGCTAGCAATTGGCACTGTGTCAAATTCATATTAATCCAGAGAAAAGACTAAAAGCTTTGTGGGGTAAGAGCTCATCCAAATAACCATATAGCAGTTAAGCAGACCCATCTCCCAGGAAGCCACTTAGTGGCCATCTGTTGTTACACAAGCATTGCCCTTGGGAGTCTTACTCTTCTTCCCAGTCAGCTTTTCATAGCATTCCTTATGACTACAATCAGTGTTCTCCCTGGGAGGAGTTCTAATAAATACAATCTTGTAATTGTTAAGTGATGTGTTAGCATCCCATATAGAATGGCACCCTTGAAAGCCGCCCATCTGATCAACCCCCTTATCTACAATGACAAATTCTCACCCATTCTTCAAGATTTAATTAACACAGCACCTCTGTGAAGATTTCCCTACCTAACCCCCAACTCTCTCACAGAATTAATTAATTTAATAGACACTTTAAAAGCATTATATTCCAGTGCTTTATGATTTCTACTCTAATATTATCTCATTTTTTCATTACCGCAACAACTCTACAAGCTACAGGCTATTATCTGTGCCTCATTTATAGGCATGAGCCCTGTCAGATGGCTAGTAAATGGGAGAGGTGGGACCCTAAGGCCAGCAGACAGGCTCCAGACTAGCTCTAACCCTGGCTGTTTAACTGTGTGTTTAGTTTATCTTCCACTCTTCTGCCAGAGTCTCTGATGATTAGCTCTCTTATATAGCTCATCTCATCATATACTATGAGTATTTGTTTATGTGTTGGCTTCCCTGTAGATTTTGAGGTCCTTTAAAGTAGTGCTTTCCTTTACCCAGATGCATAACTTCAAGAACTTGCTTGGTCTCAGTACATATATATCTGTAAATATTTGTTGGATCCTTAATTAATTAGTTATCATCATTGTGTTTGGATCTCTATCTTAAGAATCCAAGTGTATTAGACAACTCTTGAGTTACAATAAAGGAATACCTGAGACTGGGTAATTTATAAAGAAAAGAGGTTTAATTGGCTCACAATTCTGAAGGCTGTACAATCATGGCTCCAACATCTGCTTGGCTTCTGGTAAGGGCCTTAGGAATCCTACAATCATGGTGGAAAAGTGGGAGCAGGCATTTCACATGGCAAGAGGGGAAGCAAGTGAAATGGGGGGGGAGGGTCCCATGCTTTTTTCAACAACCGCATCTCATGTGAAATAACTGAGAGACAACTCACTTATCAAGGGAATGATGCTAAAACTATTCACAAGGGATCCACCCCCATGATCCAGTCACCTCCCACAAAGATCCACCTCCAACATTGAGAATCACATTTCAGCATGAGATTTAGAGGGGACACACCTCCAAACCATATCACCAAGAAAGGATTTCCTGCTTATACATACACTAAACGAGTTGCATTTCACATGGGGTAATTGAGAAAAACAGAGTATTTGGTCACTTAAGTCTTCAAAATTGAAGCAAATGGCTAAATTACAGTTGCTAATGTGAAATTCAATGCTGCTTACGCAACAATGGGATATTTTCCAAAGCAACGTTCATAATGCAGAATATAAGAACATATTTCCAGTGTCATCAATATGATTTTTTAAATTAAAATGATTTTCTGATAGTTCCTTATAAAAGAATTGTTACAATGCAAGGATAATTAAGGACAACCAGGGATATAAAAACCTTCAAATTCAAGATTTGAAGAAATGTCAGAGGGTGTGAAACAATTGTTTTAATTTTTCTCATTTGTAAATTCATTTTATGCCTTCAAGTGCAATATAAATTATTTACCAAAATTAGCTGCAATCACTTACAGGGACAAATACAAGCAGATTCACACATAAACCTGTATAGTTGCTTTATTTGCATGTAAACTGTGCTAATGTCTAATTAGAAAGGTAACTATAGAAGTAAACAATGCTTAATGTTGTAAAAAAAAAAAAAATCTTCACTCCCTCCCTTCTTCTGATTTAAAGAAGAGGCAGGGAGTGTAAAAGTGCCAGGGGCACAAGGGAAAAATAACATTCCTTTTTTGAAAACATATTCAGGAACCAGGTTTCAAAATAGAATTATGTATGACTTTATCCAGTTTCTAATTCTATGCGTTTTAGACTTGAAATAAGCACTCTTTGTGCAAAGTCTGCCCCCAGAGGCCCACACACTGTAACCTAGGAGGCTGAGCTCTTCCCCATCCCTCTGTCTATGCTGTTCGTTCTGTGTCTCTCTTCAGACTTGAGTCATGGTCTCAGTCTTTCCATGATTCTCATGCAAAAAGACAAGGACAACTTGCTAACTAGCTGATAAAGTACCGTGAAAGGTGTTTCAAACTAACCAGCAAGGCACTCCAGTCTGTTATTTGCTAATTTGACTCTCCTGTTCTATCGGATTTCAGATGACCCTTCCTCCTTTTTTCAACCCAGAGTAGGTAGAAATAGTACCTTGTCTGGGCCTGCGTATCCGTATGCATTATTTATGTCATTGTTAGTGCATGTTGTATGTGACTACACATGCAAAGGACTTGGAATGATGGAGAATTGTCCATCTGGTATTGGGGGCAGATCTAAGAAGAGATGAAGATCCTTTCTGAAGTCAAACTGTCATTTAGTCACATTACTGCAAGACCACATCTAAAAATGACACGGGGAAATAAGCCCCACTGCACTGTGGCCAAACTCTGGAAATCTCTTGTTATAATAACAGCAATTGCCTTGTCTGTTTTTCAGGGCAATGCCCCACTTTAAGGAAATCAATGAAAATGACATAGGAGAGATTGTTTGGAGGTGAGAAACTGAAGGTGTCCAATATGTTCTAGGCAAAGCCTAATTTCCAATCTCAGATGCAATTATAGAATTCTAACCCTTATCCTAAATTACATATGCATTACTCACATGGAACTTGATTTGATGAAGATTCTGTGTTGAGTTGATAAAAAATAACTATTATTATTATTCATTCTTGCCCGTGGACCTCCACTTTCCAGAGTCATTATGCCTTTGTGTGTATGCATGAGCAGACAAACACATCCGCATAGACTCAAAATGTGTAAACATGCATAGTTTATGTTGGTGATGGGGTAGAAATCTTTTTGGTTGTTAAACTTTTCCTGGTGAATGTCATTTGCAGTATAACCTCAAGTTCAGCAAGCCCCATGCATACAAGGATGGTAGGCACGCCATGGAGCCAGTGTTAAAAGCTAAGTCAATTTATAAGCACTGCCATGCCTGTGTCTTTAACTGTGCCTGTAGCTGTAGGCTAGACTGCATTTCAATCAGTTCGAGTTCAGCTGTCTGTTTTATTACACCCAGGCCAGTAACACTTTGGGGATTTTTAGTCCCTTCAATGACAAATGTATATTCAACCACTGCTGAGAGCAGCAACCCACAATGCAGGTCACCAAAGGACAACAAACTGAGTAGGTATGTCAGAGAAATGTTCAGAAAAATATCTCCATAGGTGTCTGCAATTGCCTCTACCTTCAATCTTTTCCATCTTTGAGAAACGTGTTAAAGTTGGGTTGTTTTCAAGCCTTGTAAAATATACAATCCGTGTCTCTTAAGAAGAAATATCTAGAGTGCCTAAGACATTTCTAGCAAAACTATACAAATTTAACTCATGCAGATGACAGACAAAGACAGGATTTTTACACTCCCTAATGTGGTGGTTGGTTGGGTGTAATGTGTTTTAATACAAATCAAGAAAGTCTATTCACAGATGCCACTCTGAGATCTTTATTTCACAAAGCTGAAATAAATGTCCTTAAATTATACAATGCAACAGCTATGTTTAGTGCGACACTGAGAGAAATTCACCTCCATTGTGTTGTCATTTAGTCAACACATTGGGAGAAAGAGAAAAACACCTTCCAATGAGGGCAGTGTCAGGTGATTCAGAAAAGACATTGGAGGGTGCCTAATGTATTTACTCTGGCACCTGTACCTGTTGTTAAGGCCTGAGCTACACTGATGTACCCAAATTATCTCTGTGAAATTATTGTATTTTATAAAGGAGGTAGGAAATTTTCATCAAGTCTCATCAATCAACAGAAAACTCTTTCTGCTGACCCCAGATCCGGCTCCATCTGTTAAAAAATTCCAATTAATTTGTGCAACATGCGAATTTTATTTAACTGAAAGAAAGTCTGTGAAATTTTAATTGTTGGGCTTCAGTTGTGGCCCTCCTACCACAGAATTCCACCTTCAAATACATCTTGTTAGAGAGTTTAGTGCAACAATAACTTTTGATTTGCTTTTCTCAGTTCTTATGCCTATAATATCAGGAGCTAGTCACTTGACAACTAGTGTCAGAACATCAAGAGAATAAACGCTTTTAATGTCTGAAGTCTTTTTTCCCCCAGTAGCTTGTGACAGACATACATTTTCCTATTCTATCCTATCTCTTGAGCCTAAAAAATAAAGCAGGGTACTTTCTATATCAGGGTTTACCTAAAGGACCACATGGTAAAAGTCATGTAACCAGACTTGTCTTAATCAAACTTGGGTAAGGATCAGCCTCCTAGGAGAACAATCAAAGATGGTTTGATTTGCTAATATAAAATTCACAATGGAGAGCAAGACTATATCCAAATCAATACTCACTTAATATCACATTTGTTCTCAGCAATAAGCATTACAAGGAGGCATTGAGTGTTAATATGTCAGAGTCCAAAATGAATGTGTCTGTGTGTGTGTGTGTGTGTGTGTGTGTGTGTGTGTGTGTGTAGAGAGAAGTGTTATAAATATGTATACTGGGTATGTTATTCAATATTTTCCTTTCATGTTCTTTTTGCCAGGAACCTGGCAACACTTCAAACAATTAGAGAAAGAAAAAATTATCTTTAGGGAATATCCTTCAATAATTCTGTGTACAGTTTTCCCTTTTTAAACCTTTGCAGTGACACAGTCCTCAAAGCACCTATTACTGGAGAAGAGTGCGTCTCTATTTTCGTGTATCACTATATTATTGAAAATATCATTCTTTGTTGTAAGTTCAGTTCGTTTGTTAAAGAAAACTGTGGAGCTACTGCTTTAAATGAGTGGTTGAATCTCTGAAAGCTCTGTAACATCCCATTTCGGGCTAGGATACCCCAAAAAGCATTTTTCATGAAGAAGATATGCAGAGGCTCCATTATACGACACTTTGACTTTTTTGCCCCATATTGCCCCTCATTGTTAAGTCTTCCTAGAGCCACCACCTTATTTCTTAGAAAATTCTTCTCTCCCTTACTATTGCCATTTTTTCACTATGGAAAAACTCTAATAAATTAATTTGTTTCACATACTAGCAATTAATATGCCACAGGAGTCCCGGATGCTTGCTTCATGTGCAGTTTTTCAACAAGTCTTCTTGCAGCACCCACTCTGCCAGGGATTGTGCCACTCACGGAACACACACATACAAGATCCACACAGTGTTTATCGCCTGCTGAAGCTATTGTCACATGCCCTTTGTCACTCCTAATATTTTTTGTTTTGTTTTTTGTCTGTTCTTTATTTTCCATTGATCATCCTTGCCTGGGGGTCTTCTATACTGTTAGTCTTTTCAAAGGCAACAGTGTTTACCTCCATCAATGCTATCCATTAAACTTTGCCTTGTAGTTTATTAAGCTTTGAACTTAAGTTTATTATTTTCTTCTTTCTGCTTTCTTTACATAACCTACTTTTCCTGTTTCTAACTTCTTGAGTTGGCTTCCTGATCCTTCACATTTAGTCTTTCTAATAAACATAGTCATAGGCTGAACATTTCCTCCTAAGACATCATTGATTTGCAGTCCGCAAGTTCTAGTATGTAACTGTTTTTTTTGTGAGTCATTTAGAAGGGCATGTTTCATATTTCATCAGTTTGATTTCAATTTCTAACTTTATCAGTCAGAAAACGTCATTCATATGATACTGATTCTTTGGTATTTGATGGTACAATTTTGTGGCATAGTAAGTGATATTTTTGGATAAGCTCCATGTGTGTTTGGAAGTCCATTCTTTAACTATAGTCTGCAAAATACTATATATGTCCATTAGCTGAAGCTTGCTGACAGTTTTTATTTTAACCTCTATGGTTTTAGTAAGTTTTTACCTTACATGTTAAAATACCCCAGACACATGTCAACATGTTCCTGTATGACTGTAGATGCAAATTTCTTCTTGAAATTCTGACAACTTCACTTCATAATATTTGTGGCTAGCTATGTACAATTGCAGAATGGTTGTGTTTTGCACAAGAATTATTCCTCTATTGTGTAATAATCATCATTATTCCTAATGTTTTTGCTTAAATGTGATATTAATATAGGTATACTACATTCCTCCCAGTACTTTTCTCATATATATATGTAACCTCTTTTACTCTCATCCTTTTGAACTATGTTTTTGAACTGCTACTTGTAACAGCACATGGGCAACTCTTTGAGAGAATCTCTGTCCTCTAACTGGTGAGTTTTGTCTGTTTACACTTACTGTGATAGCTTTTACACTAAGGGATATGGTTGACTGTAAAAACGTAAATATTATATGGCAGTGTAGATGTAGCACAATAAAGGGAAAAAATGGGAGAAAAGGGGGAAGAAGGTGAATGTAAAATAAGCTTGGTAAGTGCTTCTTCATATTGTCTACTTAAATGGCTGAGGGGAATGGTAGCAAGAGGAGTGATGATCTTCCCTATGGATCAGCTTATGATCTTTACTATAATTCAAAACTAAAAGGAACACAGGTCCCTGCAGGGAAATGGCTGAGTGGAGTTCTGAGTAAATAAGTTATAATGTGAGACTGGAGTATCTTGTGTGCTAGAACACTTCCAAGATACATGGGGTAGGTGAAAAGGACATAAGATTCAATTTGAAGGGGTTCTTGAATGGCCAGAATTGTGTCAATTGCAGCATTGAAAAGAATAATGATTGTAGTTGTGCAAACCACTTGGCATCTATGAAAATCCGTGTCTTTATAGTGACACTCAAAAAAGAGAAAGTCAAAAAATACATTTGTTATCAATTGAGGTCACTCTTTAAGTAACTCCTTACTTTACAAAGTTGTTAAATAAAAAGAAAAAACTAAGCATTTACTCTGCTTTTCAAGCAAGAACTTTAAGATAACCAAATAGTCTCAGCTGATGAAGCAAAAGTGCTACTTTTTAGAAGAATGCCAGACAATATATTTAGAAGTAATTGTTGGATTAGAAACCATCACTTCTAAAATGAAACTTTTTATTCAGGAAAAGATTATCAATTATTATTAAGTGAATGGTTAGTGGGGAGCTAAACAGATTTTTGATACCAAAGGAGCACTACACAGTCACAAGGAAAAATAATTCTGTAAAATGAAGAGCTTGTCACCTTTAAATCATTGCTAAGGTGGACCAACAAGTTATTAATATGCTCATTAGTTTAATAAATATAAAATACATGACATCATTGATAATATAGTCTAGGCAAAAAAAAAGACTTATCTTGAATTCACAAGTTATTTATCTAGCTTCCAATTTGCAGTAAATACATGAAAAAAGGAACAATATCATCAAAACCCATAAGGTTGCAATAAGCAAATAGATGCAGGGAGATTGGCCTGGTTTCCTCAAGAAATAAGTGTCAAGGACAAAGGGGCCATTGTGGATGAAAAGAACCTTGAGGAAAAAAATAACTAGATATCATGTAAGGACTGAATTCTACTTAGGAAATTAAAATCAGCTCCAAGGAACATTTTTGTAACAGGTAAGCAAAATTTCATTATGTAACAGGTATGAAGAGATATAATGGAATGATTACTAAATGTCATAATGTTATTTTGCATACATAGGGAAATGTTTCGATTTTTAAGAAGCAATCTGAAACATGTAAATAAAATTTTAAAAATATAATAATCATCATATAAACAGAATGCAACATGTCATTTTTCTATTATATCAATTTGCTTTGTTATAGAAGTAGCTCTCAATTCTTTAGGCAGAAAAATGGTTATTTTATGCAACTACACACAAACACACATACATACATTCTATTTATTTTCTCTTATTGATTTTCCTTAAAATTTTAACATGTATGGTAATCATCACATAATCATCATCATGTTAAGATTTCACTCATGTTTACATTTTACTGACTTATTATTGCCATACCTTCATTTTGAATATAAAATTCTTCTTTCTGTATTTCATTCTTGGCTATTTTTTTCAGCCTTGTTGCAAGTCTAAATTTTACTGGTCTTTTTTGTCTGAAAAATTTTTTTAATCTCACACTTAAACCGTAATTTAGCTGGGTATAGAAATCTAGTTGAAAGCTATTTCTCAGAGTTCTTTGAAATCTTATTTCTCTTGTTTCTGCTTGCTTTTGTTGCCAATTGGAAGTGTGAAGACAACCTAATTGCTATGAATTTCTAGGGGTTTTTTTGGTGTCCTGCTTTTTTAAATAAACTATTTGCAGGTATGAAATTCCTTTTATCCTGCTAGAAATTCACTGTATGTTTTGAATCTGAAGATTGATGTCTCTCATCAATTCTGGAAAATCTTCAACCAGGAAAGTCTTTAAACTTTGAATATTACCTCTCTGCCATTCTCAATAATTTCTCCTTCTTCATCTCCTATTTACTGTGTTGAAACTTGCCATTCCGTCTTCCATGTCTCTTAACTTCTCTTTTGTATTTTTCATCTCTTTATCTTTGTGCTTAACATTGAACAAGTCCTTCAAATATATCTCATAAGTCTATTTATTTATTTATTTATTTTTGAGATAGAGTCTCGCTCTGTCGCCCAGGCTGGAGTGCAGTGGCTGGATCTCAGCTCACTGCAAGCTCTGCCTCCCGGGTTCACACCATTCTCCTGCCTCAGCCTCCCGAGTGGCTGGGACTACAGGCGCCCGCCACCTCACCCGGCTAGCTTTTTGTATTTTTTTTTTAGTAGAGACGGGGTTTCACCGTGTTAGCCAGGATGGTCTCGATCTCCTGACCTCATGATCCGCCCATCTCGGCCTCCCAAAGTGCTGGGATTACAGACTTGAGCCACCGCGCCCGGCCTCTCATAAGTTTATTAATTTTATGTTCAGCTGTGTAACATATTGGACTTTTTATTTCAAATGGTATATTTTTAACTTCATGAAAATGTATTAATTTCCTTTTCCAACATTTCTAATACCTTTATATACACTAAACATAATTATTTGGTATTTTATTTTATATTGCAATCCTTTTATCTCAAAGTCTCAATGTATAATATTCTTTATTTTTTATGCTGACTTTTGCAATTGGTGGACTATTTTATCTTGAGTTTTGAAATACTGTATTGTGAGCTCATCATTTGGATGATTGACAGGATCTTTATCAATGAAATATTTGTCTTATCATCTGGATTTTTAAAGTATTTCTCGTGATTTTTTTTTCTCTGCTAGGAGGCCCAGGACTATCAGCAGCCTAGGGTCATTTTATGTTCATCTCTTAACTTGAGGTTTCCAGACAATACAGACAATATAAATTCAGTCCTCAAATCACTGTGAAGCGATGTGTAAGTTTATTAATTTCCAGGGTTGAGTCTGAGACACACAGTCATCTTCATCATCTTTCAGAGCTAATATGTAGAACTTTTTTAAGATTATGTTTCACTAAGCACGTAGCCCTTTAAGGGTCTTGGCTTTATGATGCTATAATCTATATCAATTCCACCTCTCTTTCCTGCTAAGCCCCTATTTTTCTTATCTCTATACAAGTGTTTCTGTGACAGTAAAATACTCTAGGGTTACACAGTTTCAGCTCACACTTACTAGAGTGATTTTCATTTCCTTCTTACTTTTTGGCCACTATATCATGTTTCCTTTCAAATTCAGCTCTATATTTCAAAGAACTTTTGTTGTATTTTATCCTACATGTCTAGATGTTAGTTGCAGGTAAGTTTTCAAATCATCTAGTCTGCCATATTGCCATAAATGAAAGGATTTTTTTCTTTTAAACATATATGAAAAAGATAAATTTTCCTCATTGCCTTTACCATTTTTACTTTTATTTCTGCAGGGAAAAAATGAATTTACATATACTAACATTGAGTTTTCTTTCATGAATGTCTCCCAAGATAAGTTATGTTCCCTTTAAGTTCTTGGTGTACAAACTTTAAAATCTGTTACTATTATTTCATTGACCTATGCTTGGAAAATAAATTTATTCCTGGAAAAGGATATAAGGCAGGGAAAGAGCTCTCTCCTTTCATTTGAAATGATCCTGGTTTTCACATGTTAAACTTTATTATTGTCAGCCTTAGTATCTTTAATATTGCTTCCTTCTCTATATCTTGAGAATTACACTTGATTTGTCTCTTATTTCTCAGATATCTTTTTCTGGGCCTATATGTCCTCCTATTCCCACCGAAAGTTAAGCCTTCTAGTCTCTTTTTATGTCAATGATCTAGGAAGCTCTTTTCCTCTCCTGATTCCACTGGTGAACCTAAATGACCGTGTCTCTTATTACAGCTTTAGCTACCCTTCCTAATCCATTTCTACTGGACTCGCTGCCTCAGACTTGATGTTTTTATCTTTTACAGCACACATTGCACTTTACGTTCATCACGATATGTTCAAAAATCCTGCAATTTCTTTCTATAGAATAGTATTGTGTCTTCCTGTTCCACTTTATAGTACCAATAAATTCTTTTTGGAGGACAAATAATCTTTTGATGCTTGAGCTTCTGATGTCCCTCCTCTCTTTTCTTCAATCTCTGCCTCATAGATACATCAATGTCCATGATTTATTACTTTCTAGATTAAATTCCCAGAATTCTAAATTTGGAATTCTTAATTCATCATTAATTACAATGTCCTCCCTTCAAATTTAGGCTTATTGAACACCCTAACACAATAATGACGTTTAAATTTCCAAACAAATAATTTAAAGGCTATTTAGTATTACTATATTTAAAAGATGTCTCCAATAGCAATCATCAGCACCAGTTTGGGCCAGATAGAAAGAAAGAAAGTACATATCATCATCTCTTCTTCTTTATGCCTCATCATAATTACACGTGCAGGATTTTTCCTCCTCATCTCCATTATATGTGCAAAATCATTTTTATTACCTTTTAACTTTATCAGATAAGCATTGTATAGGATAAAAGCAATTCCTATATCCTTGTTAGTGCCAGGAGAGTATCTGTGAGAGCCTTAGCAGAAGGAGATCCAGAAGACAAATCAATTAATACGTGTAAATTACACTTAATATTTGACCAGCACCATGACACCAAAGGCAGAGTTCTGGTCCTAGAGGGTCCTACAACTCATTTAATGACAGGAATATGAGATGAGAAAAGGGAACTGAATAACTGCAGGAGTGTATGTGTGTGTGTGTGTGTGTGTGTGTGTGTGATGAAGCAAATATAACTATACATGACAATCAAACACATTTTCAGATATTTAAAATATAGAAAGATAGCTTTGTTTTGATTCAAGGAACTTGAAAATTTCTAAACACTTGTTTTGTATCTCCTTTTTCTTTTCCATGATGCTTCAAAGAGGTAAAGGAAGACATTGGGTAAATTTTTTAAATTATTGTTGTGGAAATGAAGCCAAACAGGAGCCAACTATGATTTAAAAAAAAAAAAAAAAAAAAAAAAAAAAAAAAAAAAAAAAAAAACCTCATGTTACTGAATTCAGATAGTATCCCATTCTTTATCAGCCTTTCAAGTCAATCAAAAGTAAAATATTATTTATTTTTTCAAGATTGATTTTTAATGTGTGGATATCCTTTGAAGCCCTCTAGCTATAATTCATGCAAACACATTCAAAATATGTAATTGAAAGGCAATTGTGACCACTCTCTAGACTTCATGGCTTGTCACTGAGCTCACATTTGCAAAACCTGAGCATGTCCCAGCATCCAGAATCCACAAGATGGCATTAGTGTTCACTTTTTTCCCCCGTTTTAAAGCAGTTAATTTTATGACTGTCACTAAATTGTCTTTTTTTTAAGAAAAAGATAAATATTTTTCCTCTCCTGAGATATTTCTTAACATGATTATCAGTGATTAATTTGATATCTTTGGAAAGACTTCAAGTAAAAGAAAATGACTTGCCTATTCTTCGTATCTGTGTTTTGAAAGTTGATCACCTCATTCCTCCAATTTCTGTATCACTCCTCTTTTAGAAGACTCAGAGGCTGCACTGTCCAATACAGTCACCAGAAGCCATATGTGCTATTTAAATTTATTAAACTTAAATTTTAAAATTCAGATCTTCAGGCCAGGCACAGTGGCTCATCCTATAATCCTAGCACTTTGGGAGGCCAAGGTGGGTGGATCACTTGAGGTCAGGAGTTGGAGACCAGCCTGGTCAACATGATGAAACCCTGTCTCTATTAAAAATACAAAAACTAGCTGGGCGTGATGGCAGGCACCTGTGATCCCAGCTACTTGGGAGGCTGAGGCAGGAGAATCACTAGAACCCAGGAAGCAGAGATTTCATTGAACTGAGATTGTGCCACTGCACTCCAGCCTGGGTAACAGAGCAAGACAAGACTCCATCTCAAAAATAAATAAATAAGTAAATAAAAATAAATAAATAAATAAAATTCAGTTCTTTGGTTGCACTAGCCACATCTCATGTGCTCAACAGCTGCATGAGGTTCATGGCTACCATACTGTACAGAGCAGATATTAAACATTTGTAGGACCCCAGGAAGCTCTATTGGACAGTGCTAACTAAAGAATAATAACTCGGGGACCTGAATCTATATCCAGAAACTGATATATACAAACGATATCCCCCTGTTGATGATATCTGTCTTCGTGACATTTACATTCTGATATAAAAATAGAGATGAACAGAAAGTTGAAATTTAAATGCAAACTTTCACCCACCTCTGTGTACAGAGTGTTCTAGAAGCATTGCTGCATCCTTCAAAATATTCACATGTGGGCTGTGTGTTTAGGATGCAAACTACTTTACACAATATTGGGCATCTTCACGGCAGCTATTGATGTCTTGAATTATTTTTAACTCCACTTATATTATTGAAGCTCAGTGTGCAGTCATGGCTTTCAGAAGCACAAAAACAAAATAGTAGGGCTGGAAAGGGAGCTGCAGATCATCTGATCCTGCCTTCTTGTATGATTCATTAGGCTGTAAGACCATAGAATGAGGCATGTGATGTAACAGGAAGTCCTTTGGTCCAGGAGACCAGAAACAAAATCTATTCTGGGAGATCTTGGTTGGACTTTTCTGTACCCAAGTTTCATTACACAGGAAATGAAGGGATTGGGAAAGGTTATTTGCAGGTTTGCTTTCAGCTCTCAATGTCTCTCTTGTGTTACATTTAGTGTCAGGAATCAAAGGGGTTTCGAAGTCACAAGATAAAAATAGTACATCTACCTTGAGTATTAATTTTACTCAAAGATTTAAAAAAGAAAAGTTAAGTATGTTGACTGGTAACTGATTTAAAAATTATCTTTTTATCTCTAAAAAATGCAGATGTGTTTTTGGAGGAGATAAAACAAAAAACTACAAAGAAATATTATGCCAGCACTGAGCTACTTGAGATACACCCCCAAACCCCTTCAGGATTTTCATTCATTCTTTCTGCCTTTAGGGACAGTTTTTAAACATTTGAGAAATGCTTCAATAGGCAATAGAACAGGAGTGAAAAGCCTTCCAATGACAAATTTAGAGACTTCCCTGATGTTTGATAAGGAATAGAAGTTCAGAAATTACAGTTAAATCCATAACAGGATTAAAATTCGTTCACAAAGAAATACAAAGCAATGATGCAATGCTTAATAGTGATGATGTTGGTAATTATGCCAGAAATCTGGGCTAAATAATTATTAAATTTCATATAAACATAGACTCTGGATTTCCTAGAGGCTAAATAAAGAGAAAACAGAAAAGGTGATATCATTCATTTTACAATAGATGAAGAATATAGTCACATAAGAAAAATAGACAAACATTCCCAAACTAAAAAAAGTAAAAATAAAAATAAATCGGAGGGATTGAATGCAAGTGTGTTTTATAAGAAACATAAATTAACATTGCACTTAATAGCAATTTTACAAATCATAGATATTCTTCATAAAGCCATTTCTTAGATTGACCCTGCATAAAGGTCAAAATCGTGTTAATGTATTGGGAATATGTCAAACCACTTCTACGGACAGGGAAACACTAATATTCTCCAGGAATATGGCATTTGAGTGACCTAACTTGGAAGAAGGGTAGAGCCTGGAGAATTTGAAGAAATGAATGACTAGAATGCTCACTTCTTATTTTTAAATAACAAGTGCCTTATTATTTATTTTGCCCACTAAAATACCACCAATGCCAAAAGAAAGCCATATCATACCAAAAGGAATGAGTTTAGATACACCATCAAATATCAGTTGTTTGAAAGAGAGATGATACAGAAGAAGCATTTATAAAGACATTTCTTGTCCCCAAAAATAAACACCAACAAATATTAATTATCCAAGATCCTACTGTAAACTAAGATAAAAATATATTGCTAATTCTTGTCTTGGATTTTCAAGTGTTAATGGTGATTACATACTAATCAGTAGATAACCTTTCTTCCTTGAATTATTTTTTGTTGCAGTAAAAAGCACATGCCATTAAATTTACCATCTTAACCATTTTAAGTGTATAGTTCTGTGGTCTTTAGTACATTCCCATTGTTGTGCAATGTATCTGTAGCACTTTTTCATCTTGCAAAACTGAAACTTTACCTGTTAAACACCCTTTCCCTCAACCCTTGGCAATCTCCTTTCTATTTTCTTCCTATGCTTTTGACTATCTTAAATGCCTGATTTGAGTGGAATTATACAGTATTCGTGCTTTTTAAATTTTCTCCTTTTAACGCTGAATAACAGTCCGTTCTGTGTATATGCCACATTTTATTTGCCCATTCATCCATTGACGAACATTTGGACTGCTTCTACCCCTTGGCTATTGTAAATCGTGCTGCAATAAACATGTTGCGCAAATATCTCTGTGAAATCCTTCTTTGAACTGTTTCGGGTATATACCTAGAAGTAAGATTGCTGGATCATATGATAATTCTATTTTTGATTCTTTTGGAGGAAGTTTCACACTACTTTCCATAGTGGTTGCACCATTTTACATTTTCACCCACAGTACATAGGAGTTTCAATTTCTCTACATCCTTGCGAATACTTATTAGTTTCTATCCTTTTGAAGGTAGCCCTCCTAATGGACAATGGTTGTTTCTATGCTGCTGTATCAACTTTGCCAGCCAGACCTTTTTCAGGAATATTGTACAGCAAGCAATTCAAGACGGAGGATGCTGGGATGATCTCAATTATAGGCTAATAACAGAATTCTAAGGGTTGCAAAAGTCATAAATCTATACATTCATTTCATTTGAAATGGTGTAATAGTGGTGAGTAGTTAAATAGTGGTGCCTTCAGTGTACAGTGGCAGTGATCGTTGACGTGACAGCAGCAGCAGCTATGTTGTAAGAAGGAGACAGCTTGGGTCTCCCAGTCCTGTTCATAACACTGTCAAGTCATGGGATAAGGGGAAATACTCAACCACTCTGAGCTCATTTTCCACATTTGTGAATTAGGGATAACAATATCTACTGCACCACACAGTGTTGGCATGAGAATTAACTGAAAGTATGTACATAAAGAGTCTGGCACATTATATGCTATCAACAAATGTTAGCTTCTTTACCCTTAATCCCGAAATCCATTTCTCATGCAAGTTAATATATTGAGAGATCAAGACCTGAATTTTTAATAAAATGCTGATACGAAGTTTCAAGAGACATTTGGCAGCTACTGTAATTTTTAGGAAGGCTTTTCTATGGTAGCCTGTACCAGGCATTCAGCCTGCAGAGACCCTGCATGAAGAGGGGTCTATTCAGGCAAGATTTCAGGAATGCTTCAGGAGAAGAGTTTCCGCCATCATTGGGTTTATTATAAGATGTTCAATCAAAAGTGTTGTTTTGAGTGAACCATTCTAAAGTCTTAAGCAACTAGGTCTGAGACTCTATACTCCTAAGCTCAAGTGGACAGAAAGAAGGCCTCACTCTGATGTCTTTGATAGTCCACCAGTCCATTTTATTTAATAAATGCAATCTATTTTCAACACAGTAGACAGAGAAGTTTTCCTAAAACATAAACCAAGTTACATCACACTTCTATTCAAACCTTTCCAGGGTTTCCTACTAGAATTTGTAAAGCTGCAGAGGCAGGGATTTTTTTTACTGTGTTTTTTTTTTTTTTTTTTTTCATTACTATAAACACAGTACCTAGAACAGTGCCTGATAGAAAACAAGTCCTTAATACCTATTTATTCAATAAATACACACATGAGTAAAGTATTCAAATTGAAAGACTTTCTGCATAGTATTAGTGGGTTCTGCTTGAATGTTGTCTTGCGTATTCTTCTAGGGCTTTCTTGACTTCGAATCAAGGATACTGAAAGTTGTCACTTCCTCTCTGATGTTTGGATCCATAATCAGTGCAGACACCTCTCCCAAAAGACAGATGGGCCTGAACATTGTGAACTCCTTTTAACTCTTCTCCCAGAGCAAAGGGTTGCTCCAGGTCTGCCCCCAAGTCAGGGTATAGATTCAGGGCCTCAGTGTTGGGGATGAGCAAGTCTAGGACGCAATTAGTACTCTCAACCTGTCGAAGATGCTCCTTTCACAGATGGAGGCAAACAAGGGTAAGTTAAATAATCAATTATCAATAATGTTTTGCTCCCTTTTCATAACTAAGTTTACCCCAAGACTTTGAAGGTTACACTTAACTGTATAGGGTTGTTGTAAGTTTGATCAGTCATTTCTCTCTTTGGATAAGATATCCTTGCAAAAGTAATTGTCAGGAAACAATTGTCAGGAAACAATTTTCCTAAACCAAGTGATCTAGCAACAGAATTTTAGGAATCAATTATATTCTAAACAACCAGGGCCCCTAAAATTACTGAATCAATTAAAGTGTGCTTCAAACCATAATGTTTAACCAACTCTCTACTTGTGACTAGAAAACTAGACTTTTACATACCCACTGGCAGTCTCTCTCTGTGTGTGTGTGTGTGTGTGTGTGTGTGTGTGTGT
Source organism: Mandrillus leucophaeus (assembly GCF_000951045.1). NCBI lineage: Eukaryota > Metazoa > Chordata > Mammalia > Primates > Cercopithecidae > Mandrillus > Mandrillus leucophaeus. The sequence continues at coordinate 185,364 of NW_012101654.1, read as the reverse complement.
GTGAGAGAGAGAGAGAGAAAGAGAGAGAGAGAGAGAGAGAGAGAGAGCTCTGAACTGGCTTACCAATTAAGTCAGGAATTAGGGATTCTCATTTGTTTGCCTTCAGATAGTTGAAAAATGATCTGACTAATATTAGCTCTAATCAGGGCAACCAAGAAGTCTTAAACTCTACAAATGTATGTGGGTGAGTGATCTAGAATTGTTAAAAATAAATTTATTCTCTAAAAAAAATATAAGGAGAGTAGAAAGGCTACTAAAGGATCAAAGAATGAAATAGAGAAAAATGAATTCAATGCGTTTGAAATTTAAAATGCACATATATCACCTGAGAATCTTGTTAAAAACACAAGTGTTCATCCACCAGGCCTGAATTGGGACTGGGATTCTACACTTCTCACACTGTTCCCCAGGCTGGAGTGCAATAGCACAATCTCAGTGCACTGCAACCTCCGCCTTCCGGGTTCAAGCAATTCTCCTGCCTCAGTCTCCCAAGTAGCTGGGATTACAGGTGCCCACCAACATGCCCAGCTAGTTTTTTATATTTCTTAGTAGAGACGAGGTTTCACCATCTTGGCCAGGCTGGTCTTGAACTCCTGACCTCTTGATCTGCCCGCTTCAGCCTCCCAAAGTGCTAGGATTGTAGGCGTGAGCCACTGCGCCCGGCAAAGATTCTATACTTCTAACAGGTTCCAGGAGATGCTGTTGCCGCTGGGCCACAGACCACACTTTGGGTAATAGCATTTTAGAACATGAGGATGCAAAAGGCCTAGTTTCACAAGTTGAGAAAGAAGCCATCCACACAACTTAGGTAAAGGCCAAAGTGATTTTAGAAAGTGCATGAATCATTATTAGTTCATTGTCATAACCATGGGTGCATTATGGGAAGGAATAATTATTTGGTTAGTGTGCTATAATTCAAGCTCCCTTTCTCTCACAAGTGTGAATCATTGATACTTAGTCTGGAGTTGTTGCCTTGAGTCTTCACTACTTGAGTTCAAGAGCTACAGGATGAGTCTTTCCTCTTTTTCTCTCACTGCTTTTGTGGACACTGAGGGGATGAGTCTTTTCTTACACTATTTTCACATTTATAGGAAAAAGAAACCCATGAGTATGCAGAAACACTGTATAGATAAAACTGAGTGCCCCAAATGATTGACATAAATAGGGAGAAGTGGTGATTCATTGCAACAACAAAAGCTCTGTTAGAAGTTTGTCTGTGGACAGGATTTGAACTCAAGGAAAAGCTACAGAGTGTGACGAAGCCCCATAGGAAGGCCTGGAGAAGCTCTGTCCCACTTACAGCCCTACAGCGTGGTGCTAACTTGCCTCACACATCGAGTGCCAAGACCCATGCTGGGCCATTGTGATCATCCATGTCTCTCCCCCCGGCATGTTCAGCATCAGAGGCCATGCATTTGACAACAGGGAACAAAAGAAAGGAGATGATTATGTGAGAAAGCTCTAGTGAAAATACCAAATAAAACCACTGAAAAGAAGTTCTTTGGCTTACTGAAATTTCAGTACTTGAATAAAATTCATTTAATTTTGAGCCTTCCCTACAGAGTTCTCTTGGCATGCCCTGTTGTGCTGCAGCAAAAAAACAAGGCAAAGTCAGAGTTATTTTCCTCACCGCAGGCTGAATAGAAGTATAAGTTGGAATAAATGTGAGTATATCCAGAAACAGCAAATTCACCCACCTACAGTAAGAAGACTCATAGACCTTTGAATTTGGTGGCTTCAGGGTTTGAAGCTCTGCAATAAAAAATATGAATAGTGTGTTTAAATAACAACACATGAATGCTATGACCTGACATATAGTTCCAGACACATTTATTTTGGTCATGACATAACAAATCGAATACTAAGTTGAAAAAAATGACTTATTCTTTATTCAACAAGTGTTGAAATCCTTGTGACTTGCCTAAATATTGCAGAATATGTTCTATGGGCAGGGGAGACACTTTGTAATAGGTTGGGCTGGAGCCCTGTAAGTATTGGAATGAAATGGGTGGTAAAAATGAAGGGCAAAGGAATGCAGTTCCTGGAAGAAAGTATAAAGAAAGCAAGACAGAGGGCCCAGGATTTACCTTTAGGAAATTTTATACTTAGTGGCAGGTGGAGAGTCAAGAATCATGCAAGATCTAGAAAAGGAGCAGTCAGAAAAGATAGAGGAGCCAGTAGAATATATGGGCACAGAAGCCAAAACAAGAGAACGGCTCAAGAAAGAAAGAGAGGTGTCCAACAGCATTAAATATTCAATAAAGTTGAAGAAGTATGAGCACTGATAGAGGTTATCAGATTTCACAGTGGCTGGTCATTACCGTGAGTATGAGCTTAATTAGATCCAATGAAAATGAGATCAGAAAGGTACTATGGTTTGGATCTGTGCCCCAACCCAATTCATGTCTAATTGTAATCCCCAGTGTTAGAGGTAGAGCATGGTGGGAGGTGGTTAGATCATGGGGGTGGTTCCTTCATGAATGGTTTAGCACCATCCCGTTGGTGCTGTTCTAGTGGCAGAGTTCCCATGAGATCTTTTGGTTTAAAAGTGTGTGGCACCTCCCCTCCAACCCTTCCTCCTGTTCCAGCCATGAGAAGGGCCCACTTCCCCTTCACCTTCCACTATGATTTTAAGTTTCTGCGGCCTCCCCAGAAGCTGAGCAGATGTGCCATGCTTCCTCTACAGCCTGCAGAGCCGTGAGCCAATTAAACCTCTTTTCTTTATGAATTACCCAGTCTCAGGTATTTCTTTATAGCAATGCAAGAATAAACAAATGCAAAAGGGTTAAACTTAAAGGATGATTTGTTGGTGAGGAAATGGAGAAGTTTGGCTTTGTTCGAAAGAAGATTAAGCAGAAACAACAAAATTAGGGGTTTTGAGAGCAGAATAGAGAGAATAGGTTTATGTCAACATGACATGGAGGGGATCCATGCCAGGTGGCTTCGGTCTCCTCCTCACAATAGATGGTGGCAGTGCCATTTCTGAGAGGGAAAAGTGGGATAGTGCTGTAGTGCTGAAACAGTTGGGAAATTAGCAAGGGAGGAATACAAAGACTGCTGAGCAAAAACATAGGTACACTTGGAGGTGGTATAATTTAGTACTGAAATTATCTTAAAAAGATATTTTATTTTCAAATACTGTCAATTTCTTTATTACTTTAGTTTTAGCCCTCAAAGAATATCTTTAGAAAATAATGTTTATAGAAAACCCTTCCTAAACAAATTTATTATATTCATCTTTCTGTACATAGCTCAGTCAGAATCAGGACAGTAAACATAGAAGAAGACATGGCAGAAAAGAGGCCTGAAGTTCTGCTCCAGCCAACGAACCCATTCCTTGAGTCAGTGAATATGCTATACTGTAATTATCACTCCGAGTCATAACCCACGAGCTTCCCTACTCTACCCTTCAGAGGACAAAAAACACATAAAGATCCTACAATCCTCTTAGCATTACATAACCAACCAAAAATAGATAAAACTTCCCAGATCTCTTGTTTTGGGGCCCAGTCCTTGTTTGTAACTCAAGCGTATCTCTCTTTTTAGCTAGAACTCTCAACAGAGACCTGAGTTCACTCAACATTTGATCTTTTGGCAACTGGTTCACTTAATAGTTAAATCTACTAGGATTTACCAAAGGGGTGTGTCATCATTTTTAAATGTTTAGTCTAGTCCATGGTTGTGCTACACAAAATAACTCTCAAAAAATGATTCTATTGATTATTTTATGAAGTATAGTTATTCCAGATGGACTCCCTGATTACCAGTTCTATATTGTCTTAGTCCATTTTGGCTGCTATAACAAAATAACATAGACTAGGTGGCTTATAAATAACAGAAATTTATTTCTCACAGTTCTGGAGAACTAGAACTTCAAGGACAAAGTTGAATCAGTATCTGGTGAGGATCCTCTTTCTGGCTTACAAATGGTGCCTTCTTGCTGTGTCCTCACATGGTGGAAGGGGCAACGGGTTCTTCTAAAAGGGCATTAATTCCCTTCATGAGGCTCCATTGCCATGACCTTATCACCTCTCAAAAGCCCCATCTCCTAATACCATCAACTGTGAGGGTTAAGATTTCAACATATGAATTAGGAAGAAAAGTGAACAGAAACTTGCAGATCAAAGTATTCACTAGCTAATTCTTGGTTTTTCTTCATAGGTAAGTTACCTATGTGTTTATGTTATCTTCATATAAAGATTTCCTCCTTCCCTGTAGTCACTAAGATGTGTGTGGGGGGGTGTCTGTGTGTATGTGTGTGTGTGTGTGAATCTTAGTTATCATTGGCACTGGGCCACCAACACTCTTTTGCTTAGAATCCTTTGTGATAGGGTGTGAATTCATGCAATGTTTGACCTATTTAAAAGTATAGTCTAAATGAAACCATTATTTCTTTTGTATAAAGCTAGTTGCTGATAATGGGATTAAGCCTACAACTTTGGACTCATTACTGCCACATTCAGACTGTCTTAGTAACTCCCAGGGGGCATTATTACCCTGAAATACATTTGGTTATAACACAGAATACAATCTCATAATAATGTATCGGTATTGTTGGAATGCAAAATGCTCTAGCAGTATGTCATAAAGCAAGGAAACAGGAGCAGGGATTACAAAACAGAGGGACATACAAGCATGCACCAAATGTGTGCAACGGTAGACAACCAGAATGTTGGCTGCTTCTCATAAAGCTGAGGGTCAAAAACTGGTGGAGTAGTCCTAGGTAATTTATGCTGGTTGACCACTCAGCAAAGCAAGAAATAGATACACAGGCAAGAAGGTAAGACAGCAAGAGTTAGAGAAGCAGCAGGGAGAACCTCTTGCTGAGGTCAAGCTCCACCAGTGAAGCTCCTTCTAGGGAGAGGATCAGTTTTTGTTGCAAACCCAACACACTAGAAATTAGTGGCTTAAAACAACACCCACTCATTATTTATCATGAGTCTACGGATCCACTGGGCAGTTATCTCTGATGACCTGGGCCAGGCTCCGCTGATCTTGGCTAAGCTCTTTTTACGTGTCTGTCTGTGGTCAGCTGGTGTGTTGGTCAGGAGCTGTTCCGTCTTGCATGACCTCACGGTGGAAGACTCAGTTTTTCTCCAGGTTGCTCTCTTATCTTTCCAGTAGATTGGCCTGGGCATGTTATCACAGTGAGGTAAAGAAAAGAGGCAGAAATATTCAAGAGTTTCTTCAAGGCTTTGCTTGCATCTAATTTGCAATTGTGCCATCGACCAAAGAAAGTCATGTGGTTAAGCCCAGAATCAGTGTGGGAAGGCACTACCAAAGAATGCTGGTGCAAACTGAAACCATTAGCACAATCAATATTCCACAGGAGGAGCTAATATCAGGGCACTGGTAGTTCAGACCCAAATGATGAGGACAGGTAAATGCACATATATTCAGATAAAGGATAGTTTGGGACCTGATGCATGGAAAGAAAGTATTCAGCTCATAAATACTTGTTCCCTTTCTCAAAAGTAATTAAAGAAATAAAGACCATTCAAATCCTGGCTGCACATTTCTACCTGCTAAGGTTTAAAAATGCAACATGAGACATTTAGGCTAGATATAAAGAAAATCTTGCTGACAATGAGAGTTGTTAAACACTGGAATGGATTACTAAAGGAAACTGTAATTTTCTTTTATTTTCAAGTACTTAAAATCAGACTAGCTACCTAGTTATCTGGTGTGTGTTCTTGGACAGAAGCAAAAAGATGAACTAATTGACCTTTCAGTTTCCCTCCAGACCTATTATTGTCATGCTGAAACTATTCACACAGTGGAAGAAAGAGTTTAACAGCCTGCCTTTTATTCCTACCACTTAACACACATTTATTACAGGCCCTCTCTGTGCTTGGCACTTTGCTTGGTGTTAGGGATGTAATCCCAACCTTTAAGGAGATCATAGGCTTTGGTCAAAAGGTGGAGCAAAAAATGCCCTGTCTACATTAGTGTTAACACATAGGGGTGATAGAAGATACTATTTAAAACAGTGAATGTCTTCAAAGGACAAAGGATACTGTGAAAGGAAAAATGTCTTACCCTGGGTCTCTGCCTATCTTTTGTGCTGGCCAGAGGAGCAGAAGACTCTTTTGTTCAACGGAGCCCATTGATGGGTTTGAGACAGACCAAAGGGCTTAGGGCAGAGTTATAGGTTAGGAGCTGGAGAGAGCAGAGTTCTGTGCATAATCAAGTGTGAATTTCTGGCTCTCTAGAAAACCTTAGTGAGAACAGGGGAGAATTAGAGATGAAATTGGAAAGGCAAGAATACCGGCATTGTATGGGACAATTTAGCCACTGAGAAATCCTTCATTTTGTGGTGGCTAAAAGATATTTAAGAATTGAACAATCTAAATTTTTAAAATTCTAACAAAAGGGATTTCGATCCAAACAAGATGACTGGTGTAGACTCAGCTCTCCTTACTTCTCCCTGTTAAGTACAATGATAAACCTTGTATAGAAGGCAGAAGAAAAATCAAAGGAGAAGTGGTAAGAGGACAGCAAACTGATTTGGGACCTCAAGAGGACTGAAGAGTTATATTGTGAACAACACAACCTCACGGTATCTTGCAACCCCTGCGTAACAGAAGGCAACCCAGGCCTAGCATTCCCCACTCTCAAAACATGACAGAAGGTGGTCCAGGTACCTAACAACATTGGAATCTAATGGAAGTTCTGCACGTGATATTCCAGGAGCCAGGCAGAACCACAGGAACGGAGCTGAAGCCCCAGGGCTAATAGGTGCCAAGGTAAGCTCTCCCTCCCTGTGGTTCTTGTCTTTTCCACCTAGAGACACTGTGGGGGCATCGGGCACTGTCAAGGAGGCCTCCACCACAGGACCCAGCCCAGGAAGCTCTCTTTGTCTCCCTAGCACAGAGGTGTCATTCCTCACTTAGAGGCAATGTGAGGTGACTGTCCTGGTGGCCTTCCTTCAGCCACCTCAAGCAGTGCCAGCAGCGTACTCCAAGCAGTGTACTCCAGTAGCCTACCTTCGAGATGGCTGAGGGATGCTCTTCAGACAGAAATGCAATAAAATTGAAGGTTGTATTTGTTTGTTTGTTTTAGACTGAGTGTCACTCTGTCACCCAGGTTGCAGTTCAGTGGTACAATCTTGGCTCACTGCAACCTCCGTCTTCCGGAGCTATTCTTCTGCCTCAGCCTCCTGAGTAGCTGGGATTACAGGCACGTGCCACCACACCTAGCTATTTTTTGTATTTTCAGTATAGACGGGGTTTCACCATGTTGGCCAGGCTGGTCTCGAACTCCTGACCTCAAGTGATGTGCCACTGCCTTAGCCTCCCAAAATGCTGGGATTATAGGCATGAGCTACAGTGCCCAGCCAAATGAAGGTATTTCTGAGCATTAAGAAGGAAGAAAACGCAGTGAGGAATGCAATACCATAGGCTGTCCTCATAAGCTTCCTAACATCCATGCTACGATTGAAACAAAAATTATAACCCCCTCTAATACTTAAGACAATGATACTTAAAAATGGGAAAGGTAGAGGATAAAAGGGCGTAAAGCTTCCACACTTAACTTGAAAGGGCAAAACGTTGATACTAGTAGTCTGTGATAAATCATAGATGTAAATTGTCATACCCAGAGCAACCACTAAGAAAACTATACAGAGTGATGCACTCAAAAGTCCTAGAGATGCTGCCGGGGGGCTTAGATGAGTCTCCAGATGCCAGGGAGACCCAGCCTTAGCTGGTGTCCAGGTTCTTGACACCATTGTAACAAAGAATTCAGGGAGGAATCAGAATGAAATGAAAAGACAAGAAGCTTTGATTCCAAAGTGAAAGTATGTACTCAAGAGCAGGGCTACAGGCGTACTCAGGAGAGAGTCATGCACGATGGAGTTTGGGTTACTAATTTTATAGGCTCTTCTAATTAGGGGATAGAATAATCTGGAGATTTTCTAGGAAAAAGACAGAAATTTCTGAGAACTGAGGGCCCACCCATTTTTATGCTAAATATGGCCATGCTAGAATCTGTCATGGCAATGGTGGGTGTGTGATTTAGTATGGTAATAAGCATATAATTAGGACTGTGGTAGGGCATGGATCAAATCCAGTACCTTGTTGGATCCAGCTGGTGTCAGCCAGCTTAGCCTCTGTCCTGTTTGTTAGGGTCTTCTCAGCCCAGGTTCGCCCTTATCCTTAGAGCTAATTTTAACAGCTCCTTTCTTGCTATTATGTGAAATTGTTCCTTGATATTTTTCCATTTTTCCTGTGGCCACTCAGCATTCCTATTTTATGGATATTTCTTTAATTAGGGGGTGCAGTAATCACTAGGTATTCTGGAAAAGGAGGGGATTTCAGGGACCGCCCCCCCCCACCCCCCCCGGTTACCACCCACCTTCTCCCTCACTTGGGTTTACCTGGAACAGTCATGGACAAGTCTCCTTGAGGAGAGTTTTGGCCATTGTTTTTCTCTTGTTTGGGATTTTCTGTTATTGTGTGGTTTCTTTGTCTGATTCTTGTTTTAGTTGTTGTTGGGGTTTTTCCATCCCCCTGAAACCACTCAGTGCTATTACTATCTCAAAAATGCATCAAGGTGGAATTTTTTTTTTAATGTTCAATAACCCAGAGGAAAGGAAGAGAAAAGAAAGAACAAGAACAGAAGAAACAAACAGAAATCAAAAAAAATAAAATGTCAGACTTAAGCACTAACATGTCAAAAATTAGTTTAAGGATGAATGGTTTAAATACAATTAAAAGGCAGAAATTGGCAAAGTGGATAAAATTAAAAATGACCCAACTATATGCTGTTCACAATAAATATACCTAAAATTTAATGACATAAGTAGGTTGAAAGTAAATGGATGGAAAAAAATAAATCATGAAATTAAAAAAAAAAACAGGAGTGGATATATTAATGTCAGACAAGGTAGATTTAAAAGCAAAGAAAATTATATAGACAAAGACATTACATTATGATAAAAGGACAAATTCATCAAGAAGACATAATAGTCCCAAATATGAATACAGGAAACAACAGAACATCTAAATACGTGAAACAAAATTGATAGAACTGAAAAGACAAACAGACAAATCCACAATTATAGTTACGGCCATCAACACCCACATCTCAGCAATTGACAGAACTACTAGACAGCAAATCAACAAGGCTGTAGAATACTGAAACAACACAATCTAATTGGCCTATTTAGATCACCCCACCCAAAAACACACATCTTTTTATGTGCCAATGGAATGTTCACTAAGATAGACCACATCTTGAGCTACAAAACAAAAGTTCCACAAACATAAAAATTATACAGAGTATATTCTCTAATCATCATAGAATCAAGCTAAAAATCAATACCAAAAATAAATAATGGAAAAAGTCTCTAAACACTGGGCACATGCCTGTAGTCCCAGCTACTCAAGAGGCCGAGGCAGGAGGATCATTTGAGCCTAAGAGTTCAAGGCCAGTACGGGCAACACAGCAAGACCCTGTCTCTTAAAAAAAAATTGTTTTGGTTAGGCACTATGGCTCATGCCTGTAATCCCAACACTTTGGGAGGCCAAGGCAGGCGGATTGCTTGAATTCAGATGTTCAAGATCAGCTTGAGCAACACGGCAAAACCCTCTCTCTACAAAAAACACAAAAAATTAGCCAGGTGTAGTGGTGCACACCTGTGGTTCCAGCTACTCAGGAGGCTGAGGTAGGAGGATCATTTGAGCCCAGGTGGTGGAGGTTACAGTGAACCAAGGTCATGCCACTGGCACTCCAACCTGGGCAACAAAGTGAGCCCCAGTCTCAATAAATAAGTAAATAACTAGAAAAAAATTTTAATAAATTGTTTTAAATTAAAAAAATTAAAACACTTGGAATTTAATAATACACTATAAATAATGTATGGGTCAAAGAGGAAGTATCAAATAAAAATTTTAAAAACACATAAAACTAAACAAAAATGAAAGTGCAACATTTCAAAATATGTGGGATGTACCTAACACAGTACTGACAGGAAAATTTATAGTACTAAATACTTAATGTGAGAAAAGAGGAAGATCTCAAGTCAATAAGTTGTACCTCTAGAAACTAGGGGAAAAAAGCAAAATAAACTCAAATCCAGCAGAAAGAAAGAAATCATAAAGATAAGAGAAAAAGTCAGTGAAATTGGAAAGAGGAAAACAATAAAACAAAAAGCTTGTTCTTCAAAAAAAAATTAATAAATCTCTAGCAAAATTGACAAAAATAAGAAAAGAGAAGACAAAAATCTCCAATATTAAGAATGAAATAGGAGATAACAACATAGACACTATACTTATTAAAAAGATACTAGGAAAATACTGCAAAACAATATACTTCTGAAAAAATATAAATCTGAAAGAGCCAATTCTTTAAGATGGATTCCGAGTGGCTAACTGGATATAAACTCCAAATAGACTCAAGCAGTCATTTGCTGATTGGAGGTTATGCAGATACTCTGAGTTCCTCCCAAAATTCAACCTTTTTATCATTGGAACTTTCAGAGCTCACCTGAACCAACCAATCAGAACTTACCTGTATCGCCCAATCAGCACGAATCAAGTTTCAGTCCTTCATTTGCATAAATAGACCTGATTGGGAACCTGGGTTGGGACTTTATAAATACATGAGCCTTCCCTTTGTTCTCTGGAATGCTCCTTTGTTTTATACTAAAGGATGCTTCTCCCTCATTTGCAAACTGTTCACTGGAATAAAGTCTCTTCCCTCCAAATTCCTTTTCAGAAACCTTCTGTTCACATACTCATAAATTCAACAGCTGGGAAGACATGGGACAATTCCTCAAAAACCACAAACTACCAACTCAATCAAATAAAAGAGATAGCCATATTACAGTGCTATAAACCATTAAAGAAATGGAATTTGCAATTGAAAAGCATCCAGTAAAGAAATCCTCAGGCCCATATTGGTTCACAGGAGAATTCTTATGAATATTAAAATAATCAATACAAACTTTATACCGTCTCTTCCAGAAAATAAAAGAGTAGGGAACATTTCCCAATGAATATTGTTACTATGATACCGAAAACAAAGATAATTACACACACAAAAAAAAGAAATGTAGAGACCAGTATCTCTTAAAACCTACATGCAAAAATTCTCAAGAAAATAACAAATCAGACACTAAAGTGGGTAAGAATTATAGGTTATATCTAATTAGAATTTATTTCAGTGACATGAGGCAGTTCAACATTTGATAATCAATCAACATAATCTACCATAGTAACGGATTAGAGAAAAAAATGTGTATGATCATATCAATCACGCAGAAAAAGTATTTTTTTAAATGTCAAAAACTCATTTATGATTTTAAAAAAACTTTTAGTAATTTAGGGAAAATAAAAGGCAAACTAATTCAGAAATAGGCCCAACAGACATGCTCAGATGCTTATTGACAAAGGAGCAAAATTAATTCATGGAGGACAGCTAATGCTTTTAACTAATAGTAATGGAGCAATTGACTCTCTGTAAGAAAAGAAAGAAAGAAAGAACTTTAACCTAAAACCCAGGCTTCATATAAAATTTATTTTAAAATTAACCACAGACTTAAATGTAAACCATAGATTTATAAATCTTTTAGAATAAAACATAGGGGAAAATACATATCTAGGCTATAAGGCTAGGCAAAATTTCTTTGACTCAAAAAAAACAGAATATTCATCTATCTATGACCCAGTAATTGTACTCTTTGGCATTTACCCCAGAGAAATGAAGACATATTTACAAAAAATGTGTACATAAATCTTTATAAAACTTTATAAAATTTTTAAAACTGGAAGCAGCTCAGATGTTTTTCAGTAGGGAAGAGTTCAATGAACTTTGGTCCACCCATACCATTGAATGCTACTCAGTAATACCAAGGAACAAACTATTGATACATACAGCAGCTTGGATGAATCTCTAGGAAATTGGGCTGAGTGAAAAAAGCCGTTCCTCAGTGGTTACAACATGTTTGAGTCTATTTACGTAACATTCTTGAAATGACAAAATTATAGAAATGGAACAACAAATTAGTGCTTCTTGGGGAGCAGGAACAGAAAATAGGGTAGGGAAGTGGTGTGACTACAAAAGGGTTTTTCCTGGCATCCTGTGGTGATGAAAGTGTTCTAAATCTTGACTGTGACAATTTGATTATCCTGGTTGCAAAACTGTACTATAATTTCACAAGATGTTGACACTGGAAGAAAACTGAGTAAAGCTTGGGATCTCACAGGATTATTTCTTACAACTGAATGAATCTACAAATTATGTCAAAATTTAAAGTTGAATTTTAAAAAGTCTAACAAGAAATGAACAGTTAAAAACACAGAAAATTTAAAATCTACTAAAAGGCATAAAATAAGACAAACACATTGCAAACTACTCTGGTTTTGCACAGTAAGATACAATCATAAAGTATTATTTTCCCTAACATTTAATAAATTCAATGTGATCCAAGTAAAACTACAAATGAGAACTTGGGGATGGAACCAATCAAGTTGATTTTAAAAGAGACCAATTTAGCCATATGTGTTAAATTAAATATCCGAATACTTGTTAATCCAAAAAAAAAAAAAAATCACTTACAAAAATTTATCCAGGGCTGGGTGCAGTGGTTCATCCCTGTAATCCCATAACTTTCAGAGGCTGCGGTGGGAGGATCACTTGAGCCCAGGAGTTCCAGACCAGCCTAAGCAACAAGTGAGACTTCATCTCTACAAAAAATATTTAAAACTTAGCCTGGTATGGTGGTGTGAGCCTATAGTTCCAGCCATCAGAGAGTCTGAGGCAGCAGAATATCTTGAGCCTGGGAGGTCAAGGCTGCAGTGAGCTATGATCACACCACTGCACTCCAGCCTGAGTGACAGAACAAGACCCTGTCTCAAAAAAATAAATAAATTTATCCTACCAAACCTTCAATTATGAGCACATGTAAGCATATTAAAATAGTAGCAAACTGGGCCGGGCGCGGTGGCTCACGCCTGTAATCCCAGCACTTTGGGAGGCCAAGGCGGGCGGATCACGAGGTCAGGAGATTGAGACCATCCCGGCTAACATGGTGAAACCCCGTCTCTACCAACAAAAAAATATATACAAAAAAATTAGCCGGGCGTGGTTGTGGGCGCCTGCAGTCCCAGCTGCTCTGGAGGCTGAGGCCGGAGAATGGCGTGAACCCAGGAGGTGGAGCTTGCGGTGAGCCGAGATCACACCACTGCACTCCAGCCTGGGCAGCAAAGCGAGACTCCGTCTCAAAAAAATATATATATAGCAACAAACTGGAAACATCTTGAATATCTGTAAAGAGCTGGCTGGTTAATAAATTATAGTATATCTGATTCTATTAATAGTTGGTGTTTGAAAACAAAAAGAAAAAAGAAATAAGTAAATTACTGAATGTCCCATACAATGAAATACTATGCAGTTACTCAAAGAATAAAACAGGTCTTTAGATACTGATATCAGATTACTCAAAAATATTTTTTCATATAAAATGCAAAGTGGTACAAAATATTAAGTATAGTGTGATATCATTTCTTTACAAAGAAGGATTGAGACATATACATCTAAAAATATTATAGGAGAATACAAATAATTATTAACCATAGTCACCTCTGAGCAGGCTAATTGGGGATCTCATGTAAGAATATTTTTTGCATGCAAGAGTAGCCTGGCTGTTGAAAAATTTTAACACGTGTACTAATTAGGTTTTAAAAAAAAAATTATACAAAACAAACTGAAGGAAAACCAACTTTGGTTTATAAACGGCAAGGATTTTCTAACGTACAATTTCATGCTGTTTACAATTGTTGTACAATGATAAGCCCCCTCACTAATGAAGCTTTATGCAATCAACCTGCATTAATGTTGCTCTAGGGTGAAAAGAGTATCAAAAAAACCAATCGATGTTTCCCCTTTGTGTCAACATCAGGATTGAGATGTAGGGACAGCCTCCCGGTGAAGAATGAAGAATACTTCATCAGATGCACAAACAGAGCCAAAGGTGATCATGAAAATATAAGCCCAGGCCTCCCCATCCCAGAGACTCACAGAACTCTGGATGAGGGCATTGGACTTCTACAAGGCCACGCATGGTAGTACAAACTAATTTCACTTCAATCTCATAGAACAGCATTCCTTAGCTGACCACTAGGTTACAGCATCCTGACCTACGTCTTGGCCTATGCCACTTTCATCCATAAGACAGGGTTGACTGATTAGACCAAAATTACAGAGTTTCAAAAACTTTCCGTGATAATGCCTATTGACATGTTTTATTATTTTAATCACTTAACTTTTATTTCTAAATTGTGATTTTAAAAATCATGTTCCTTAGATACAAGATACTTAAAAGCACCTGGACCATTATTTGCAAACATCTACTGCCATTTTCAAATTCAGAAAGGGACTTCCCCATGAGCTGAACCATTAATGACAAATTCCGTTCCCTCTCTCATGACAGTAGCAGTGGGCGAGACAGATGACTCGGCGCTTTCATACATTAAGATTTTCCCCATTAGCTATTTATAAGGAGATCTTTTAAAAATGTATATGCTTAAAAGTTTAAAGTGTGCTACTCAGGACGTTACACTGACAAATGGATATGTTGTAGGTTACTCAGTTCTTTCACTTCAGATTTAATTTTATTGCCAAACGTAACAGAAAATGTATAATGTTTCAAGTTCCTGGTCCAAACTTAAGTAAAAAGAGATATTCTTTCTAGGTAAAAGATATTAGTGTTCAAAAATCCTTAAATAAAAAGGTTTTTTTTTTTTTCCTTTTCCCCTGAAAAATACAACAGTTCCAAAAAATACACTTGATAAGTATGATTCAGACCTAGCAAAGGAGTGATATTTAGAGAAACAGAAAGAATATTTAGATTAAATGGGAGACATGATAAGAAAAACACCAAAAAAAAAAAAAAAAAAACTGTTGATATGGGGCCCATTCACTATCCTTATTTCCTAGTCTCTTTTTCAAGTGGCCAAAAATAGTGAAAAAAAAAATGCCACTTTTAGAAGGGGCAAAATAGTGAAGAAACTATAATAGTGGGCATCACACTGGATTCTATCTACCCCATTATTAAGTGAAATTCATCTGATTTCTGCAGCTAGTTAAGGTGTGTAAATCAATACACTGAGATAGAGTGGGGTTCTCTATATAATCAACTGACTCAGTTGTCAAATTATCCTGCTCGAAGGACGTCCAGCCTATGCATGGCTAATAGTAAGAAAAAACATACTAGGTCTTGCAGTTCCGTGGACCAGCAGCCTTGGGATCCACTCCATTTTCTGGAAGCCAAGTGCACGATATTCCACTTGGCCCTCTACCAGAAAAGCCAAAACTTCTGGCCAATGCAACAATTTATTTTGAGTGGCAGTCATCTTCTTGTTCCATGTTTACATTCCTGTACCAAAGTAGATGCAGGAGACAACTGGGACTAATCCTTCAACTTTTGTGAGTCATATCGTTTCATTACTCCAAGAACAAAATGCCCTATATGACTTACATTTGGCATGGAAATACTTTACCTAATAAGACTGGCTGTTCACCAAACAATCTTGTTTTGAAACTATGG
The DNA here is from genome assembly GCF_000951045.1 of Mandrillus leucophaeus. NCBI lineage: Eukaryota > Metazoa > Chordata > Mammalia > Primates > Cercopithecidae > Mandrillus > Mandrillus leucophaeus. The sequence continues at coordinate 169,814 of NW_012101654.1, read as the reverse complement.
TACTATAGTACTGAGATTTTGTTTTATAAAAAACGAATACTTGCCTGAGAGTAATAGATGAAGTTGCCAATGTCAGCTAACACTGAGTGACCTTGGGCAAGTCACCTTGTATGTCTTCACTTCCTCATCTATACAATGAAGGCCCAGGACTAGACTTATTTCTAAGCTCTATACAATAGAAAATATACATTTTAAGTAGAAGTCAAACATTTTAGCATATATCTTTTGAAAAGAGTAGTACATTGACTAAATATTGTTGCCTTTGGAAATATATTTTTTACATTAGATACTTTGCAAAAATAATTTTTGTTTAAAAACAAAAAAGAGAGAGAGAGAGAGACAGAGAGACATCAGCCTGGCATGGTGGCTCAATCCTATAATCCCAGCACTTTGGGATACGGAGGCAGGCAGATCACCTGAGGTCGGGAGTTCGAGACCAGCCTGACCAATGTGGAGAAACCCCATCGCTACTAAAAATACAAAATTAGCTGGGTGTAGTGATGCATGCCTGTAATCCCAGCTACTCGGGAGGCTGAGGCAGGAGAATCACTTGAACCAGGGAGGCAGAGGTTGCGGTGAGCTGAGATTGCACCATTGCACTCCAGCCTGGTCAAAAAGAGCAAAACTCTATCAAAAAAAAAAAAAAGTCATCTGTAATTTTTTCTAAAGGATTCTGTATTATTAAAATTAGGGAAGATAGGCAAGACTTTAAGTGTCCTTGAATAATGACTATCTTTAAGAATTTTTAAAAATTATCCAGTCTTCAAACAAGGTGACAATAATTTAGTTCAAAAATATCTTCAGATGTTGTATCAGAAGACATAACACCATGAAAAATCTTTTGTCAACTATAAGGCAATACAAAGTGTAAATATCACCATGATTATTTCTTGTGTTAGAAAAGTTCACATATGCTGTCATTGAGTTCTTAGGTTGATGATGTATATCTCTTCATTTTAAGTGACAATAAAATCTAGATGTTAAATTCAAACACGTTTCAAAGATGAACAATTCATATGGATATTCTTCCTCTTTGCTTTTAGAAGATTTGGTAGATCTAGATACTGTCTAAGACTATTCAATAGTGTTATTCAAATACAATACTGGTACTGATTTTAACTGAAGAAGCTATCTATTGTCACTCATGTAGCTCTGGATGAATGAGTTTTAATTTGACCCTCAGGAGTCAGTCTAGCCAAATAATAACAATGAAAATGCATGAGAACAGCAATTTCAACCTGGTTATTTCACAGACAAGCTTATTTTATGCATCAATAGCAAATAAATCAAGAAATTGGATGGACTTGCTGAATGTCTTTCACTGCCCTAAGTAAATCCATCTAGCTAGCTTAACAAGCAGTTCTGAAGATTGGAGTGTAAGCAGAGAAGAAATATTGATTGATTGCTTTATTTAGAGTAGAACTGTAACACCACCTATGCAAGGAATTTAGCATATAGAGCCAGGCAGTACCATCTTGTTGCTATACACTTAACTGCAAGATAGATTAGACACTGGTGAGTGGAATCTGATCCCATAACTTTAAGCCCTCTCTAATAGCAAAACATCTCCTACTAAAGGCATTAACTTTTGGGAGATGCAAGTGACTGCTGACTGGCACATTACATTTCCATAATGCCACACCACCGGGTAACTGAGCATCTGAGGGAATGTCAAAATTCACATGTACCACCCAGCTGTTTCAATCAACCTTGTAAACATTTTAAAGAGGAAGAACATCTTACATCAAGCAACTAAGTTCCAAATGTATGCTTCATTTTGGAGGCTTGGATATCGTAATGTGCAAATAACAACAAAGTACCCTGTAGAACAACCTTCTGCTTCCCTATCAGTAATTCTTCCTCTTACTGCTGTAACTTTTATTTCCCAAATAGTGATAATACTAATAAACCTGAGCCCATAATCTGAGACCTAATAGACATCTTCCTGAGACCAGGAACATAGCACTAAAAGAAAAGGAAATACTTGTATTAGCAATAGAACTGCCCTGGTAGAGAACTGGCGGAAGTTCTCATTGCAGAATCAGCCGTGTTTTAATAACAATTCCAGGTCTACACAAAACTGGAGAAAACATTTACCATCCTTATGAATTTCTACACTAGCCTACAAGATCATCCAGATCATCCAGGTTTCCATACAATGTTTCTCTGGGAACTCTTCATCCACTTTAAAGCCTCGCTTGACCAGCTTCCAGCTGGCACTCAACTCATGGGCACATGCAACGTGACCTACCCCTGGCACCAGTGATTTCAACACACTGCTCATGCTCCAAGCACCATTCCTCACATGGACATTGTTGGTTTTTTGTTTTTGCTTTTTTTTTTTTTGGATTTTTTTGATATGGAGTCTTGCTCCGTCACCCAGGCTAGAGTGCAGTGGCGTGATCTTGGCTCACTGCAACCTCTGCCCCCCGGGTTCAAGCAATTCTCTGCCTCAGCCTCCCAAGTAGCTGGGATTACAGGCACCCGCCACCACAACCAGCTAATTTTTGTATTTTTAGTAGAGACAGCGTTTCACCATCTTGGCCAGACTAGTCTTGAACTCCTGACCTCATGATCCACCCACCTCGGCCTCCCAAAGTGCTGGGATTACAGGCGTGAGTCCCCACGCCCAGCCACATGTACATTGTTGATGCAGACACTTCTCAGTGAATTTAAGATTTGGGAGACATGAACTTTAAATGGAGACAATTAAAAATTTAAGCAATTGGGCCAGGCATGGTGGCTCATGCCTGTAATCGCAGCACTTTGGGAGGCCAAGATGGATGGATTCTTTGAGCCCAGGATTTCAAGACCAGCCTGGGTAACAAAGTGAAAAAGATCTTTTTCTTCAAAAAAAAATTTTTAAATATTAGCCAGGCTTGATGGTGCATGCCTGTAGTCCCAGCAACTACGGAGGCTGAGGCGAGAGGATCCCTTGAGCCCAGGAGTTTGAGGCTGCAGGGATTTATGATCCCACTATTGCACTCCAGCCTGGGCAATAAAGGAAAACCCTGCCTTAATCAAACACACAAAAAAATTAAGAAATTGGTTACCTAATGCTGGAAAAACAATTTGTCCTAAATAATACAGTAATTCTTGATATTCAGAGAGAACCAAATTCTAATCTACAAATTCATGCACAGCACTATAGATTATAAATTATTCTATGTAGTGAAGAGAATTTTAGCTGAAAAAATAAACTCAAATGGCTTTTTCAGTACCTTTAAAAAAGAAAACTACTTTGACTATAAGAACCAGTGAAGAAAAGCAAAGCAGTATTCAGGTTTAGGGTGGCCAGTTAGACTCACTCCCAAGCAAAGTTACCTGCCCTGCACAGCACTTTTACTGACGATGGAATTCAAACTGCTCCTCTAGAAGAATGACACATTAGTACAGATCCCAGGTTTTAAGAAAAGTCCCCTGTAAATGTGGCTGGCCAAATTTATTTTATTACTGTGCCAAACCTTATGGGCATTTTTTATTAGACAAAGTCGGTTTTCACAAATAATTTGATCTAATCAATTGTGATGTGATTCAGAAGTAGGATCATTGGTTACATTTGAAACAAAAATCAAGGGAAAGTATTTGTATTACAATTAAATTAAGAATAGCACCTTGATAACTTCAAAAAATATGGGTGTAATTATTTGTAAAGTCTTAGTTTACAAGTATCTGGCTCCAGTGTCCTTCAGAGACCTCTCCTATGGCACCGATGCTTGTCTACCTCTCACTCTGTAGTAACAGTGCCACTGCAAGCCCATCAAGGATGCCTTCTTTAAACACCACAATTTCCACACCGAAGGACTGCACAAACAGGTAGCACGTTCTACTCCTGATTTGTACAACTTTCTCTCAGTTGCAGTGATATTAAAGAATGTGAAAACTATTTTTCTGGGTATTTAGTAGCCGTCGGGTACGTCTCCTAGCTCGGTGAGACTCTGCCTTTCCTCTGTGTTCTTGCGGTTCCCTCCACCTTCATCTTGGCATGTAACCCACTGATCTCATCTAGGTGTCATGTCGCTAGACTAGCAGCTCCTCAAGAGCAGGGCTTTCTGTTGTTCATCTTCATGTCCCCAACCTCAAGCAATAGGGCATGTCACACAGAAGGTCACACAGCCTGAGTTTACTATTTAAGCTAATAATGAAGCAACCAGGCATTTGACTCAGTTAACTTTCTAACAACTCATGCTCTCCCACATTTTTTCTCATTGGAAACCCTAGGAAGCATAGCCAACCCCTTGGCAGCAGCTCATAAGATTTTTTTGATCTCATGTGACAGGAAAAAAGCCACTGTAGAAGGTTTGAGCAGGCAGCTAGCACAGCTCTACCCAGCAATGCCTAAGGGCAATCTAAATGCATCTCTGTAAGACACGGAAACGGGAACAGTTTATCACCTAGTAAAAAAACAGAAAAATGAGCACAATTACTCTGGTTTCTTACAGTACAGTATGAAAAGAAATTGAATAAATACCTATGATGCCAAAATTACTAGGCTTCATACCTGAAATGATTGAGTGAAAAGTAAGAGCCTCAGAAAAGGTTTTTCTAAAATGGGCCTGTTTAAGTAGCTTGTTTCCTCAAGCAAAACTACAAATTTTGATTTATAAAGTGTGAGTAGTTGTGGAAGCACCGCTGAAAAGGCTATTTATACTCTCCCAGGCAGGAATCTGATAAGACCAGCTGGTTATTTTTCTAGAGAGAATGCTGTATCCAACATGCTGGGCTTGCAGAGTTACCACTTTTCTCCCATCATTAAGGTTCTCTCCCCAAGTGAAAAGGAAAGAAAATTCAATTCTCATAATCTTTCCTTCTTCCCATGTCAGATAAGAAATATTTAGAAGGTTGCACAAAGCTCATGTGCCAAGAGTTGAGCAGCAACAACATGAGAAGTCAAAGTCTCCATCTCTCCCAATGGTCATGCGGGTGTTGGGTTTAGCTCAAAGTGTCACACTCAGTACTTTTAACCTATGATTTCTGTCTTCTGCCACAGATGAGGACAGACTCTCTGTGTCTGTTCTAGATTTCTCTAGCAGTGTTTCTGTTCCTATTTGGATTGCCAACTCTTCTCACAGCATGTCACAGGTTCATTCTCAAGGTCAAAGAGAAGCATCAGCTGCTTACAGTAAATGGTGATATTGATAATTACATCATTTTCCCCATTTCACAGTCCCACTCTATTTTACATATTTTGCAGTTCCTATAAAGGACCAAGAAAGCATTTTTAGTTATTAAACCATATTTTGTAAATAAGAAAAAAAACAAATGTTTTTAAAGTCAGTTCTGAAGTTGGCAGGAACAAAACAATAAGAGTCCATTTTAGATAGCAAATTCAACACAATGAATACATTAATGGAAATTCAGAAAATCTTTTTCTATTTTTTAAACAGCTGCAGCTAAGAAAAACATAAATTCAAGTCTATACCCTATGAAATTCAGGTCATTTAGCCTATGACGATTCTTCATTAAAAATAATGAAGGGTTGGAGAGGAGAGTTTAGAAAAGGAAGAGGAGGTACTTTTCCACAGTGGGGATTAATTCCTAAGGTTGAACATCATTCACTCACATATAACATGGTGCTGAAAATTTATTCAGACAATTTCCACCAGTATAGAATAAAGAAAGCATTGTCAAATACTCCACCCACTAAAGATTAATGCTATAGGAATTGCCACCTGCTATACACAACTAGAAACCTAGAAAAAATATATGAAACAAATGATTGCAGACAGTGGACATAGGTGATGTATGTCAGTTATACCTGCTAGAGGGGGAAAAGATGAGATAAACTCTACAATTGCCCCAGCTTACTACCTGAAAACAATCTTGTTTTTTTGTTGTTGTTGGGACAGAGTCTCGCTCTGTCGCCAGGCTGGAGTGCAGTGGCACGGTCTCAGCTCACTGCAACCCCCGCCTCCCAGGTTCAAGCGATTCTCCGCCTCAGCCTCCCAAGTAGCTGGGACTACAGGCGCATGCCACCACACCCAACTAATTTTTGTATTTTTAGTAGAAACAGGGCTTCACCGTGTTGGCCAGGATGGTCTCCATCTCTTGATCTCATGATCTGCCCCACCTCGGCCTCCCAAAGTGCTGGGATTACAGGCATGAGCCACTGCATCCAGCCACAGTTTTAGGATCAAAAGCAGTGAGGCAGAAGACTAAGAGGGGCTAGAGAGTCAATGAGTTGAAGAGGTAAGGTTTAGAGTTTGAAGAAACCAGAGTGTCTAAAATTTGTGGGACAGAACAGTGAAGAGGGAGCTGGACAGAGAGACAACTTCAGAGGTCTGCAGAAGTTGCCACTCAAATCATTGTTTAAATACTGATCTGCACATGCATAAAGTAAAACTGTAAAATGCTGGGGAAAAGACTGGAAAGCAGTCAGATAAAAAACAAACTAAGAGAAGGCAAGAAAAGTGGGGCAGGAGGAGGGACACAGACAGAACAAATAGTAACTAGAAAGATGGTAGATTTAAATCAAAGTATATCAATAATTACATTTATATAAATAGTCTAAAAGTTTTAATTTTATTGAATTTGAAATAGTCAGATTTAATAAAAAATCAAAATCCAGCGATACGCTGTCTCCAGAACACCAATTTTAAAACTAAATACTTTTAAGATACATTAAATATAGGCCAGGCACAGTGGCTCATGCGTGAAATTCCAGCACTTTGGGAGGCCAAGGCAAGCTGATCACTTGAGGTCAGGAGTTTGAGACCAGACTGATCAACGTGGTAAAACCCCATCTCTGCTAAAAATACAAAAATTAGCCAGGCATGGTGGCAGGTGCCTGTAATCCCAGTTACTTGGGAGGCTGAGGCAGGAGAATTGCTTGAACCCAGGAGGTAAAGGTTGCCGTGAGCAGAGATTGTGCCACTGCACTCCAGCCTGGGTGACAGAGCAAGACCTGTCTCAAAAATAATAACAATAATAATAAGTTAAAGTAAAAGAATGGAAAAAATATGGACGACTTATAACATGAAAAATAATCAAAAGAAAGCGGGAGTGGCTGTATTAACACCAGAAATAAAAAGGCTGCAGAATACAGAATACTAGCAGGAATTGCAAAGAAAGAACAGAAGAAAATTTTTGTGACCATGGATTAGGCAAATATTTCCTAGGACACCAAAAGCACAAACTAAGGGAAAAATGATAAATTAGACTTCCTAATATTTTTTAAATTGCTCTTCAGAAAATACTGTTAAGAGAATAAAAAGATAAGCCACAGACTTGGAAGAAATATTTTCAAAATATATAACTGATACACAATTTGTGACCAGAATATCTGAAGAGCTCATAATTTGATAATAAGACAACTCAATAAAAACTGGGCAAAAATATGTGAACACTGCTTAAAAGAAAATACACAAATGGCATATAGGCACACAATAGGTGCTCAATATCATTAGTCATTAAGGGAATACAAGTACTACCACATGTCCACTAAATTGGCTAAAGTTAAAAAGACTAACTCTACTAAGGGTTGGTGAGGACGGGGATTAACTGAAGTTTCATATGTTGTTGCAATATATAAATAAAATTAAAGTTGATACAGCCACCTTGGGAAACAGCTTGCCAGCTGCTTCTCAGGCTAAAAGGACACCTATCACAGTACCCAGAAATCCCACTCCTCCATATTTATGCAAGAAAAAATGAGAATATATGTCATGTAAAGACTGAAAGTTCATAGTCACTTTATTCAGAATAGCTCAAAATGGAAACAAGCCAACGTGCCTAAAGTGGTAAATGAATAAACAAATGGTTATATCTATAAGAGGGTATGCTACTTAGGCATAAAAAGAAATATAGTATCGATAGGGCCAACAGCATAGATGATTCTCAAATGAATTACTCAAGTGAAAGAAGTCAGACACAGAGAATTACATGCACTGTGATAAAAACAACACTATAGTGACAAAAAGATCAGTAGTTGCCAGAGGCTGGGGGAGCAAAGAGAAGAACTGAATGAAAAAAGCACAGACAAGCTTTTAGAGATGATAAAAATGTTTCATAGTTTGATTGTGGTGATCCTTACACAACTTTATACATTTGTCAAAGCTAATTGAATTATCCAATTCAATTTAAATTGATTTATTATATAATTAATTATACTTGATGAAACTAATTTTTATTAAAATTGGGAGAAAATATATAAAGAAACTGTCATCATTTATTAGAACATCTGTTCCTCTAAATGAGACTAAAAAAAGGAAGAACATCTGTATTAAAAGAAATTGCTCTTGTTTCTTATTATTGTGTGTCCTGTTGTGCATTTTATATCTTATCAGCCAGGGGAAAAAAAAAAACAAACAATTTAAGGCTGAGGTTAACTATGTGGAAAGACCTACAAATGGCATAAAATTAATTTACATTAAAATGAGAGTACTTTTTGGTAACTGATCACTTTTAAGGTATATTTTAGAAGTGCAAAGATTACACATGGATGCTTATCCTTATTGTGAATTATTAAAAGATTTGACATACCTGTACATTTCCTCATCAATATGAAAAATTAAGCTTCGGGAACTGACCTTATAAATAGATCAGAGGAAGCAGAAGGCTAGTGAGAATAAGTTAATGACATTTCCAGATAATCAAGCCCAATAAAAATGTAGAATTTGAGTATGAAATGTGCAGAATAAATCAAATCCAAAGTATATTCCAAGACTTTAAATAGCCCGTGCTAAATAAGAAAAGAATAACCTAGTAAATCTAAATCTTGGTCACATTAAGGTAGTAACTCCTTAAGTACTAGATGCACACACACACACACACACACACACACACACAGAGAATTCATTATCAAATCATTTAAGACAATAGTGAATTAAACAAAATAAAACCAATTTCCTCATGTCAAGACTTCTCAGAATCTTTAATATGCTAAATTGCATTGTGATTCTTATTGAAGAAAAGGCTGTTATAAAGCATGTCCTCAAATTATTAGAATATGAATTCTTTTCTCAAGGATTAGCTATAGGAAATTGTACTTGAATAACAAACTTTGGGAAAGCTAGCTTAGAGCAGTGTTTCTTTTCCCAGAGAAGCCCTTTCTTAAATATGTAAGCACAGTTCTTTAAACCAGGTCTCATCTTTTCATTGCTATGTTGTTTTATTTGTTCTGCTTAGTAAATGTTAGAAATAAATATTTTGTTGCTTGTTTAGTAATAGTCTCTTGGAAAGTGTTTATTTCTTTATGTATATGTATATGCAATTTTTTCAATAAATAATTAATTATAAAGTATGTGCATATAATTTAGGTAATTTTAAATGGTTCTAACATCATTTAAATCTAAGCAAAGCCAGTGTGGTTTATACCAGACAGGCATGCCCAGTTATCTGCAAAGGGACACTTTTTAAACAAGAAGCAGTTGGAAGACAATTCCTCATGGATCTCTTGCATTTCTGCATGTCTTTTGATTAGAAGAATTGGCAGCTTTTTACAGCACAGTCTTTTGGAGGATATTTGTATGGCAACAGCCTTGGAAGATATAGTACCTCTCTCTAGGGGACAAGGCTGATTTGTCTGCAATCGGGATAACAAAATGTCTTTTTTCAAGCCAAGGTTGGGCAGATTTTCTGGCAGCCCCCTTTAAAAGAGTAGTTTCTGAGCTCCCTTTTAAAAGCTCAGGGTTTCTCAGCATGAGGCGAAGCCACTGCATGTGGAGTATCCAGCTAGGCTACTCTACATCATGCCCCTGAGTATCAGGGTGCAAAGGAAACATTGTGAACATTATGAGGTTCCTGCTTTCTGAGTGTCATGAGTAATAATATCCTTTGTCTCTAGCCCAGGAGTCTCGTATCTTCTGCAAGCATCCATGAAACTGTGACAGGTAAACTTATTAGCTTGCAAATAGGATAAAATCTCAGGCACTTCATAGTTTTGACAGCTGTAACATTTACGTTGAGGTGACATTTCCAGGTGAATATCTTTCCATGTAATAACAGGAAAGGCTTGAAGATGTCAGTAGAGGATTAAATGACACAAGATGGGGAAGTTATAAAGAGGCTTAGTCTTGTTGAAAGAACCAAATACATAATATTGGTTCCCAGGGGCTGCCAATGTAAGGTATAATGTAAAAGTCAGAAAGAATACCACAGAGGCAGAATTTCAGAATATGGTGGTTTGATTTCATGATCTGGCTATATTGTCTACATAATTTGTACAAACAGAAGAGGGTGACAAGAAGCTAGAATCTGGGAGGATCAGGACAAATCTATTCTATAAGTCTGCAAATAAAATAATATTCAGAAAGCTAAACTAGTTCCATAGGACCTCTTTCTTTTGGGTCTCCCAGCATGATCATCATATACACTATATGCTTGCAATTCTAGATGGAGGGAAGGATTGGAAAGGTGTGTTGTAAGAACAAGTAACAAATTACAACATTCCAGAAAAATAAATGCTCCGGAATTACAGAAATAAGATTATACTGTCTATACTCATGTTTATTACCTAACAGAGGATATTCGTACATCATTTTGCTTTTTTTTTTTATTATTTGTTTTATTCTTCTTACACACACACAAAAAAAATCCCAAGATTTTGGATTATAAAAACTGCCTTATTATTCAATAGGCGGGATAGTAGCCCCATAAAATGCTCATGCGTAAGCCCTAGAACCTGAAATATGTTGCAAAACACAGCAAAAGGGACCCCAAGATGTAATTCGGTTACAAACTGTAAAATGGGGTGATTATTTTGGATTATCTGAGTGGACCTAATCTAATCACATAAACCCTTAAAATTGAGCAGAGAGGCTGGGCACAGTGGCTTACACCTGTAATTCCAGCACTTTGGGAGGCCAAGGTGGGCAAGTCACCTGAGGTCAGGAGTTCAAGACCAGCCAGGCCAACACAGTGAAACCCTGTCTCTACTAAAAATACAAAACGTAGCCAGGCATTTTGGTGGGAGCCTGTAATTCCCAGCTACTTGGGAGGCTGAGGGAGGAGAATTTCTTGAACCCAGTAGGCAGAGGTTGCAGTGAGCCAAGGTTGTGCCACTGCACTCCAGCCTAGGTGACAGAGCAAGACTATTTATAGATACACTATTTATAGATAAATAAACAATTTTTAAAAATTGAGCAGAGAACATTTTTCCAGCTGGAGGCAGCAGAGGTGTATCAGAAAAGAAGCCAGAGGGATTTGAAGCACAAAAGCGACTCAACCTATTGTTCCTGGAGGTGCCTCCCGTGAATGCATAAGAAGCAATATGGGCAGACTAGGAGCAAAGACTGGCTCCCAAGTGACCGTCAGCAACAAAATAGAGACCTCAGTCCTATAACCACACAGAACTGAGTTCAGCCAACAAACTATATGAGCCTAGAAGTGGATTCCTCTCTCAGTGTCCAGAAAGAATCGGCCTTCTGGACTCTAAGCAGAGGATCTAGCCGAGCTAAACTCTTCCCAGACCTCAGACCTTCAGAGCTATGAGATCATACATGCATGTTGTTTAAGTGTTAAATTCATGGTAACTTGTTACAGCAGAAATAGAAAACTAATATAAATACCAAACTCCCTCTGTAACGACTGATAGACAATTTGTACAAAGTTTTTATATTTGAGGATTCAAGCAATGATGACCCAGTAAGCAAACCTGTAGAGATGTTGCCAGTTTTTAATTCAAGTGTCAGTTATTTGCCTATAGACATTTGTCTAGTAAATGAAGTAACTTGATGAATAATTGAAACTTTGCTATTTGATGATACCTTTTCAATTATTCACTAACAAAAGAGAATAACAGTACCATTGCCAGAGAGTTTAGATAAATATTTCTCTCTTGAATTTATTTAACTCTTATACCATGACTACAATGTCAAAGCTATCACAACTGACAGTGAATATTGGAAAACTTCCTTTGAATTATTCTTTTAGGCGTTGAACACGAGGTCCACTGTGGGTTAGTGGAGCACACAGGTTAGTATTTGCATCTTGCCCAGCAAATAACCTCATCCTTCTAAAAGGGCCTTTCTTGTTACTTTTGAACTATCCTTCCCAGGTAGCTCACTAGCTAACTTTTCTTTCAGAATAAAATGTTTCGAAATGTCTAAACAGCAGGATTGAAGTATTATAATCTATGCTTTGGGTAGCTGATAATATAATTGATTATTAGTTAATGCATAGCAGATTAGTTACAAACTTTCAGAATGATACTAAAGAACTGCAAAGAGAGGAAACATCTCTCTAACGTACAGTGAGTGATTTGGAATGATCACAATTACTTACTTGCTAGCTCTGAGTCAATACTCCAAAGGAGGAACCTCATCTCAGGATTATTAACAGGTCTTAACTCTGCACATGAGTGGGAGTTAAGACCTGTTAATATCACAGGACAGTGGCTAATGATATAAATCACCAATTATATCCTCTCAAATGCACATATTTCAGAAGCAAAAGATTCTGCCCTTTTTTTTTTTTTTTTTTTTGGAGACAGGGTCTCACTCTGTCACCCAGGTTGGATTGCAGTGGTGTGATCACAGCCTCTATCTCCCTGGCTCAAGTGATCACCTTAGCTTCCTAGATAGCTAGGACTACAGATGCATGCCAACAAATCCAGCTAATATTTTATTATTATTATTACTTGCAATAATAATACAAGTAATATGTATTACTGGCTATGTTGCCAGGCTTGTCTCTAACTCCTGGACTCAAGCAATTCTCCTACCTGTGCAACATAGTGAGATCTCATCTGTGTTAAAAATCAAAAAATAAAATAGCCGAGCATGGTAATGCACACCTGTAGACCCAGCCACGCAGGAGGAAACAACCTCAATGTCAGCAGTTGGACAGCCTCTGTCTACCACGATGCACCTAGAACACAATGGTGCCCTTACAGACCTGGAGAACTAAATACCACGGACAGAGGGTGATGTTTCAAAGACAAATATTTTCCATGACTACTGGAGTATCAGAAACACATCTCTGCCAGGTATTTACCTGGCCAAGAGGAAGACGACCAAGTCTGTACCTTTGGTGATGCCTGACTCCTGAGGAAAGAAGGCCCTAGGAAGGCAGGGTGAGGTTTATTCAGCCAGAGAGCATGGTGCTACACCAGCCCAAGCCCTCTATATTAGTAGCTTGGGCTACCGCAGCAGTGAACCACAGACTGAATGACTGAAGCAATAGAAATCCACTTTCTCACAGTTCTGGGTGGCTTGCGGGTTGCAGTAGGCATCAGTACTTCATTCCTTTCTGTGCTTCTCTGTGTCTTCACGTGGTCTTCCCTCTGTACGTGTTTGTGTCCAAATTTCTTGTTCGTAGAAGGACAGCAGTTATTCTGGATTAGGGCCACCCTAATGATCTCATTTTAACTTAATTACCTCTTTAAAGGCCCTGTTTCCAAATATAGCCACAGTCTGAGGTACCGGGGGTTAGGCCTTCAACATCAATTTGGGAGAGAAGACACCAATTCAGCCTGTAATACCTCGCTCTGTCACCCAAGCTGTAGTGGGGTGGCGTGATCTCGGCTCACTGCAAACTCCACCTCCTAGGTTCACAGTTCTCCTGCCTCAGCCTCTCAAGTAGCTGGGATTGCAGTTATACGCCACCTCACACAGCTAATTTTTTGTATTTTTTGTGAAGATGGGATTTCACCATGTTGGCCTGGCTGGTCTTTCACTCCTGACCTCAAGTGATCCACCCGCCTTAGCCTCCCAAAGTGCTGGGATTATAGGTGTGAGCCACCGCGCCCAACCACTGTTCAGCTTTTAACTTGTCCTTACATGCTGGACCACAAACCAGAAGTCCAGAGAAAGTCCAGAAGCACTTAAGTCTAAAACTAGCCCCTAAGTCCCCTTTTTCCTTTCATCCACCTGTCCTGATCTTGTACTGCCCGCTTCCATTCCCATGGCCATAGGACCTGGATTTCTTCCGCCCCTTGTCTACCAAAGAATAAATAAACCTCCTAGCTTCTCTTGGATTTCTTCAGCCCTTAAAGGATGCTCATGGCCTTCTGAACACTTGTATAGGTTTAAAGTAGAGGGCAGTAAGCATCCTTTCCCTCTCTTAGAACTTAGATCTTGTTAGGAGAGACAAAGTCCCACTAGGAGAGGTTATTGTATATACAACAGGCCAAAGAAAGATTTGCCCAGTTCATTGGGAGTGACAGTAAGTAACAGTAACATAGAACTTTACCACCAAAACTACATATACATATATCATCACTTTTGATCCCCATGGTAGTCTGTGAGAAAAATAAGACATCCGCAGTTTATAAACAAAGAATCTGAGCTTCAGAGCGTTTCCATGATTTGCCCATGGTTGTAAGCTAGGTTATACAATGAGAAAGATCCAGGGCTCTGACTCAGACCCAGGGGTTCTTGGCTCCTAATATTGCTCAGATATATTGAGCTGCTGCCTCCCTATTTGAAACAAAAGTGAAGATGTGGCATTTTTGATTCAGAAAAGGCAAGTGTGCCTAGCGAGTGTACTTGTCAGAGAAGTGAAGAGCAGACCTGGCCCCGGGTAGAGGGAGGGAAAACAAAGCAAGTGGACTGCAATAATCAGGAAACACCAAGCTTCAACCGGGAGGGGAAAAAGCAGGTTTCTCCTCTCCCCACCTCTGCTGGCCTGAGGGCCACCAGACAAAAATCAGAAGTACTAGCTTAAGGGGAAAGGAGAGAGGAGCAGCACACAGAGGTGCCTAGACTTCCTCCAAACCAGTTTCCAAAAGGAAAGAGGGCAGAGACTAGCCAAAGACATGGCTGCTCTCTTGCTAACCCCATGACCACAAGGGAGCAGGCTTGGAGCGCTGTTTCAGGCATTCCCCCAGGATTCTTCTTAATTTGCAGCCTCTGTGTGTCAAGCCTGGGTCTGCCTGTAGCCTGTTTACGGAAGAAATGGTCTGAGAAAGATAAACCTAAGGAGAAATCCTCACATCAAAATATTTTGTGTTGAAAGAAATTGTACAACGCTTCCCCCTGTCCTCCAGAAAGGCTTTTTATTTTCTAAAGGGCATGTTGCTTAAATCGCTCCAACCAAGGCTGCACAGAGCTCTTCAAAGGCCTTCTGTGGCTGCCCTTGGGAGACAGTGCCAAAACACATTAGATTTTGAAGGTCTAATTTGAAAAAATGTTTCTAATTCAGATCTCAGTTTCCTTTAGTAAATTTCATAGTATTATTTCTCATTATACCTCCTCTTGGCACTATATATAATCCTACCCTTCTTTTTACCCTTCAGCTGGCAGTCAAGAGGTATTGCATCTATCCAATTCATCACTTAGCTAAGACATGTAAAG
This sequence comes from Mandrillus leucophaeus, assembly GCF_000951045.1. Taxonomy (NCBI): domain Eukaryota; kingdom Metazoa; phylum Chordata; class Mammalia; order Primates; family Cercopithecidae; genus Mandrillus; species Mandrillus leucophaeus. Next base: position 154,581 of record NW_012101654.1, on the reverse strand, counting down.
CATATTGAGTTATTTTAGCCACTTTCTTCAGGCTTAAGTTCTTAATATGATCACTTTATCGTCCTTAGCACTCTTCTGGCAAAGGATCTCAAAATTGGGAGGAATTTTAATGATCGCTTTAGTCCAGCTACCCAATTGATATCTAAATCCCATCTACCCAGCAGACCAGTGAAATGAACTTCAAATAGTTACTCAGCCTTCAGGTAACTCAACACTTTGTGAACTGACCCTTTATTTATTTGAGCCACAGAGATATATTTTCTTATAATTCTTTCTTCTGGTGGGGGAAAAAAAACATCTGTTACTTCCAACCATTGTTCTGTGCTCTGAAGGTGAAACAGAAGTCTACCGTTTACAGACACAGCCAATCAAATACTAAAAACAACATTCAAACTCATTGAATATCCCACGACTCTAGCTAAAATTAGGTAGTAAGTGTGTGCATTAGTTTTAACTATGAATTAAGCCATTTGTTTACTTATCTACTCATCAACTTGACTGGAAAACACAAAGAAAACATCAAAGTGTTATTTCCTGAAAGGACTCCATTCTCCCCAATGCCTTCTTTTGGTCACTGCCTTACTTGTTCTAGGAAAGCCCTTACTTTCTCTGTCATTTACCTATAATATTTTTAAAATCCCTACCAAGTGGTTAGTAAGAAATATAACGTGAATTTGGACTAATAAGTTAATATGGACTAATTTGGATTAACAAGTGAATATGACAGAGTGACTTAGCCTTTTCTGATATTATTATATTTTATCAGAGACCTTCAATATTTAACATAAGTACATGATGTTGCAAGCATCAGGTGACCTAGAAGTTTGAAAGGAGTGAGACTTTGAGTCTGGAAAGTGCTTTTGACCTTTTAAAAAGTAAACTTTATTTGTCTAGCCTAGGGCCAATGCTGGAAAATACTAGTAATATGTCTCCGGTCCTAGAATAAATCCACAATTCAATGTTGAAAGAACTGCTTACATTATTTGCTTGGGGAGATGACTCAAGACGTCTGGCATAAGCCGCAAAACAGCTCAGGCGAATTGAATTTGCATCTGGGAAGTAAGAGGCTTACCATAAGTATTCTTCTGTGATTACTCACATAGTCAAGGGAAGAAAACTCCTGACTAAATTTTTGCACTCATTTCTAGAAATCCCTTTGTTATAAGGATGGAGAGACCCACTAGCTCAGTTGTCTCTCTATCAAGGGAGGACACTTAAACCTCCCTTGACTGGTGAGAGGATCTCCCAGGAAGGAAATGCCACACTTCTTGTGATTGTCGTTGCCAATGTGCCATTAAAAATAAGACTGTATGTCTCCTTGCCCCTCTTGCCCTGATTCCAACCCCTCTGAGTCTCCCTTTTCCTCTTCTTTTCAGAATGCCATTTTCACTCTCCTGACCCTGCTCCCCTCACCCACCCCTGCCCCAGATTAATCTTTGCCAAGTGTGTTAGTCCATTTTCATACCGCTGTGAAGAAACGCTAAAATGAACATGCGCATATGCCATTTAGTCTTTCTTGATTTCTTTTTCATTGGCATCTGAGTTTGGGAATAAACTCAGGTTACTGGCAAATGTTTGATGCTATCTAATAAGCATTTATTGAGCACTACTGGATGCAAGACATGGTACCAGGCTCTGCTGTAGGAGAGCATGTAGTCAGGGAGGAAGATGGTAAAACAGTGCAAGTTAGACCATGCACATAGCACAAGAAAGGTAAAAACACAATTTCCCAAGGGTTTAGGAGGAGAAATTATGAGCAGTAGCAAACAAATCTTCCTGGAAGCATTTGTGCTAAAGGCAGGTAGAGCACACTGATGTGGAAGCAAGTGGCGAAGGGCACTCAGGCTGACAGGACACCAGGAGCTGGTGTGAAAAGGTTTGCGTATACTGCGGGCAGGCACAATGGTTAGCTTTGCTGAACTCAGAGGATTTCTGAAGAGAGTGTGGGATGTCAGCCTAAAAAGGTAGGATTAAGGTGGCTGATGAAGAATCTGGAGGACCAGGTTAGTTTGGTTTTTATTCTAGAAGCAAATAGAGTCACCGGAATTCTCTGAGCAGATCAGAGCTTGCTTGGTGATATGGTTTGGCTGTGTCCTCACCCAGAGCTCCTATTTAGTTGTATTAAATAGCTCCCATAATCCCCACATGTCATAGAAGGGACTGGTGGGAAGTAATTGAATCATGGGTGCAGGTTTTTCCTGTGCTGTACTCATGATAGTGAATAAATCTCATAAAATCTGATGGTTTTATAAAGGTGCCAGTTCCCCGGCACATGCTCTCTTGCCTGCCACCATGTAAGACATGACTTTGCTTTGCTCCTCCTTCGCCTTCCACCATGATTGTAAGGCCTCCTCTCTATGAGTCCATTAAATCTCTTTTCTTTACAACTTACCCAGTCTTGGGTGTTTTTTGACCTTGGTCACTTAATTCAAGGGAGTTTTGTGGTTGTATCACTGAGTCCTTTGTTATGTATATATGTGGTGATTAGAAGAAAAGGAAAAAAGTTTATAACCTGCCTTCATCAAGTTTCAGTGCTGATAAAACACATGCTAGAAACTATTCACATTTCCCTTGCTGCTGACTCCCTCACCACTTTTTATTCCATTGGTGCTATTGTGTCCCTCTTAACATTTGTGTGCTGCTCTCTTGAAGTCTTTAGAGTTCTTGCAGAATATCATTATGCCTTATAATCAGTGAGAAAAATGGAACAATTCAATTTCCCACCAACATAACTCTGGGTAATCCTCCTTTGCTACTAATTCTAAAAAGGACTGGAAAACACAAAGAAAACATCAAAGTGCTATTTCCTGAAATAATTCCATTATCCCCGATGCCTCCTCCAAAGTGGCGGCAGAAGCAGAAGAAACAAGGTGAGGTTCCAAGAACTAATGATAGTGCCACCATCCAGGACTGCAATAATTGAGTTTTAATGTCCTGAGCTGTTGCTTGTCATAAATCCTCTATATGTAAAACTCGAGCCTCTGCTATGCAAGATTAATGGTTAGCAGTGTATATAATATTTATTAAACCTCTTTTTATGTTGCTTGGCAATCTGTGCTACCATCAAACAAGTTGAAATAATTGACATTTAGCACATCAACCTGCTTTTGACTGAGAAGCATGACATTCATGTAGATAGTAAACATTTGGCAATTGCTGTAAATGTCTCCAAATTTAACGTCATGACCTTTTCTCAGGTAAATGTTTTTGGATAAAATGTAAATAATGATTCACTGTATGTCAAATACCACAGTATGTCAAATACTGCGCAATGTCAAGTTTACTGTCTTGTTACCCTCCAGAGGTTCATAGATTGGTTGACCTGTTGCATCTTTCAGTAAGTTTTATATTAAAACTCACTATTATTTATTATAATTCATTGGCTTTCCCTACTTTGCCCTCACAATATTTCTGACTAAGAAAAGTGTGGTTTGGTTTCACTGTGTAATTAAATGAAACTTGGCATTTTAAAAATCCATACTCCAGTATGAAAAAATTAATTCTATTTCAGTGGCCTCAAAGCACTAGGATGCATAACATGCCACAGGATCTCTGGAAGCAGTCACTTCGAACGGTCAAGTGGAAGGTAGGGCTAACAGATTCAAGGGGCCCATCCAAGATCTCTAGGCTCTTCTCCAATCATATAACAAATGCTAACGTTATGAAAACATAATGTAGCTACTTCTGATTGTGCTGCTCTACAAAAATTCATCTTCATTGATCAATGTGAAAGGATTGCACTAAGTAATAGCCCAATAGTTCCTTCCTACTGACTACTACATTTGAGTAGTTTCCCTAAGAGGAACTAGACTTTTACATGATGCTCATTTAGTACATACTAAGTACAAATGGAATTTTTGATGCATCTTGCATTCTTTTGGTTTAATAAAGTACCCTAGACAGAGTATTTTGCAACTGTCAAAGTGATTCAATCACAGTCTTTTAATAGAGCAGTAGAAATAGATATGTGTTGATGTACTAAAAATAAAATTAAATCTATTTAAATGTTTTTTTCTGATGTTTAAAGATAAGATAGGCATTTAGAAATTCTTAGAAAGATTTCTGGAAACTCATATAATCAGTTAAAAAAACAAAAAAGGTATGGAGACCCATTGTGTACCAATATTCACTTTGCATTTTGAGTATCACTTTTTTTTAATATTCCTTTGACAGAATTTTACTGAGTGCCTACTATGAGAAAAAGGCATACTCTAGACATTGCCACTTCAGTTCTGAAGTAGACACCAAAGTGTCCTCCCTCTTAAAGCCTGCACTCTGGGGAAAATTTCATATTTGTCTTCTCTTTGTTTCCACAACACGAACTGGGAGTTAAAGCTATTGATACTTTAGAGACTATTTCTTCCAACACCCTCGGTTCAGACACAGAGAATAGTCTCAGAATTTATATATGACTTGTCCAAAGTCGCGTACTTTCAGTGGCAGATTAAAGTAAGAACTAAGTTCTCCTGCTTCCTAGGTAACTTCACACTCTACCTACTTCATCCTTAAATCCACTCACAATTGAATAGCAGCTGATAGAAAAGTTCGAAAAAAATTATCCAAATTCTCATGTAATTGCCAGTAAAACTCTGCCTGTGCATTTTAATATCTGTTAGGCGTAATGTTAGATTGTGGGTAAAAATAACAATGATGACAATAATCATATCAAAAATTTTTATAATGCCTATTAGCTTATAGATCTATTTCTGAATCCTTTACATACATGAATACACTGAATCCTCACAACAACCTTATAAGGTACATATTGATATTACCCCCACTTTACAGATGAAAAATTTATTAGGCACAGAGAAGTAAAGAAACGTGCTCTTAAAATGTTCATCAAGTTAGTGAGTCAGTGTAGCCATTTAAAAGAATGAGCTTACCTTGTGCACTGATGTAAGATTTCTACAGTACATTGTAAAGTGAAAAACATGTGTTTATCTATGTGTGTAAATATATGTACATACATATATGCACATAGGTGTATGCTGCTATTGTTTATTTTAATCACCAGAGAACTTTGTTAAAATATACTATCCAGAGCTCTAAAAAATCAGAATGTCCCTGCATGGAGGTTATACCTGCGGATTCATAAATAGATTCTAACAAGTGCTACTGGTTAAGATTGCCATCCTGGTGCAAGTCAACTCAGCAGGGAAATGGGGTTCTAGTTAACTAAGTACAATAAATCATATTAAATTATAAAGTCCAGTACTCTTAAAATTCTCAAAATATATTTTTTAAAGCCACAAATATATCTCACATCATGTGCAAAAAATATACACATAACCAGAAACAAGAGCTGGTATCCGTTGCTGACCCTGGACATCCACGAAATCTCTCATGTCACCAGTATGCCAGAAAAACAGGCATTTAATTGTTAATCCCTGATTTAGACCATTGAACTGCAATGCCCTTTAAGGCTAAGCTAAATTTTAAATTCAATTCACTTGAAGGAGTTCATTGGTGACCTTTGAGAAATCAATTGCATAGTATCCCACAAAAAAGATGATCTAACTTCCCTGTAAATTGACGACCTGAAAACACATGTGCTATTCCTTTTTTTTTTTTTAATTTTTTTATTTTACTTTAAGTTCTAGGGTACACGTGCACAATGTGCAGGTTCGTTACATATGTATACATGTGCCATGTTGGTGCGCTGCACCCATTAACTCGTCATTTACATTAGGTATGTCTCCTAATGCTATCCCTCCCCGCTCCCTTCACCCCTCAACAGGCCCCAGTGTGTGATGTTCCCCGCCCTGTGTCCAAGTGTTCTCATTGTTCAATTCCCACCTATGAGTGAGAACATGAGGTGTTTGGTTTTTCGTCCCTGAGATAGTTTGCTGAGAATGATGGTTTCCAACTTCATCCATGTCCCTACAAAGGACATGAACTCATCCTTTTTTATGGCTGCATAGTATTCCGTGGTGTATATGTGCCACATTTTCTTAATCCAGTCTATCATTGCTGGACATTTGGGTTGGGTCCAAGTCTTTGCTATTGTGAATAGTGCCACAATAAACATACACGTGCTATTCCTACCAAATAGATTGGGAGAGCGCATTCACGTTTAAGGTTTAATGACAGTCTGTTATGTCCTAATGGGAAACTTTCAGTCCCCACAAAAAGAGACAGTGAAGGGATGAATGGTGAGAGGCAGCTCTGGATGGAGTACTTTTAGTACTTTTAGAAACATTTAGCAATTTTTATGGGCATTTTGGGGGCCTTATCCACTCATTATTTTGACTACTTAAATAAAAATTAAAATCGTTTTTTGTTAAAAACTTTAAAACCAGAAATTGTTTTTTGTTGTTGAAGTGAAAGTATTTACATGTAGACAAAACTTTAGAGGTAGCCATGGAAATACAATTTTCAGAATGGCGATACAGAAAATAGTAGACAGCACCATGAGTTCTCCTAACTGTCCAGTGAATACACGTCACATGCATGACCTTAGTCTGACTGTGTGCTGTCCCTGTCAGGGACCCAGGATCCCTAAACATCTAGATTCAGGATTCCCTGTGACTGAACTTTGTTTCCATTACCTTTCTTATCAATGCCAACGGACCCTCCCAAATGGCATACAACCTCCTTCTGTTGAGAGTCCTGATATCCCAAGCCTACCTACTCCTAGGGAAGTCCCAAACAGTCTCCACTATCTTAGCTAAAGAGACAGCATCAGTCCTTTCAGACAGCTCTATGATCGACTTCAACCACCAGTTCCTAATTTTGGTGGCATTTATTCAATTAATAAATCTATCTATGAGGCCTGGCATGTTGGCGCATGCCTGTAATCCCAGCACTTCGGGAGGCCAATAAAGGCGGATTTCATGCCTGTAATCCCAGCACTTCGGGAGGCCAATAAAGGCGGATTTCATATCTGTAATCCCAGCACTTTGGGAGGCCAATGAGGGCGGATTGCTTGAGCTCAGCAGTTAGAGACCAGCCTGGGCAACATGCTGAAACCCTGCCTCTACAAAAAATACAAAAACTTAGCCCACTGTGGTAGTGCTTACCTGTGGTCCTAGCTGCTTGGGAGACTGAGTTGGGAGGATCACCTGAGCCTGGGAGGTAGAGGCTGCAGTGAGCCGAGATCATGTCACTGCACTCCAGCCTGAGCAATGGGAGTGATACCCTTCTCAAAAAATAAAGTAATTAATTAATAATAAACCCTCAATGAGGTAAACAACTGAGTACAAAATTTAGACAAAACAGTGAGACAATTCTTGTTTTGTCAGCTCAGTATAAGTTTGTAAGAAAACAGAGAATTGGTCCAGAATATAATGACAGACGGGTTAAGAAGTCCCAGGTTTCACCTCATTTCAAGTTGTATTTGTGGATTACCCTCTGACTTAGCAAACAACGACTCAGGCCTCACCTCCTAGCTGCCTACCCAGCAGAGTTAAACACTGCTACTCTGGACAGCCTTATATAAATAAGTTATGCACAATATATTGCCAACTTCCACCACCTAATAACATCATGTATTTTTTATGTATTGTTGGGATTCGTGAGTTGGAGGCATATCCATTGAGATGGATAATGGTCGTGCTCTTTTATTTTATGCACTTAGCCTTCTTATTGAGAACTGCATTAATCTTGTGTTTTATAACGCTGAATGCCAGACAGGTGTCTGTCTATTCCTCTCTGTTAAAAAAAAAAAAAAAAGAAAGTCCTGTTTTGGCTTCTAATATACTTGCTTCTCTGGTTTCTTCTCTGCTTAGACATTTTTATTAGTATAATTGTTTTTGGAAGCATAAGCCAAAAGCTAGAATCTCAGGAAGCAAAACTTCCTACAGAGCAGATTTATGATCCAATATAAAAAAATCCTTGTACTTTGAAATTCAGTCCCCAAAGTCAAGAAGGATTTGATGTCAGAATGTTTTTAAATCATTTTCTAGAGGAGATCTAATACAAGTGCCTTGAGACACTAAGGTTCCTACAAATGGAGTTAAACTTCATATTAATTTGTACTGGTATCAAGCAGTATTAGGTGATTTAACCGTCATTAGTTTCACATTGTTATACGGATTAAATAGCCATTTTATTCTAAATGCAAACACAATAGCACAATACAGAGCTATTGTTTAATTGTTTTAAATAGACTGTAATTTTGAATAGTTCTAGTATGACGGTTTTCCCCAACTTCTCTGCAATAAGCCATGCTGCAAAATGTGAGAACAAGAACAAGTCAGTGTAATCACACACCATTACACCACCAAAGAGAGGCTTGGACCTTAAGTACATAAGGGTTTTTTGCAACTGCAAATCTGTATTGACATCCTAATAATTTTCTTGCTTACAGAACATCAGAGATAGATGGGACCTAGAGTAAAGAAAATTTACTCCAGCACCTTTATTGTACATTGGGCAACCTGAGTGGGTCAGCAGATCATCACATAGCTATTTAGAGGAAAAGAGGAGGTAAGAATGCAGGGCTGCTGTCTTCCAGTCTAATGTTCTCTCCACCAGACCGTATCATGTCTATGACCTTAGAAAACCAAAGCAGTCATGTATACATGAAATTATTTGCCAACCTTGAATGAAAATGGAAAAGACCCCGTGATCAATACAAAGGAATCTAATTTGATATTTTACAAAACGAGACTAGGTAAAACCCAATTTTTTATTTTATTTTATTTTATTTTTTTGTCCATTACAAAGAATACTAGCTACTTTGTATTTCCTGTATTCGTTGTCTCATTTTTATTGGCGGTTCATGGGACTTGTTTTCACTGCATCTCTAACCTTGAAACTGCTGTTTTGAAAGCGATGTTTTCTAACCTTTGTCTCTTGTTCTCACCTATGGGGCAATTATTGTGAGTACTTTGTTAAAATTTGAAAAGGAATATCTGTGTCATTTTGCTAACACTATTCAGAGCTATTATATGTCTACCACCAATTACTCTATTAGATGTACACATTTTCACACTAAGAATGTGACTAAGATCACCAGAATAAGGATCTGAAAGGACAAATCTAATTGACATGTTTATATCAATCTTAAAAATTGAGACTGGGCGTGGTGGCTCATGCCTGTAATCCCAGCACTTTGGGAGGCCGAGGCAGGCAGATGACAAGGAAATCGAGGAAATCGATGGTCTCAGGAAATCGAGACCATCCTGGCCATCACGGTGAAACCCCATCTCTACTGAAAAAGAAATACAAAAATTTAGCTGGGCGTGGTGGCGGGCGCCTGTAGTCCCAGCTACTCAGGAGGCTGAGGTAGGAGAATGGCATGAACCCAGGAGGCGGAGCTTGCAGTGAGCCGAGAACACGCCACTGCACTCCAGCCTGGGCGAGAGAGCGAGACTCCGTCTCAAAAAATAAAAATTAAAATTAAAAAATAGAAATGTATGAGTCTCGCAATAGCTGACATTTGTTGAGCACTTACTGTGTTCTAGACCCTTGTCAAGTGTCATATATATATACACATACTTTCTCAACTTTATCCTCTGCACAAAACTAAAAGGTGGATTCAATTATTGCTCCCGTGTTGAAGAAAGAGAAGCTCAGAGAGAACTTGTTCAAGATCATATTGCTAGCAAGTGATAGGCTAGGTTCTGATCCCTGGCAATCTGACTCCAGAGCCCTTACCACTGACCTCTGTAACCTAAAGGGCTAGGGCATACTGCCTCAGCTAGATTCTGCTGCCCTTAATTGGCTCCCCAAGCCAGATCAAAATAGGAATCTAGTAAATCTGACTCAGAAAATAGCATAAAGCAACAGAAAACCAACTTGGTTTCACTGATAGTGAGGCCAAGTCAGGGTCCGAGGGCCTCATTAAGAGCCTCACTGGGAGCAGATTTAGAACCATGCCATCTTCAGCGATGCAGATAACAACTTCATGAGATTTGAAGGTCCTTGTTCCAATGGGCTTCATCAATTGCTTTCAATTTCTTATGAAAATAAATTTACAGATACGGAAATGCCAACTCACTGCAGAAAGAAAAGCCTGGTAAACGTTTAATGAATGTAACCCTTATTAACAGTTTATGGTTCCACTGAGAGGTCTGCTTATAATTTAAAGCAGCAGTGTAATTATTCAATTTGCCATAAATGGCTACTGCAATAATACCAAGTTTATAGTTTATAGTTTGTCACAGGGGTGGCAGCACAAATACATACATAGCTGTTGACTTTTAATAAGTCAGATACATTAATGATATTCTCTAGCATTAGGATTGCTGGATACATATATGAATATGTGGAGACATTTACTTAATGATATGAATTAACACATCAAAAAAGAAGTAAACACAGCAGACAATGAAATATAGCATGCAAATAAACAAAAATGTTTTCACACGTTTTGTAACCTTTGCCTTGCTACCTCTATAATTATCCATTTGTACCATGTTTTTAGTTAATGTCAGAGTGAAAAATGTCACTACAATCACACTACGTTCTGTCAATGTATAAGAAATCACTTCCATTGTAAAACGAAGGATGATAAACGTAAAAATCAATCAGCATATGCACATCTGGAAATATTCTGGAGTCCTGCTTCTGAAATGTTAGTATTAAATACCAAAGAATTGCTTAATTATCTGATGCTGTTGCTTTAAGTAAACTTTCTATTATTTCACTTCGAAGTCTAGAATATTGATAATGAGATGATTCATAGACGGTGATGACAGTAACCTTTTACCTTTGTTATATCTTGAAAAGTCACTTGGTTTTATGGACTTTTATAGGCACCCGTTTCCAGTAATTGTGTACCATATTTCAGCGAAATCAGATGTATAATGTCACCGGAGAAAAAGATGCTCCAGCCTGATTTTGCCCTACATCTTCTAGATTGAAGGTCACAATGATGCGTTTTTTACATTAACTTAGTACTCTAAGAGAATTACATCTTGAATACGTCTACAATGACAGAAAATGACATAAAGAATCTTCAGTTAGTGGTCCTTAGGTTTGCCTCATAACACTGTGTTTTCTTCTACTATATTGCTCTGTAATTGTCTATTTACTGGTTTGTGCCCTACCCCAAATTATAAGCTTCTTGAGCTGGTGATTGTATCTTGCTCCTTTTAACCTTCATGTTCTTCCTTGGGTCCTCAGTGCTGGCACAGTGCTTTGCACATGGTAGGCCTGTGCTATACATTTGTGAAATGGAGAAGAAAGGACAAAAAGGGAGAGAGAGAAGCAGGAATCAGAGGGAGGGAGGAAGGGAGGAATTCTGTTACATCCTCTTGGCAAACCAAAGAACTCCGTCCTTCAAGTCCAAGCAAGGACATACATATGAAAGAAATATCAATTTCTAGATGAAGATATTCACACAAATAATAATGATACCAAGAAAAGGCATCAGCAGAATGTTCTGCTGCTATGAAATTTAGAGAAAATTCCTTTGGTTACAATATATTCGGAGTTCCATTCAATTAGGTTAATCAGGCATAAGATCATGCTCATCATTGTTTTTTTAAATAATAATTTTGAAACACTCAAGTAGTGTTTATTAAGTGTCTAGTATGAGTCCAATATTATGCTAGCCCCTGAATGAAAATCAAAAGAAGTTGTGCAATCATCCATTCATTCAGCACTTATTGAGTGTTTAGTCATTTGCCAGATGTGCTGAGCACCTTCCTTGCCCTTGAGATAATTGCATTGCTCCTGGGAAGCCAAAGAATGCAAGTACAAAACAGAACACTATGAGAACACTGAGATACACATCAGCATTTCATAAGAAAGGTAGTACTAGCCAACATTTAGTAAGTGCTTACTGTGTCAAGTAAGATGCTAAGTATTTTATACACTTTATTTAAAGTTCAAATACTTCATACTCATTGTCATTGATATCCCCATTGCACAGCTAAGAAAACTCAGCTCAAAGCAGTTAGTTACCTTGCCTGTGTTAGTCCACTCAGGACTATAACAAAATACCATAAATGGAGTAGCTTATAGACAATGGAAATGTATTTCTCACAGGTCTGGAGGCAGGGAAGTCCAAGGTCACAAGCCAACCGATTCGGAATCTGGTGAGGGTCCACTTCCTTACGAACAGTCGTCTTCTTACTCCAACTTCACATGGCAGAAGGAGGAAGGGGCCTCTCTAGGGTCTCCTTTATAAGGGCATTAATCCCATGCAGGAGGGTTCAGGCTCTACCACTGTGATCTAATTACCTTCTAAATTCTCTAACTCCTAATACCATCACCTTGAGGTGAATTTTAACATATAAATTCAAGGGAGACATAGACATTCCGAACACAGCATTGCCCAAGTCACCAGGCAACAACTTGAGCCAATAGTCTTTCTGGTTCTGAAGTTTATGTACGTAAACACTATGAGCTACAATTTCTGATCACTTGCCTAAATTTTTGGATGTATATAATACATCCTAACGAATAGAGAGAGTGTCGGTATTGACTAAAATTATAAGAAAAGTTTCATGGAAGAGATTACACTTGAAATACAGGTCTTGAAGTGTTGACACAATTTACATAATGTGAACAGATGGAAGAAAACAGTGATAATTTCAAGGTGGAGGCAGGGAACAGTAAGTCCCAAAACGTCAATGGAAACTTATGTAAAATGATGAGTTCTATCTAGAAGCAGATAATTTAGTGGGGCCAAAGTTTGCAGTTGTTAAATCTACCAAGATGAATGGACGTGCTCAGGATGGCAACCTCGAGCTCCTGAACCACCATATCAACCCCCGAGCCTCACCGTCGCCCCATCCTTTATGATGCCAAGTGCTGTTCCTTTAACCTTTGAATCCGTTTCTCCTTTCCCTCCTCTACCACCCAAACCTTTAGTTCAAGGCTTCGTAAGTTCTTCCTGGCATTAATTCTCCAATATTAACCTGCTTTGTGACCCCGTGCAAGTTACTAAATCTCTCTAATCCTCAGTCTTCCTCCTAGCGAATGGGGCATGATAATAAAACCTTTCTCACAGGCTAGTGTGTGTATTGAGACACTGCATGTAAAGTCCATACCTCAGTGCCTGGAAATAGTATGAAATGATAGGAGAAGAAAAACTTTTCTTCCTCTACCCTCTTAGGTTCAGTTACTGGTGGCTGGCAAATTAAACTGATGAAAGACATATTAACAAGAGGGGAAAAATATTTACTTCCATACATATTTATGTCTTAGAGCCTTTCCTGTGTCTGCTATTCCTCAATTGCCTCAAAATAAGTGCTCGAAATGATCCTTATGCCAAAGCGACATACTTTGGGGGTAGAATATTTTAGTCCCCTTCAAACTCAATAAATATTAGCTCTGCCATGTTTATATCTTGTCTCTTTATGATTTGCCTCCCCTATAATCCATCTCTTAAACTCTGGCTCGAGTTATCTTTCCAACAATACATCTATAATCATTTCAGTCTGCTGCTTTAAAATTTACCAATGATTTTTAACTGCCTCTAAGATCAAACCCAAACTGTTTGCTCTGATGTTAGCCTTGTGACCATTTGTCTATTGGTAGATTCACTTAATTCAAAACAAATAAGTAAGCCCCTTTAGGAACTATCCCAGGTACACAACAATAATGACAACAATAAACTTGGTAATTCAAAAGCTAGTGCTCAAGGTAAAGTTCTGGACTAGAAATTGAGGTTTGGACGCATCATCGTGTGAACTCAGCTTCAAGTTATGAAATGACTACTATATTGTCATTTCTACTAGAACATTCCGGAGTATCAGCATGTGGGTGATCCGTGGGGATGGCTGAGATTACTGATGGAGAACATGTAGCATAAGAGAAAAAAAGGGTCTAGAATAAAGCCTTTGGAATCCCAACATTTAAGGGACAAAGGCAGGGGAGTCCATGAAGGAAACTGATAAGGAACAATTTAGAGAAATTGAATGGGAACCAGATGAAGCTGCCATAAAGTCAAAGAAAGAGGAAGCAAAGAAGAGAGTGACCAACCACACGGGTTAATAGATTCTGTAACTAGAAAGCCATCTGTGAAGTGTGGCATGGCAGGGGTGGAAACAACTGCACTAACCTGAAAAAGGATGGTAAGTGAGAAAATGAAAGCAGGGATTGTAGGTTATTTTCCTAGGTGCTTCTCAGTGAATTGAAGTACATAGATATCCTACCCCCTACCCCTGCATCTCCAAAAGTCACAGCCAAAAAATTTAGTTTTCTTTAAAGGAATGTCTTTATTTGATAGTAGCTTTCGACATTGGCTGCTCATTAGAATCACTTCAAGATGCTTGAAGAAATAGACACCCTAGCCAAATGCCAGAAATTCTGATCTAATGAATTTTTAAGTCTACGCGGCATCTTTACATTTTTAAAAAACTTCAAAAGTGATTCAAATATGCAGCCGAGTCAGGATTCTTGCCATAGGCTGCAGGGAAGGACTCTACCACCAAGTCTCCGGGCCATCTTACCAAGGAAACATGGGGATTTCTGTTGCATGTATAGAGGAGGAAAAAGATCTTTCCTTCAACCTTTCTAAGTTCTCAGCTGGGGCCCATGTAACAAAGAAAGATTCACAAGAGAAAAACAAAGAGATGCTTATTAACATGTATATCTCATATATGTGTGGGAGAAATTCTAGGAATGAGCAAAGATGTGGCTTGGAACTGTGGCTTATGCAGCATCTTCAACAAAGAACAGTAAGTTTGTAGGAAATGATAAGACAAAGGAAAGTGGTTTTAGGCTTCCGGTGGCAGCACATGTGGGCTGGCAAATGTATGAGAAACTAATGGTAGATAAGGACTAGTTAGTAGAGTTTATTACATAGATTCCTCTGGTGTCAATTTCAAGCAGATAAGTTGTCACTGGTGATTAACTCTTGTCCTTCCTGGTAGAGAGGAGAGAAAAGACAACTTTGAAAATTTACGTCCTGCTTTTAGGCAAATAAGGGGAGAAAAAGAAGCTCTTATATCTGCTTTTTCTGGATTGCCTTCAGCTCAAAATAATCCTTATGTCCAAGTTTTGGCATGTTTTGGAGTGATTATTCTGGTTTCCTTCACATGAGAGGAATTTTCAGTCACAATAATTAATGTGTTTTATGGACCTCTGCTGCACTATGCCCAGGGATTGATGTATATCATTTCTGTGTATCCTCATAGTCAATCTGTAAGGTGTGTATTGTAAATATCCCCTCTATCCCAGCTATGGAAACTGAGGCCTGGGAAGATTCATACTTTGGCTGAATTTGTCCAGCTAAACTTTGAGCCAGGATTCACAAGAAACCAAGCTGCAGACTCCAGCTGACTGTGTGCCTAACTCGGCTGTCTCCCACTTGTAAATTATCAATCCCACCGCAAAAGCATTATGGCTGGCAATACAGAATAACCAAATAATCAAGCCCTATGGCTACTCAAACAAAAGAAAATGCCATACATAAAGATTTAAGACTAAATAACAACACAAAACGAACTACATTGTCATTTCTACTAGAATATTCAGGAGTATCCTGTTGAAAATTTCCAAAATTATTCTTGGCTAACATCATTTACTTGGCTAACTATATACTCCTGAAATTTAATTAGCAATCCAGCATAATCCAGACAGACCACTAGACAGAAAATTAATTTTGCTTAAACTAACCCTGAACCTGAATGACACTTCTGTCCTACCTTCTTAAGTGACCCCAAACTGAATGGACACAATGACATAAACCTAAATAATGATTTACTAGAGCAATTACCAACAGTTTGACATTTTCTCATAAATTAGCTGCATAATAAAGCATCCTAAATTTACACATAAGTGAAAGTTTGTAAATTACTGAAGACAGGTGAGCAGAAGAGTATCACCAGCTGCCCTAAATTGTAACTTATTGTGACCAAAATTCATGTACTTGGGCATGCACTTGGGAGCATGCATACATACAAATAGTGCCTGTCCTCAAGGAGTAGACATAAATATGTTAGCATGTATGTGCATGTATTAGTTCATTTTCACTTTGCTATAAAGATATACTCAAGACTGGGCAATTTATAGAGAAAAAAGGTTTGACTCACAGTTCCACATGGCTGGGGAGGCCTCAGGAAACTTACAATCATGGTGGATGGCAAAGAGGAAGCAAGGACCTTAAGTACAAGCAGGGGAAATTCCAGACTCTTATAAAACCATCAGATCTCATGAGAACTCACTCACTATCTCCAGAACAGCATGAGGGAAACCCACCCCCGTGATCCAATTGCCTCCCTCCCTCCACAAGTGGAAATTACAATTCAAGATGCGATTTGGGTGGGGACACAGAGCCAAATCATATCAGTGCATGTATGCAACAAATGCTCACATGCTCCTTAACATTGAAGAGCTTAGATCAATCACCGCATCTGCAGTTGCACTGATAGCCATGGCATTATAGGAAGGGAATAAACAATGGATACTTTTTTAATTTGTAAGTGACAAGATGAAGAATATTGTGGATTTTCCCCACCAGACTATAACAATATTAAGGTAAATCAAATTTTGCACCTCATTTATTTAACAATGTTGTTTTTCAGTTGCTATAGGGTGTTTTTTTTAGCCTCTCAGAATACAAGGCTGCACAAATTTCCTGGTACTTATTTTTGAAAAGAGAAAAAAAAATGTTAGCTCTTGAACACTTAATTATAATTGGCTATGCTTCTTTTCTTTTATTAAGTGATAATTTATGAAAGACTACTTCAAGATTGTCTAAAACACTGCCTTTGGAAAGACTGAAGCAAGGCAATATGTAATCACAATGTAATGTAATCAGAATACTTAATTAACATGTCATCATCAAAGAAGAAAATAGCCTCCTAGCATTTGCACCCAAAAGTCAACAACAGGACCCTATTTAAAAGGCTATGTATGCTTTTAAAATATTTTTAATGGAGAAGACATGTCTATTATTTATAGTGTTTGCTCAATCATTCTTACATTTCAAATGGAAAATAAAACCTGGCCTAGAACTTCGTACTAAAGGGCTACTGCCTCTGGTCTTCAAAATCAATTCACACACCCCTCTACCTCCCCAGCTTCCAACAGCTTCTCATTACTCACCAGCTCAATACTTCTCCATTCACATCCTCCTCCATCTACTCCATACATTTCTTCTTTCAACTGAGTCTTGGACTCCTATTTAGGGCTGTCCTCCAAAATCAAGGCTTTGTTATTTTTAATTTCTGATTAAGTTTTTCCCTTTTAAGGATCCATGAGTACATACAGAAATACAATCACAGAAAATGACTGGGGAAATGGGGAGACCATTTATTTTATACACAAAATCAACGGCAAAACCCAGGTTAAAAGATTAATTTGAAAATTAGCCTGGTATGATACCGCATGCCTGTAGTCCAAGCTACTCAGAAGGCTGAGGCACAAGAATCGCTTGAACCTCAGAGGCAGAGGTTGCAGTGAACTGAGATCACACCACTGCACTTCAACCTGGGTGTCAGAGTGAGCCCCTGTCTCAAGAAGAAGAAAAAAGAGATGAATTTGATTAAGAATCATGAATATTAAGAATTCTAATAGAAAACATAGCTCAGAATTAAGTGCCTTTTATACATACTCCTATTCGTGGACATGAAGTGCTTTAAATTTTATTACTGTTTTTAAAAACTGCAATATAATTTCTGTGTATATCTCCTTGAATACATGTGTGAGTTTCATTAAAGCAGGTATCTAGCAGAACTGCTAGGTGGTAGGGTTCACAAACATCCCAATCAACTGCATACTACTAAATGGCTTTCCAAAGTGGTTATAGTAACATTCCCACCAGCAGATAATAAGAGTGTTTTTTCCTTTCTTCCTGACAACTCAGTATAGTCTGGCATTTTAATTTTCACCAAATTGGTAAGAAAAAGTGGTACTCTGTTCTTCAGCTTTATTTCTCTGATTATTAATAAAGTTAAATTTCCTTTTACATGTGTTGACCAATTTGATTTTCTCTTCTCAAAGTTGCCCAGTTTTATTTGTCTAGTTTTCTAGAAGGTTCTTTGTATCTTTCTTATAGATTTCTAGAATTTTTTTATATCTTCCTTATATTAAAGATACGAATCCTATGCCAGTTAAATATGTTAATTTTTTTCTTTCAATTTTCACATTATTTTAACTGCATATGGCACTTATTAGTGTATATATTAGAACTTTAATTTCCATATGGTCAAATTTATGTGTTTATGTATATTATAAATCTTCTTTAGAGTTGTGTTTTTTGTATCTTGCTTAAGACATCTTTTTGTATTTTCAGATGAATCTATCTTCTGTATTTTAATGCAATAATTTCAAAATTTTGGTTTTTAACTTAAGACATTTAATCCCACAGAACTGATTTGTACATGGTGTGAGGAAGGGACCTAATGATATTTTTCCCGTAATGAAAGCCATTTATTTTTTAATGTGGATTCAACAATCCCTCTTCTGCCCTCTGTTCTGCAATCTCTCATGTAAGTTTTCACATACAATGAATCTGCTTCTAGATGTTATATTCTGTACTATTCAGCAATTTATTTGTGTCCCAAAACCACATAGTTTTATATTATATATGAGTTTTTTATATATAAAGCTTTATATCAAGTCTTGGTACCTGATCCAACAGTTATCCCTTCTTTGCTTTTGTCTATTTCTCCTGTTTAATTTTGTTTTCAGAATTGTCACAGATATTTTTGGACTTTTACTTTTTCATACTAATTTTTTAACCTGTTTATGAAATTTCAAAAACGTAGTGGTGGGATTTTGATTGCAATTGTATTGAATCTAAAGATTGATTTGGGGAAAATTGGTTTTTATGGTTGTTAGTCTTCCCAGTCATAAAAATGGTTTTTCTCTTGATTACTTTAATTCTACCTCAATGTTCTTCAACAAAATTTTCCATAAGAGTCTAACACACCTTTTTGTTTTGTTTTGTTTTGATTTTTTAGAGACAGGGTCTCACTATGTTGTCTAGGCCTGTGTCCAACTCTCGGCCTCAAGCAATCCTTCTGCCTCAGCCTTTCAAAGGCATTGGCATTATGGGGCTGAGTCGCCATGCCTGGCCTCATCTTTTAATTTTGTTCCTGGTTACCTCAGAAATTTTATTGTCATTGTAAATGGGAAATACTAATTGAATATATTTTAGAAATAGAAAATCTATTAATTTGTCTACATTATTATTTTATGTAGTAACTTTCCTAAAATTTTGTAGTAGGTATAGTATTTTGTCAGTTGATTCTCTTGGATCATATATTTAGATAATCATCTGCAGTCTATCTTTTTCTTTACAATTCTATAGATTGCGGTTTTATTTCTTGTCTCATCTTGTTGGTTAGGTTCATGAGAACAAGGCTCAATGGTTACAGTGAACATCCATGCCTTATGCAGTGCTTTAATGGGAATGTTTTTAAATTTTATCATCAAGTATAAGGTTTAATATACCTTTTTGTTAGATGATTTTCTTTCATTTAAGGGCTTGACTCTAATCCTACTTTATAAAGAATTTTTATCATAAATAAGTATTGTTTTATAGAATGGTTTTTCTCCATCTATTGAGATGAACATATGAATTTTGATCTGAATTTACTAATGTAGTACATAATATTAGAGAGTTTTCTTTTTTGTTTGTTTATTTTTTCAAAAAAAAATTTAACTTCCACAGTATGTGCGCAGGATGTGCAGGTTTGTTACATAGATAAACGTGTGCCATGGTGGTTTGGTATACCTGTCAATCCATCACCTAGGTATTAAGCCCAGCAAGCATTAGCTATTTTTCTGAATGCTGTCCTCACCCCCCTGCCCTCCCCCAACAGGCCCCAGTGTGTGTTGTTCCCCTCTTTGTATCCATGACTTCTCATTGTTCAGCTCCCACTTATAAGTGAGAACATGCGGTGTTTGATTTTCTGTTCCTGTGTTAGTTTGCTGAGGATGATGGCTTCCATCTCCATCCATGTCCCTACAAAGGACATGACCTTGTTCCTTTTTATGGCTGCAAAAATCCTTGCATTCCTCAAATAAACACTAGTTGGCCCTAACAGATTTTGCTATGTACTCTTATATTCAGTTTGTTCATATTTTAGGAATTTTACATCGTTTCAAAATGAAATTGTCTATGATTTCCTTTTCTTGTATTTTCCTTATCTAGTTTGATTATCAACATTATACTAGCATGGAATTACTTTTATGAGGGAGACCTCTTCTAAAGTTTCCATAAACCTCTTGTAAAACTACCGGGCCTGTCATCTAATCACTGAATTAGAAAAGAACAGGGTAGACTTGATTATCAATGCATGTCTTTATTCATTACTGTTCTACTCGCATCTTCTATTTCTCCTTGAATACACTGCTCTAATCCCTATTTTTCGGGAAAATAACGTATTTTATCTAGTGCTCTAAGTGTTATAAAGTTGTTGATAGTATACTCTGATGCTTTAAAAATATCTATGTTTTTGAGTTAGTTGCTTTTATCTTTATTATTTTGTCTTATGTTTCATTATGTCATGTTCTTATTTAATGACTATCTCCCTCTTATAACTCTATTTTAAACATGTTTACCTTAAAGTCTCTTTCACATCTATTATTTCTTTTTCTAGAATTTTTTATTGTGGAAAACATTAGAGAGGATAATACTATGTATCCCTATGTGTCTGTCCCAGATTCAAAAGCAATAAATTCTGTTCCAATCTGTATTCATTTATCTCTATCTACTTCCTTTTACCCCTTGATTATTTTGAAGTAAATCTCAGACATTGTGTCATTGCATCTATGCATATTTCCATACGTATTTCTAAAAGATAAGGACTCTTTTTAAAATATAACCTAACATTGTCATCCCTGAAGATATTTTTTAAATTATTTAATGTTAGCAGATTCACTCAGTGTCCAATTTGCTTTACTCTCTCAAAATTTTTTATGATTTTATTTTCCAGTTAGATTTTCATTAAATCAATACACCGAAACTACTTAATATCTCTTGTTTCTTTTAATCTAGAGATTTCCTCAAACTTTTGAATTGTGCTTTGTTGTTTGAAGAAACTAAGTAGGCTGTCCTACAAAGCATTTCATAGACTAGAATTTTCTAAGTGCATCTGGATATTATTTTAAATATCCTTTATACCCAATTTATGGTTAGATATAGAAGCCCAATCAAATGAAGTTTTAATATTTTATTTAGCAAAATACTTCAAAATATTATGCACAATTTAAAAATCATAATGTCTGATTGAATTTCTGTTTGTGGTGTTAGCAGCCAATGATGATAAATTTCCTAGATCCACTGAAGTTGGGATTAGTGTAAGGGTTAGGGTTAGGGGTTGCAAAGTGATCATTCTTAATTATTTCTTTCGAGATCATAAGCTTGACTACAGTACACCTAAAAAGAGAAATTCTCTTTGCCAATTATCTGCTTACCCCAGGTACAGTTCAAACAGAAAGATAACACAAAAATGTTAAAATGTTTGATTTTTTCCATTTATTTATCAGTTTCCAAAATAAGTTGGCACCCCAACAGCTTCCAAAAGTGACTAACGAAGTGCTTGTTTTTTAGTATCTTTATGAACTCATGCATTTAAGCTTATCTGATATGTTATTATCTCTACTGGTCCTCAAATTATCCTGTATCTGGCCAGTGGTAACTTTTTCAATTTGATCTTCAGGCTCCTTGACATGTTACTTGGAGTCTTTGCCAGCTTCCTTGCTTTCTAATGTGACTAAATATTCTAGGCTCTTATAAACTTCCTGCTGCAATCTTAGACTCAGTCATTTCTCCATGGATTTGTGGTTTCTTTTACCAATAAATGGCATTTAGAAACCACAACGCGAGCCAAGGGATGTTCATTGCTCTTTGGCACTTGGTTGTTCTTATTTTTTCTGGACGTTTTCAGTGAACATAGAAAATAATCTTGGAGGGAGGGAGAGCATCAGGATAATAGCTAATGCATGTGGGGCTTAATGCCTAGGTGATGGGTTGATAGGTGCAGCAAACCACCATGGCACAAATTTACCGATGTAACAAACCTGCACATCCTGCACATGTATCCCAGAACTTAAAACTAAATTAAATTAAATTTTAAAAAATAAAATAGTGTTTTAAATAAAATATATCATTGTTTTTACTGATACTTCTCTTTTAAACCCATAATTATAGAATTTCTACTTAGCTTCATTGATCTCACTTCTGTATCTTTTTCCCCCACGCAGAAAACCTGAGTTCTCAATAACATTAATGTAAACATTCATTTTTCTTTATCCTTCAATACACACAACAGTTTTGACAAAAGTATTTCCACTAAAATTATATTTTACTTCTTTTTATTCTTATAGCATAGGCCTCAAAATGTAGGCAAATTACTTTTTAAAAAAATAACTTGCAATAATTCCTCTCTGTATAGTTATTGCTCTATTATTCCTGATCATTTAGACAGTACCTATGTATTGTCTATGGACTGTCTTGCTTTGTACTGAACCTTGTATGTATTAAAATTTCTATATGTGAGGTCATCTCTGTCTTAAGGGAAACTCAACAGTAGAGCTCTACGTTGCATGAGATATTTACCAGTGCTTCTGCCAAACCCCTAGTTAGGAACCATTTTTACATAAATTTGTGGCTCTATGTTACATCACCTTTCAGGTAAGTTTAGGGTTACAATTCTCAAGGTAATTCTGTTTCCTCCCACAATAAAGAATGAACCATTCTCTCCCAGGCTTACAAGTAAAGATTTTTTTATTCCTATTAATAGAAAGGGCAGTGATTTCACAGCTTCTTCCAACAGGCTGGAAACCTGGTACCATGCCATGGGTATGCCTGGGGCATGTTCTCTAACCTGTGGTTCTTAAGGTAGAGTTCCATCCTGGAACCCCCACGCATCCCTACTGCTTTGTATACACTCTGCATTTGGGAACCTAGAGTTTTCCATTCTTGTCATAAACCTGGTTATGTATTCCTTGATATTTACAAATATTATAACTGGCATATCTATGTATTTTAAGTAGTAGTGGAGCTCCTTGTACCCATGAAGGTCACAGCCATGACCAGAAGTCTCAAAAAGTAAACTTCCACAGATAGGTTCACACAGTTCAGAAAATCCAGGTAACATCTGGAAGCTTTCTTCATCCAGATATTTTGGTATTTGCAGACATCTGAATACTTGCCTCAATTTTTCACCTAGAAACTGGAGTTCATGTAGATGTATATCCGGTTTAATTTTTGGTCATTATTTCAAATGATTTTTAAACATTTAATGTATGTTCTGTAATATTTTTACCTTTAACATGATAGTTAAATTCTCGGTGACTCAATGAGAATGCTTTACTGCATTCTAGATAATGTGACTTCACCTCATACATAAATACACCTTTTAAAGCCTACTAGAAGCTACAGGCCTGAAAGCTTTTTCTCTAGGTGTGTATCAAGCACTTCTTAGAGGCACTGTCTCGCTGGATCACTATTTAGTAAATTGTTCTGAAGGAGACTTTGAGTGTCTTCAAGTGCCTTTTCATTTAAGTTATCAGATTCCTCAAATTTAACCCCCATCCCATTTTTAAAGTTCAATTTTTTAAAAGAGAAAGAATTGTGTTTTTTCAACATTGTCTTCTATGTCTTGTTTAAAGACGTGTGTTATAACTTAACATGATTTAAAGAAGATATTTTAAAATTAAATTTATCACTTGGCAATTTGAGTTTTAGGCTAAGGAGTGCTAAGTTTTACAAATGAAATACTTTTAAATAAATCATAATTAATTAACTATGCAAACATTTCCAATAAATTTGGATACATAGTTAGATGACTAATTACAGTTCAGAAAGGTTAGAAATTGTAATACTATTTTTTAGCTTGGTTAATATAATATTATAATTGGGGTTGCTTTGATCATTGTGAATGTCAGAGACAATAATTTTTCAAGCTTGGATGATTTTGAAATCATATGGTTATAGTATTAGCAGCTTAATATAAAATGTGGTGCTGTCCACAAAGTTAAAAGAAATTATTTTGTCATAATAAG
>NW_012101654.1:117720-129949 GCF_000951045.1 Mandrillus leucophaeus | reverse complement strand
GCAGTTCCCCTGCACGCACTCTCTTGTCTGCCGCCATGTAAGACATGCCTTTGCTCCTCCTTCACCTTCCACCATGACTGTGAGGCCTCCCCAGCCATGTGGAACTGTGAATCCATTAAATCTCTTATTGTTTACAAATTACCCAGTCTCAGGTATTTCTTCATAGCAGTATGAAAATGGACTAATCCACATACCCTTCCCTGATCTACTGTGAAGGCTTCCTACTTCCAGCTCCCAGGCTCACTCCCTTCAGTCTATCCTCTACCCTGACACCCAGGGCACCCTCTGATACAGCAGTCCGGGGCCAGTATCCCTGTGTTTCATGCTCTTTCAGGGCTTATCATCCCCTACAGGGCTTATCCCCTCCAAACAGGAGGAGTACGGGAGGGGGCTCCATGAGCCATTTCCAGCCAATAGATGTGTTTCTTGGATTCATATTGTGATTTTAGTCTCATTTTTGTTTTAATCTGAGGTTGTTTCCAAATTATAGAGAGTTTCATGTAAAATTCTAGAAATCTGACTTTCCTTTAAAAATTGAAAAGATGTAATAAGGTTGGCCCACATTCCTTCCAGAGCCAAGCAGAGGCTGCCCCATTTAGATGAAGTCACCACTCTGGTCAGTTCAGGGGCTTCAGGCACCTCTGGCCCTCTTGACTCATTAACAGAGGCTGCCTGGAATGTGGATCTGTGGCCCATGAATGCAGGCTCAGATCCAAATTTATTATTTTTCCTAGAAGGCTATGGTGGGTTGAATCATGACCCCCAAAAGATATGCTCACCGGGAACCTCAGAATGTGACTTTATTTGGAATAAGAATTTTTGTAGCTATAATTAAGGGAAGTATCTTGAAGTAAGATCTTCCTGCATTAGGGCAGGACTCCAATATGATGGCAAGCATCCTTATTAGGCACAGAAAAGGAAATTCAGAGATGAACAGAGAGTAGCAATCCATGTGAAGACGGAGCATGGAGGCAGAGACTGGAATGAGAAGGCAGCCCCAAGCCAATGAACACCGGGGGTTGCCAACAGCCATCAGAAGCTACCAGACAGGAACAGAGGGGATTCTCACTCAGAGTCTCCCAAGGGAACTAGCCCTGCACCTACCTCGATTTTGGACTTCTGATCTCCAGAACTGTGAGAGAATAAAATCTGTTGTTTGCAGCTCCAACTTTGGGGACTTTGTGGTGGCAGCATGAGGAAGCAAATAGGACCCTGGGTGACCTGGCCCAGGCTACCATTCCCATCTCCTCTTGCCTACCCTGTCTTTACCGCTGACCTCTGTTTCCACACTGGCAGTTCCCTCACACTCATCTGGTTTTGTGACTCTGTTCCTGCAACTGCTTCTTCCCCTGTCTGGAAGACTTTTCACATCTCTTTTTTCCTGGTGAAATTCCAAATTGTTAAGACTCCTATACTCCTTATCCCCAGACTGAGCACACTGCTGCCCTAGGGACATTGCTGTTCCTTGAGCTACCACACAGCTTTTTAGCACTCTCCACATGAGGCTGAGGAAGAAACCTTGCAAAGGAGGTCATATTTGACCCAATTCTTGAAGGGGGTTATGTTTATGAGGCATAGGATTGTTAATTTTGTGTGTCAACTTTGCTAAGCTATGCTGCCCAGTTCTTTGGTCAACCCGCAGTCTGGATGCCGCCCTAAAGGTAATTTTAGATGTGATTGAAATTTAAGTCAGCCAATTTTGAGCAAAGTTCATTACCCTCTGATATGGTTTGGCTATGTCCCCAGCCAAATCTCAACTTGAATTGTATCTCCCAGAATTTCTGCATGTTGTGGAAGGGACCCAGAGGGAGGTAATTGAATCATAAGGACCAGTCTTTTCCATGCTATTCTCGTGATAGTGAATAGGTGTCACGAGAGCTGATGGGTTTATCAGGGGTTTCTGCTTTTGCTTCTCTCTCATTTTCTCTTGCCACCACCATGTAAGAAGTGCCTTTTGCCTTCTGCCATGATTCTGAAGCCTCCCCAGACATGTGGAACTGTAAGTCCAATTAAATCTCTTTTTCTTCCCCATCTCAGGTATGTCTTCATCAGCAACATGAAAACAGACTAATACAGTACATTGGTACCAATAGAGCGGGGCATTGCTGAAAAAATACCCAAAAATATGGAAGCGACTTTGGAACTGGGTAACAGGTGGAGGTTGGAACGGTTTGGAGGACTCAGAAGAAGACAGGAAAATGTGGGAAAGTTTGGAACTCCCTGGAGACTTGTTGAATGGCTTTGCCCAAAATGCTGATAATGATACAGACAATAAAATCCAGGCTGAGATGGTCTCAGATGGAGATGAGGAACTTGTTGGGAAATGGAGTAAAGGTGACTCTTGTTGTTTTAGCAAAGAGATTTAGCAGCATTTTTCCCCTGACCTAGAAATTTGTGGAACTTTGAACTTGAGAAAAATGATTTAGGGTAACTGGCAGAAGAAATTTCTAAGCAGCAAAACATTCAAGATGTGACTTGGGTGCTGTTAAAAGCTTTCAGTTTTATAAGGGAAGCAGAGCATAAAAGTTTGGAAAATCTGCAACCTGACTATGCAATAGAAAAGAAAAACCCATTTTCTGGGGAGAAATTCAAGCCAGCTGCAGAAATTTGCATAAGTAGCAAGAAGCCCACTGTTCATCGTCAAGACCATGGAGAAAATGTCTCCAGGCCATGTCAGAGACCTTCCCATCAGCCCCTCCCATCACATGCTTGGAGGCCCAGGAGGAAAATGTGGTTTCATGGGCCAGGCCCAGGGTCCCTGTGCTGTGTGCAGCCTAGAGACTTGGTGCTCTGTGTCCCAGCCACCCCAGCCAAACTTACAGCTTGGGCTGTGGCTTCAGAGGGTGAAAGCTCCAAGCTTTGGCAGCTTCCACATGGTGGCGAGCCTGTAAGTGCACAGAAGTCAAGAATTAAGGTTTGAGAGCCTCTGCTTAGATTTCAAAAGATACGTGGAAACGCCTGGAAGCCCAGGCAGAATTTGCTGCAGTGGCAGGGCCCTCATGGAGAACCTCTGCTAGGGCAGTGTGGAAGGGAAATGTGGGTCTGGAGCCCCCACACAGAGTCCCTACTGGGGCACTGCCTAGTGGAACTGTGAGAAAAGGGCCACTGTCCTCCAGATCTCAGAATGGTAGATCCACCTGCAGCTTGCACCATGCACCTGAAAATGCCACAGACACTCAATGCCAGTCCGTGGAAGCAGCCAGGAGGGAGGCTGCAAAGCCACAGAGGCAGAGCTGCCCAAGACCACGTGAACCCACCTCTTGTATCAGCCTGACCTGGATGTGAGACCTGGAGGCAAAGGAGATGATTTTGGAGCTTTAAAATTTGACTCCCCCTCTGGATATCAGACTTGCATGGGCCCCATAACCCCTTTGTTTTGGCCAATTTCTACCATTTGGAATAGCTGTATTTACCCAATACCTGTACCCTCACTGTGTATCTAGGAAGCAACTAGCTTACTTTTGATTTACAGACTCATAGGTTGAAGGGACTTGCCTTGTCTCAGATGAGACTTTGGACTGTGGACTTTGGGGTTAATGTTTAAATGAGTTAAGAGTTTAGGGTACTGTTGAGAAGGTATGATTGATTTTCAAATGTAAGGACATAAAATTTGGAGGGACCAGAGGTGGAACGATATGATTTGGCTGTGTGCCCACCCAAATCTCAACTTGAATTGTATCTCCCAGAATGTTCAAGTGTTGTGGGAGGGACCCAGGAGGAGGCAAGTGAATCATAAGGGCCAGTCTTTCCCACGTTATTCTCATTATAATGAATAAGTCTCATGAGATCTGATGGGTTTATCACGGGCTTCCACTTTTGCTTCTCTCTCATTTTCTCTTGCTGCCACCATGTAAGAAGTGCCTTTCACCTCCCACCATGATTCTGAGGCCTCCCCATCCATGTGGAACTGTAAATACAATTAAATCTCTTTTTCCTCCCTGTCTCAGGTATGACTTTATCTGTAGCATGAAAACAGACTTATACAACCTCCACAATGTGAGTGATTCTCACAATCAGGTGAAGGCCTTAAGAGCAAAGACTGAGGTCTCTCCAAGAATATGGATTCTCCTCAAGACTGCAATGAAGAGACCCTGTCCATGCTTGCATCCTGCTGCCCGGAGGAGTTTAAATTCAAGATGTTGGTATCAACTCACCTGACTTTCCAGCCTGCTGACCTGCCTGCAAATTTCAAACTTGCCAGCTTTCACACAGTCATGTGTGGCAATTATTTATGATAAGCAAACAAATGTTTGTCTGTGTGTATCTGTGTGTGTGTGTCCTATTAGTTCTGTTTCACTGGAGAACTCTAATACATGGCAGAAAAAAGAAGGAAGAGCATTTCAGAAAGAAGAGAAAGAAGGAACAAAACACAAAATACAGACCTCCTGGTTGGCTCTGGAGTAGCTGACTTGTAGGATGTGCTGGGATATGGAAAAGCAAAGCTGGAGTGGGAACTCAGAACCAGTCTCTCATGGGAGTCATTTCAGACATATAAGCAGAGTTACAGCATGATTCATTCTGTGCTTTGGAATAAATACTCCAGTGGCAGAGTTGGAGTCAAAGTAAAATAACTGCAGGCAGATATGTCAATTAGGGGTAGTTGAAAAAAATGCAAGTGAAATGTAATAAGGGCCTATAGCGGGGCACCTGGAACGAATGGGAGGGGATCTGTTGAGATACAGGACAGAACCAAGCAACGTGATATGGTGACTGGCTTGCTTCCCTGTAGATACTGAGCCTATGCCTCATGCATCTGGCACCCAAGGGCCTAGCATGCCTGGGATATGGCACTCAATGATGTTTGTTAAATGAAGGAATAAATGGAAGACTACACAGGAGGAGAAAGAGAAAGAATCAAAGATAACCTTGATTCTTCTACATCAGTATGGCCATTTTTTTCCTTTCTATAGCTTTTTAAAGTTTTACATCTCGTTGCCCATCCATAAATCTGGATAGTCTAGAAAGAATCTCGAACCACGTGAGTTTAGCTGCCCAGAAAACTTATTCTCCCTTGACCTGATTTCCAATTTTGTAGTGCATCCAATCTCTTCCTTTTTTCTTTCCTCACTTCTCCCCTGTATCATTTTGAGCCAGGAACGTATGAGATATGATCAGTGAATGCAAGGGCAGTTTATCTCAGCAAAAGGAGATCAAGTTTAATGAGGGGGGAAAGAAATCAAGGTTGGTCAGAAAAATAAAATATTAAGTTTTCAAACTTAGGAAAAAACACCTACCTATACAGTGTGGAGAGGCAGAAAAATAGAAAGACAGCAAGAGCACTGTTGAGTATTTTGCAATCACATGATTGCAAGAACCAAGCCATAGTTTGAACAAATGGTTTTGCCAAAAGCCAGATTGTACATTGCACCACCTCAATCACCTTGTCAAGAAATCCTCTCCCTTTTGACAATAGTATCATACCAAGACAAAGAGCCCTTGCAAATTATGTAAGTACTAATTATAAGCAAAGTAGTATAGTAGCTTATGGCAGAGCTAGCTCCTTCTAGGGAAACATGCAGGAAGGTATCTGACAGAATGTCTTACCACTAATACAGTATGAGGTAAGAGGTAAAATTGAAGTTAAGTATGAAACCCTGAAGTGCCAAGTACATATTGGTTTATTCACAACCAGTACCAATTCTTCAAATGATGTGTAGCCATGATGCCTCACCTATTGGGTCCAATGGCCTTACCTCCTCAAAGAGAGTTTGAACTAAAAAATGGAAGAGCTACAGTTAGGGACTGTAGCACCTGGAGCTTCAAATGACACAAATTGGCTGGAATGGTTGAGCCCACATAAAGAAGAATGTAGAAGTAGACATCAAAAGCAACTATATGATGATTTTCAATGTACATACAGGACTTCATTGCTCTTGTTGAAGATCCATCTTCTAAAAAACACTCTATAATAAACTGACAAAATAGAATGGGAGAATATATTTGCAAACTATGCATCTGACAAAGTTCTAATATTTGGCATGTAGAAGAAACTTAAATTTACAAGCAAAAAACAATCCCATTAAAAATGGGCAAAGCACATGAACAGACACTTCCCAAAGGAAGACATACACATGGCCAACAAGCACATGAAAAAATGCTGAACATCACTAATCATTAGATAAATATAAGTTAAACCAGAGATCCACCCATTCAGACCACAGACCAGTACCCATCCATAGCCTGTAAGGAAGCAGGCCATGCAGCAGAAGGTGAGCGAGCATTACCACCTGAGCTCCACCTCCTATCAGCTGAGTGGTAGCAGTAGATCCTCATGGGAGCGTGAACCCTATTGTGAACTGTGTGTGTGAGGGGTCTAGGTTGAGTGCTCCTAATGAGAATCTAATGCCTGATGATCTGAAGTGGAACAGCTTCATCCCAAAACCATCCCCTACCTTCAGTCGGTGGAAAAACTGTCTTCCACGATACCAGTTCCTGGTGCCAAAAAGGTTAGGGACCACTAAATTAAACCACAATGAGATACCATCTTACACCAGTCCAAATGGCTATTATTAAAAAGTCAAAAAATAACAGATGCTGGCAATGTTGCAGAGAAAAGGGAATGTTTACATGCTGTTAGTGGAGATATAAATTAGTTCAGCCACTGTGGAAAGCAGTTTGAAGATTTCTCAAGGAACTTAAAACAAAGCTACTATTCAATCCAGCAATCCTATTACTGGGTATGTACCCAAAAGAAAATAAATTGTTCTACCAAAAAGACACATGCACTCATATGTTCATTGCTGTGCTATTCACAATAATAAAGACATGCAATCAACCAAAATGCCCGTCAACAGTGGACTGGATAATGGTACATATACCCCATGGATTACTACAAAGCCATAAAAAAGAATGAAATCATGCACTTTGCGGCAACATGGATGGCACTGGAGGCCATTATTCTAAGCAAATTAATGCAGGAACAGAAAACCAAATACCACATGTTCTCACTTATAAGTGAGAGCTGAATATTGAGTACACATGGACACAAAGAAGGGAACAATAGGCACCTGGGGCATACTTGAGTGTGGAAGGTGGAAGAGGATGAGGATCAAGAAACTACGTATCAAGTACTAAGCTTATTATCTGAGTGACCAAATAATTTGTACAATAAACCCCTATGACATGCAATTTACCCACGTAACAAACCTGTACATATACCCCCAAAACTAAAATAGAAGTTGGGGAAAAAAGAATCTTCTTCCAATAAATTTTTCTCAATATAGGTTTAAAAATTCCTTTTTGTGTTCAATTCTTCCATTCACTGAAAGAAAATGGTTAATATTAAGTCACACTAAAAACAAGTTTCTATTTACTTTTAGGATTCGAATTCTCTATGGGCATGTGTGGCAGAAAGAAACTTCTTCCATTACCATCTTCTCAATGTGTGCTAACAAACTCTTTATTTTGTTAAACTCTTCCATTTTAAGAATAAAAACAATTAATGATGAGCCATTCATTAAAAATAAACATAAATTTAAAAAATAAAAATAAAAAGCCCTCTAATGTAGGTTCTGAGCAACTAATTTGCTTCCTCCTGTCATCCAAAAGAATTGCTAAAAATAGGGCAATGGGAAAAATTAATTTCAATTTTAAATTATCTACCAGTAATAAGGCATTTCTTCAGGACCACTGTCCTATTAAATTGTATTTTTCCATTGGGAAAATTCACACTTTAAGTATAAACTTTTGAACATTTGACATAAAACCTACTCTCTCTCAAGAGTTACATCATCAGTGAAGGCGGGCAGAGTAGCACCAGATGACTAATCCTCTCTTTTCTTGGAACTGTGACACAGCTTCATGGCCCGAGTCATTCTGAATAAGACTTTTTCTTTATTGGTTTAAGTTAATCAGCCAGGCCACAATAAAATGCCTCTAGCTCTGGATGCCAATCAAAACAGAAGCATTCATGCAGATAAAGGAAGTTGCCACGCGTAGTTGTCATCATATATCTGCGCAACTGTCTTAAAAGTAACATGGTCGAGCAGGAAGACTGCAGGACTGGGGCATCACACACAATGGGCTTGCAACTCAGCGTGGCCTTCACTAACTAGGTGATCGTAAGAGAGTGACTTAGCCTCTTTACATCTCCATATCCTTCTCATCTATAAAACAGGTTTTATTATACCATCCTAATAGGTCTGCAAGAATTAAGTATAATAACATGAATTGCCCGGCACCTGGGTGGCCCTCTAGAAATAGCCATACTCCAGGCTTTTGGAGAGTGGTTACATTTTTCCAATTAGCACTTCCCATGCAGCATTGTCTAGGACTCGGGCTCCCAGAGTGAGCGCTCAGGATATGCTTTTTGTTAATTCTTTCATCCCTGTCCACTGTAGACTGCAAAGTCATGAAAATAGAAGTGGAGCAAGTGATGAAATGAAATAGCCAGAGGATCTGAACACCAGCTCTAGTCTCGTTTCTCCACTAACCAGCAATGGGACCTAAGCCTAGTCCCTTATCTTCTTGGTCTCTACTTTCTCCTTTGTAACATGAGAACATTGCTCCACAGGATCCCTACCATCTCCTTCCATTCTTGAGGGTCATGATTCTAGGGGAAATTTTCATTCAAAATATGGGACTCTGCAAACCATCTCTAAAAAAAATTACTGAATCTTTTTGTGTGTATGTGTTCTGGGTCATTGGGTGATGGTTATAATGATGGCAGTGGACAGGTTTGCTTTATTCCATTTTGCCGGTTTCTTGTGAAGTGCTTATGGAAAATTCATAGAAATCTTGTTATAGTACTAAGCAAACATAATTCTTTTATGTGCTTACATTCTTTCTTCTATTTTCTATGTCTTAAATTTCTGTATTGCTTTGGTCCAACTTCCCAATGTCCCTTTGACAATAAAATGAATCTTTAAGACTGCAATAATGCAAACATTGACAACTGAGTAGAATAATAAAAAATTGTGCATAAGATGACGAATGAACTGCAAGTCATATCATCCTGGAAGACAGATATCACTGAACCTGCTGAGTGACATTGGCATCCTTCGGAACAAATGTGCAGTGCTTTCTCCAGCTGCTATTTTCATATCTGATGGCATTTAAAAAAAAATACTAAACCTTTGTCGGATGTTCTTGTTCTTTTCTGAACTCTGATCAAATAGTCCCAAAGTTTGGCAAACTGACTTATAAGGTACTACGAGGATAAAAAGTAAACTTTCCAGCTTGTCTAAATGGATCCTGAAAATGGAATATTTCAATAGCTGTTCATTTGCTTTCTTATTTGCTACCAGAAAATTCATGGCTGTTACAAGAAATATGTATTTGGAGGAGGCTTGTTTTATGTGATTTTGCCTATCCCCTGTCTATTAAATCAAATGGATGTAATTCATCGTGTGAGTGCTGGGAGCCTTCCCCTGCGGCATGCAGTGATGTGGCGCTCGGGGAGGGGGTGAGCACGCAGCCTGAAAGAGCAACAGGAAAAGATGGTTGGAAGTGCGCTCCTCATCACAAATATGTGTCTTCAATATTTAGTTGTTGTGGCAGGAAAACGCCAACAAATACATGAACTGTAAACCATCTGGCTTGAAATATGTTCAAATATGACTGTTCATCTTGAAAAATGAAATCTATGGAATTCTGGCATCCACTTTGACTTTTGAGAGATGAACAGCTTGGATATGCAAAGAAGGGATTTCTAGACTAGCCTTCTTAAACTTTAAATTTTCCTGAACTCAGAAGTTAAATGATTCACTGCCTAGAAAGGAAAACTTCCCTTTCACTTTTACACTTTCATGAAAACCACTGACTCTTTGAAAATCCCTGGGACTATATCTGTGTCTTGTGTGTCAAAAAGCAGAGAAGTAAATGTGGTTCTGTATGGATGATTAAATGTTTATTAAGTTCTAATATGTGCTAGATGCAATATAAAACACTTAAAGAGCATGATAATCCTGGCTTTCACCAAATTTCAAAATTGGACATTTAAAACTTGCAGAACTGGAGTCTGCATTGTGCCACTTAATTTGAGGTAAGAAATGAATTAGTCACCCTGTTCTCTCATGAACTGGGATCCTCAGGTAACCTAGTACCAATGCCCTACCAGAAGTGGTTATCCCATCAATTTTGAGAAAGATTTTAGGTAACTTGATAAATAGAGAGAAGAAATGCATTGCAAACGTACGTGAGTGATGACGAAGATGAGGGCAGGAGAATGGGAAGGGAACCAAACACAGACATTCTGGGCTTAGAAGACCAGATCAAAAGCGACCACAAGAAGGGGAATGGAGGCACGGATATTTTTTGCCTGCTGCTTGATGTTTTAGGAGCATGAACAAGACTCTGAGAGAACTTAGACATTCAAACTTACTTTCCTCTTTCTCTTCTTCACACTATTTTCTTTTATAAAAGTCACCTCAATCCACCTTGTCCAAAGGATTCTCCCTGGAGGCTCTTACCTAGGTCTCTTCGTGTGTCAGGAGCCCCCAGCTGTGCAATTTCTACCACTTTAGGATAGCCTCACCTTTAAATGATCCTTCAGCCATTGCACATGTACCTGTGGCCTCCCCAGCCGCATTGTAAGCTTCGAAATAGAGAAGCCAGACCTCTAATACCCGCTGTGCCTAGGATTGTGTGATGCAGGCAGTGGACTCACAGAGTATTTGTTTGAGATTGTGAGAGTTGGGTAAAGGAAAGAATCACGCCACAGATACGGGGGAAAGCTTCAGTGGTTAATGTAAACTAAGTGCGTGACACAAGCCGCTTTTAAATGGTATTAAGAGAATACAGTGTTTTCTGAAATAAAAACCTAATATACTTAATTCAGCAAAGGTAAAATATTAATTTAAATTAATTAAATTTTGTTAAAAAATCAGACGTATGTTAATGTATGGACTTTTTTCTTTTGTTCTTCTTTTCCTTTAAAAATGAAATTTATCCAACATATAATTTATCTAATATAATTACATAATTATCACAATAAACACTCCTCAAAATAACCGTGTAAGGATCTGGGATTATATGTGTTTGCATTTTTTCTTTTGTTGCCACTAATGTTCACCTTAGTACTTAGATGTTTATAAATGCTTTAGGAAAAGGCAAAAACATATTTAATGCATAAGAGAGAATAATTTTGCAATGCTATTTTTATACGTTGTGAATTCTGCTACATCCACAGGGAAACTAGATCACAGTAGGCAGCAACAAAATATACTAGGCGATCAATCTTGCTCTTGAAAATCGAAGTATTTCTTTGTTAGGTCAACTGATCAACTAAGGAACTAAAAATAACTAAAATATAATAGAGCAAAACCAGTCGAGGAATGTAGCAATGTAGCATCATTAGTATAGAGTTTGCATTCACATACACAAGCAATTAACCTGCTTTTTGAAACGTATTTGTTCTGTTTCCCTCCTACTTTTTCCATTATAGGTTTGTTACTGGTGAGATTTACAAGGGGAAAAGCCCACATCATCTTTTGTGGTGAGCTGAAAGAGTCAATGAATATACCCATTTAATTAGAAAGCCAGTAGCCACCACAGATACAAGGCAAATTTCACTTCATTTGTTTTGAGAAAATTCTGAGAAATGAAGTGAGCACCACCTACTAGTGATGAAAACAATTAGGTGAAAATAGATCAAATTCTGAACATTTATATTATTTCCGTAGATTTTGTACAATTCCCTTCCTCTTTAAACACAACCCCATTAACTTGGGAATCATTTCTTCGAAAGTGATTGAGAGTCTTGATTTCAGCTGTGATCTGTACAGATTCCTTCAACAAAGTAAAAACTGAGGTTGACCTCTGGGCATGATATGCCTCCCAGAATTTTCAACAGGTAAATTAACAAATAATGAGAGCAACCTAATACCTTGTTTATAAAAACTGAGTGCTTGTGTGAAGGAACCCACAGGTGGACCTGAGTTGGACTTCTGTGTGTGATAGAAGACATGGTATCATGAGTCTCATGAAGTCTGATCCCAGTATTGCAAAACAATCACTGGTGTCATCAGGTTACTCTTAAAAGTATTAATAAAAATAGAAAAGTTGAAAAAGTATATTCATAAATTATACAAAATTGTTGGGCTTTGAATGAATTTGAATATGATTTGAAGTCCACATATGATTCTTCAATATAAATGAACTGAGCATCGCTGCAAACTTTATAAAAATAAAATCTATGAGAAAAATGCCCAAGTTAAATCATGAGCTATACTTCCATCATACAATTGTGAACCTTTGTGTACTGTAAAGGAATAATAGCTACACTTTAACA
>NW_012101654.1:94778-117670 GCF_000951045.1 Mandrillus leucophaeus | reverse complement strand
GGATATTTTTTGCCTGCTGCTTGATGTTTTAGGAGCATGAACAAGACTCTGAGAGAACTTAGACATTCAAACTTACTTTCCTCTTTCTCTTCTTCACACTATTTTCTTTTATAAAAGTCACCTCAATCCACCTTGTCCAAAGGATTCTCCCTGGAGGCTCTTACCTAGGTCTCTTCGTGTGTCAGGAGCCCCCAGCTGTGCAATTTCTACCACTTTAGGATAGCCTCACCTTTAAATGATCCTTCAGCCATTGCACATGTACCTGTGGCCTCCCCAGCCGCATTGTAAGCTTCGAAATAGAGAAGCCAGACCTCTAATACCCGCTGTGCCTAGGATTGTGTGATGCAGGCAGTGGACTCACAGAGTATTTGTTTGAGATTGTGAGAGTTGGGTAAAGGAAAGAATCACGCCACAGATACGGGGGAAAGCTTCAGTGGTTAATGTAAACTAAGTGCGTGACACAAGCCGCTTTTAAATGGTATTAAGAGAATACAGTGTTTTCTGAAATAAAAACCTAATATACTTAATTCAGCAAAGGTAAAATATTAATTTAAATTAATTAAATTTTGTTAAAAAATCAGACGTATGTTAATGTATGGACTTTTTTCTTTTGTTCTTCTTTTCCTTTAAAAATGAAATTTATCCAACATATAATTTATCTAATATAATTACATAATTATCACAATAAACACTCCTCAAAATAACCGTGTAAGGATCTGGGATTATATGTGTTTGCATTTTTTCTTTTGTTGCCACTAATGTTCACCTTAGTACTTAGATGTTTATAAATGCTTTAGGAAAAGGCAAAAACATATTTAATGCATAAGAGAGAATAATTTTGCAATGCTATTTTTATACGTTGTGAATTCTGCTACATCCACAGGGAAACTAGATCACAGTAGGCAGCAACAAAATATACTAGGCGATCAATCTTGCTCTTGAAAATCGAAGTATTTCTTTGTTAGGTCAACTGATCAACTAAGGAACTAAAAATAACTAAAATATAATAGAGCAAAACCAGTCGAGGAATGTAGCAATGTAGCATCATTAGTATAGAGTTTGCATTCACATACACAAGCAATTAACCTGCTTTTTGAAACGTATTTGTTCTGTTTCCCTCCTACTTTTTCCATTATAGGTTTGTTACTGGTGAGATTTACAAGGGGAAAAGCCCACATCATCTTTTGTGGTGAGCTGAAAGAGTCAATGAATATACCCATTTAATTAGAAAGCCAGTAGCCACCACAGATACAAGGCAAATTTCACTTCATTTGTTTTGAGAAAATTCTGAGAAATGAAGTGAGCACCACCTACTAGTGATGAAAACAATTAGGTGAAAATAGATCAAATTCTGAACATTTATATTATTTCCGTAGATTTTGTACAATTCCCTTCCTCTTTAAACACAACCCCATTAACTTGGGAATCATTTCTTCGAAAGTGATTGAGAGTCTTGATTTCAGCTGTGATCTGTACAGATTCCTTCAACAAAGTAAAAACTGAGGTTGACCTCTGGGCATGATATGCCTCCCAGAATTTTCAACAGGTAAATTAACAAATAATGAGAGCAACCTAATACCTTGTTTATAAAAACTGAGTGCTTGTGTGAAGGAACCCACAGGTGGACCTGAGTTGGACTTCTGTGTGTGATAGAAGACATGGTATCATGAGTCTCATGAAGTCTGATCCCAGTATTGCAAAACAATCACTGGTGTCATCAGGTTACTCTTAAAAGTATTAATAAAAATAGAAAAGTTGAAAAAGTATATTCATAAATTATACAAAATTGTTGGGCTTTGAATGAATTTGAATATGATTTGAAGTCCACATATGATTCTTCAATATAAATGAACTGAGCATCGCTGCAAACTTTATAAAAATAAAATCTATGAGAAAAATGCCCAAGTTAAATCATGAGCTATACTTCCATCATACAATTGTGAACCTTTGTGTACTGTAAAGGAATAATAGCTACACTTTAACACAATATTCTTCCCATATTCAAAATGAGGAATAAAGAAATCACATTTAGAAATAAGGATGGAGCATGTAAAGATTAATTTTTAAAACTAAACTTTAAGTTTTATTTTTACTGTAATACTAGAAATACTCTAAGCAATTAACAAAAAAGTGTGACCACACTTTTTTTTTTTTTTTGAGACGGAGTCTCACTGTGTCGCCCAGGCTGGATTGCAGTAGCATGATCTCGGCTCACTGCAACCTCCACCTCCCAGGTTCAAGTGATTCTCCCGCCTCAGCCTCCCAAGTAGCTGGGATTACAGGCATGTGCCACCAAGCCCAGCTAATTTTTTTTTTTTTTTTTGTATTTTTAGTAAAGACGGGGTTTCTCCATGTTAGCCAGGATGGTCTCAATCTCCTGACCTCGTGATCTGCCCGCCTCGACCTCCCAATATGCTGGGATTACAGGCTTGAGCCACCGCACCCGGTTTACCATACAGCAATATAAGTCTCTCCTTTGTAACACTGGGTAAAGAACACAGAAGGCAAGAACATTTCAACTCTTCCTCACGCTCATTGAATCTAAAATAGAAGAGATAGTATAAAATTCTAGATGTATTCTCTCTGAATTAATTTTTATAACCCAACTGAATAAGACCTCTAAGATATGTAAATCCTAAACACTTCAGAAATAACAAATCATTTTATCATGGAAGATTATTGGCTTAAAGAAATGAATATAAAGACTTTACATCTTTATAGTGCTCACGGTTAAAGAAGCTACTAAAGATATCTTACTAACTGCACTCTAATCTCAGGTCAAAGCTGCCAAAAATGCCTGTGCTTTCATATATTTCTACAGAGAAAAAATCCCGAAAAAATGATGTCTTTTCCAAGAAGTAAATTTACTATATTTTTTATGGGCCAATCCAAAAGAAGCTTCTTCTCCAAAAGAAGCATCGTCTTAAGTGTGAGTGTGAGTGTGTTTATGAGTGTGTGTACGTATTAGGCAGATTAGGATTGAAAGGGGAATGGGAATGACATTGCAAGGTAGGTGTTGTTAGTCCCATTAAACTAATGTGGAAAATGATACTCAAAAGAGGTAACACGCAGAGCTGGGCGACAAGTGGAAAACTCACCTGTTTGTCAAAATACTTAACCAGGATCGATGAGGAGACAGAAGGATCAAGGGGAGAACACGAGGCAGAGCCTTTTTTGTGGTTTTCACGGGAAGAAAGGGGCGAGTTTGTATACTCAGGGGAGCAGGTGTAGGATTAGATCGTTTGAATAGATTCTGCAGGCCCCGGGCTACCCGTGTGATTGGTCCCTCGTTGTCCAGTACCTGGTTCTGAGGTGATTGAGGGCAGGGGAGAGGTTGACTCTATGTATGAGAGTTTAATGAAAGAGAGGGTTAGGGGTTTGGACTATGTTTGGTTTGCACATCAGAAACATGCTCCCAAACCAGTTGTTTGTTGTCACTAGAAATGAGCTAACCTTGATTTGAGCAGTTTCTCCCCAAGACTGCAAGACCCTGAGATGTCAATGCACCCCAAAATGCAGAAAATAAAAAACATTACTAATACAATAGAATAACTTATCCATTTTTCTATAATTCATTGGCATTATGTAGAAATAGTGTACTTAATCACACACAGCAACATTTATTTGTAATTAAATTCCTACAAGTTAAAAGTCCTATTTATAGCACTGCAATTTATAGCTGTATATTCAGTATGCTTTGGTGCACAGGTCCATGTATTAGTATTTCATAAAAGAGACAGTATAAGGTAATGGTTAGAAACGAAGATGTTAAAGTCAAAGAGAACTGAATTCAAATCCCAACCACCCCTACTGCAAGTTACTTCGAGAACTGAATTCAAATCCCAACCACCCCTACTGCAAGTTACTCCGAGAACTGAATTCAAATCCCAACCACCCCTACTGCAAGTTACTTCATTTCAGCTTGTTTCCACATTTCTGTAACGGTGCACATAATAATATCTGCTTGATAGAGTCCATGTATGATTTAACTGACAATACTTGAAAAGTCCTTAACCTAATAGTACCTGGTTAAAGATCAATGAATATTCACAATTCTTACTCTTACCAAGTTTTTAACAGGAGAGAATTAACTTTCCAAAATTGATTCTCCTCCTATTTTCATCTTGTCTAAAAAATTTAAAGGAAATATTTGGGTCAAAACTCGTCAGAAAATTGCTTCAATTGGAACAATTTTGCCTACCAGAGTAGAATTATGGTCATTATATTGAACAACTATGACTTACACAAAGTCAGAGACAGACGAGGCTCCCATGCAGCCACTCCTGGAGT
Organism: Mandrillus leucophaeus; assembly: GCF_000951045.1. NCBI lineage: Eukaryota > Metazoa > Chordata > Mammalia > Primates > Cercopithecidae > Mandrillus > Mandrillus leucophaeus. Next base: position 113,380 of record NW_012101654.1, on the reverse strand, counting down.
GACTGGAGTATGAAAGGATGTTTGCACTTGCCGCATGGGTGCACCAAGTGTGATTAATGACATGTATTACATCAGTCCCACAAAAAAGTTCATTTTTTATAGTCACACTTTTAGATTTATATGAGAGTTTTCTATCTGATGTTTTTTACAATCTTTTTTCATCATCTTCTGAAAGATGGTTTAATTCATACTCATTTAGCCCATACTCTTTGTCTTCTATAGAGAGCTTTTTTGAAAGAGGGGAAAAGGAATTAAAGAAGTGGAAAAACTATGGCTGGTCGCAGTGGCTCACGCCTGTAATCCCAGCACTTTGGAAGGCCAAGGCAGGTGGATCGCCTGAGGTCAGGAGTTCGAGACCAGCTTGGCCAACATGGCAAAACCCGTCACTACTAAAATTACAAAAACTAGCCAGGCGTGGTGGTGCATACCTGTAATTCCAACTACCCAGGAGGCTGAGGCAGGAGAATCCCTTAAACCCAGGGGCAGAGGTTGCAGTGAGCCGAGATGGCACCACTGCACTCCAGCCTGGGTGAAACAGCAAGACTCTGTTTCCAAAAAAAAAAGGAAAAATAACAAATAGAGAAAGTTCTTTGCTATATGCAGCCTTCAGCAGTTAGGTTATTTCTGAAATTTACATAAAGACTTATTATCATCTTGACTGCAATCATGTAGAAAATGAACGGGTATAAAGTACATGAGGACAATTTAATAAAACCAGTTTTATTTTCTTATAAACTCTCTGACAAAAGGAATCATTAGACAGAGACTTGCCTTGTATTTACCCAGGTCATGAGGCAAGGCAGCTTGGTGATGTGCTCTTGGCAAGAAGTCTTTAATTAGAAATTCCTCGAGAGCTGCTCCCTGTAGGTGCTTCCTATGACAAAAAGACAAAATAATTTACTAGGGAAGCCCTCACAAAGGACTCAACATCCAGACACAGGTGAGGGAAAGGAAATTTGCTGACAGCCGAAGAGCAACAAACATCATGATGGGATGCTGGGTTTTGAATGAGGGTCTCTCCATCATATTAGTAGTAAGTATCAATTTCGTCATTCAACTTTACATACACAGATTGAATAGTCTTTGGTTTTTAGGAAAACTTGTATAGGAACACTAAATAGCTTGAAGTATTACTCTGGTTAAAAGACTAAAACTTGTTAGAAAACATTCAGTAGATATATTTAATTTACCCTTATAGAATCATGCAAAGTTGTTTTCCGATTGAGCTCATTTTTAATTATTTTTAAAGTCAAGTAGTTTGTTTTTGCATAATGTATGAGTGTTTCTCTAAATCAAATGAAGTCTCTGAATTAGACTATGAAATTGGAATTTTTTTCTAGAGAACTCTCAGAGTTGTTTTTAAAGATTTCCTCCTTCTTGACATCATTGTCAAGCAACATTGATTAAGAAGCTTTTGTGGTTTCATTAAATCACTTAAAGTTGACTCATATGTGTTTAAAATCTTTTTTATAAAGGTAATCGTTTCTTACCATTATAATCCTATTAAAAACTAATCTATGAGAAATAAATATGTGGAGTGATTCTGATTAATATTGAGAAGCTCTTCATTCTACGTTAAAAGAACCCCAAGTGATTTTGAATAGAGAAAAAGCTTGAAGGTAGTATTGATTGGTTCTCTTTCCTTTCTACTCTAGCTCTCATGGCTGGGAGTAAATTTGTATCTGTTTATTGACACGTTCTACTGGTATGAAGAGGAGGAGTCTTTCCATTACACACGAGTTATTTTGGGTGTAAGTACGGTTTATGATTAAACATTACTTTTTCAAAAAACAAAATGCATTTTATTTGCCCTGGATCCTTGTTTTCCCTGAATCTCTTTTTTATGTCTTTACATGTGGACAGTCAACACTGGCTTGGGCGCGAGCGTCTGCACTGTGCCTGAATTTTAACTGCATGCTAATTCTAATACCTATCAGTCGAAACCTTATTTCATTCATAAGAGGAACAAGTATTGTAAGTACTAAAATATTTGAAATAATTTCAGTTGTTATGACTTCCTCATATAAGTGCCATTGAAAACAAAAATGTACTTTATTATGAAATTCTCGGTTATTCTGTTTAAACTTGGGTTTCTTTGTTAGAGATAACAGAAAGGCTAAAACTGAAAAACGGTAGTCAGTACATCTATCTGATTTGGCTTTGGCTGTTGCCGTTGATTTCCTACATGACACTCAACTCATTGCTCAACAGTTTCCTGATGTATTTGCACCATGAAGATGGAAGCATTATAATAGCTGGAACCATCATTGTTTCTGATTGAAAGACAACAAATAAGCTTTTGAGACAAATGCCACCAGGAAACATCTCTCAGGGTTCTCACCCACAAAAGCATGATCACAGTACATAGATTTTATTATGTAGATTTTAACCTCTACCAAACATAATGGGATTTTCCCAATTATATTGATTTCACTGTGTTAGGAACTTACCTGTGCTTCCTGTCAAACAAAATAGCATACAGAAAATGAGTCCTTCAAAAACTTTTACCAGGGAAAATACTGTATTATGCAGGCATCCCTCATTTCATTGCACTTCCCTTTATTGCACTTCTCAGATACTATGGTTTTTACAAATTGAAGACTTCTGGCAACCCTGTGTGGAGCGAGTATACTAGCGCCATTTTTTCCAATACCATGTGCTCGCTTTGTGTCTCTGTGTCAGCACTGTTTAGCAATAAGGTATTTTTTAATTAAAGTCTATACTTTTTTTTAGACATAATGCTATTGCACACTTAATAGACTACAGTATGGTATAAATGTAACTTTTATATACACTAGAAAATCAAACTTTTTGTGTGACTTGCTTTATTGCAATGGTCTGAAATTAAACCCACAATATCTCCGAGGTACGCCTGTGTAATCATCATCATAATTTTATGAATATTTATATATAGATGCATATTTGCCTTTGTATATGTGGGAATAATTTGTAGACTACCTAAAACACATGAATGAGGATGACGGCTATCACCTTAAATTTTTAAACAAAGAAGCTGAGTGAGGCATGTATTTTAGCAGGCTTATTCAAGAGTTTTGAATTATAACCAGAGAACTAATAAGTCAATCATTTTTGAGCTGAGAGTTCAGCAAAGCAACTAATAACCTTTTGATTTGCCTGTTTGACTAATGGCCATTAACTTTTGTGTCACATTTAGAGGCAAAGCCTGATTCCTACTCTCTTAACTGTCATGACACTGTTTTCATTGTAATTTTTCCATAAATCAGGCTTTTTTTTTGTTTTTTTTTTGTTTTTTTGTTACTCTAGTGCTGCAGAGGACCGTGGAGGAGGCAATTAGACAAAAACCTCAAATTTCACAAACTGGTCGCCTATGGGATAGCTGTTAATGCAAGTAAGTACTTACTAATTGCTTGATGGATTTTACAATATCTGATGCCTAACTTCATAGTTTTATTTTAACTCTGACTTCCTCAAGTCTCACCCTTAGGTAAAAGAAATCTTAGCCATTTATCTGACCCTGTAAACCTTATACAAATGGGTTTTTACATTTTCAATTTATACTTACATAAGAGTTTTCCCCTACCAAGACCTCAATTTGTCAAAGAAAAGTTGATGAAACTTCATTTGTGAATAGTTAAGCTTGTTAATAATACAATAATAAATATTTAAAAAAGGAACACTTTGTTATTCAGCATAATTCACTTTGGAAATAAAATTGACCTCTGCTCAAAATCTCATTCGCAGTCATAGGAAAATGACTGTCAAATAGTATTGTGGGCAATAAAAAAGAAAAAAGAAAAGAAAGATCATGTGAGCAAAGTTCTGAATCATATTGAGGTAATGGACATAAAAGGGTCTTGAAAACACATGAAGTTTTATCGGCACATAAAGTGTTATTGTTATTATTATATTTCTAATTCAAGAGGAAGGCACTAGAAATTAGCATCCAAGGCCAAGGTTAAACTCTGATGAGGAAGAAAGGAGGAGGAGCAGTCATCAACCAGCTTGTAGTTTTGCTGGAAAACAAAGACACTGAAATAAAAGGCTATCTGAGCAATAAAGAGTTATGATTCAGGACTGTTTCTCTCAAACTAATTTAACTATAAAATGTTTTCCTCATTTGTTTTTATCCTCTCATGCATAAAAAAAAAAAGGCAGAGTAAAAGGAACACTCAAAACAAATGTGAATTTAATTAAGCAACAAGACATGACAGACGGTGCCCGAGTGCCAATTAACACAACTTTGGGTGTGCAGTGAGACATGAGGGGAAGATGCTCCCATTGATTGTCTTTGGCACTGGATTAAACCAACCCGAGAACTGCTTTGTAAAAGGTCTTTGTGGTTTGTGAGGAAATAAGAGTAAAAAGACATCGTGTCCTAGAGAAAACCAGCTCAGGGATAAAGGGGAAAAAATAAGGCTGGTTCATCTTTGTATTCCAAGGCCCACAATAGTGCTGAGTATGCGTAGGCACCAATAACCTTTCTTGAATGAGCAAATGCATGAAGGAATAAAGACTCAGGGAAACAGATTTTGGCTTAGGAATGGAAGTCTTTTCCGGACCTTAAAAATTATCTAAAATTAGAATGAAGTTCCCCTAAGAGTACTGAATTCCCCATCATGGATGATGTCCAGAGACCAGATTGCTCCTTGATAGGCTCATCAGAGAAGGAATTCAAGGAATCTCTAGGCTTCCTTTAAAATCTTAAATAGCTTGATTTCTGCATAACAGTAAAATGGCAAAAATATTATCATAGTACAATAGCTTTAAGACAGAATTGAACTCTAAGAGAAAGTTTTAAAGATATTACAGAGAGAAGGGGGAAAAAAACAGCCAGCATCAAAATACATCAGAAAAGAGGCCGGGTACGGTGGTTCACGCCTGTAATCCCAGCACTTCGGGAGGCTGAGACAAGTGAATTGCTTGAGTTCAGAAGTTCGAGACTAGCCCGGGCAACATAGTGAAAGCCCGTCTCTAGCAAAAATATGAAAAAATTAGATGGGCATGGTGGCACATGCCTATGGTACCAGCTACTTGGGAGGCTTTGGTGGGAGGATGACTTGAGCCCAGGAGGTGAACGTTGCAGGGAGCTAAAATTGTGCCACTGCACTCCAGCCTGGACAACACAGTGAGACCCCCATCTCAAAATAAAAAAAAAATACAACAGAAAAGAAAGCAAAGAATAAGAAAAATGTGTGTTATGAAATAGTTTTCTCCTTAAACTTTTGGGCATGTACATTTCTTTATATGTAATCGTGTATCAATAATACCAATGCATTAGAAACATATAATGAATATCCCCCATGTTAAAGATACCCTGATAGCAGCTATATCTTTCTGAAACTAGTGTGGTCACGGCTGTTTTAGGATGGAGTATAATTTAGTATAAGCAGCAGTTGACTGAAATCAGGTGACCAAATTATGTTATACCTCTCTACTGATTGGTAGTGTGATATCAGATAAGTTCCTCCTGCTCTCTCTTCTGTGGAGTTAAAAGAATACTAATACAGGCCGGGCGTGGTGGCTCACGCCTGTAATCCCAGCACTTTGGGAGGTTGGGGAGGGTGGGTCACCCAAGGTCAGGAGTTCGAGACCAGCTTGACCAACACGCTGAAACACCGTCTGTACTAAAAATGCAAAAATTAGCAGGCATGGTGCTGCACACCTGTAATCCCAGCTACTCGGGAGGTTAATGCATGAGAATCGCCGGAACCCAGGAGGTGGAGGTTGCAGTGAGCCGAGATTGCATCATTGTACTCCAGCCTAGGCAACAAGAGCAAAACTCTGTCTCAAAAAAAAAATAATAATAAATAAATACATTTCAATGAGATGTGCAGATTATTGTCGGGACCAGAGTTAGTTGGAAATTTGGAGAATACAGGGTTATTCACTTGCTGCTATTGCAAATAAGATCAAATCCAAAGCCCTTAGCCTGGCCAAGGGGTCCAATGACCTCGTGTGTGCCCCCTGCCTGTGCCCCCTGCCACAGTGTTATCTCCAGGCACACCCCCCTGGCTTTTCCCCTTGGGCACACCCAGCTCCTGGGAGTTCCTAAGCATTCTGTGCCTTTGTTCCAGGGATCCCCTTTGCCTGAAATGCTCTGCCCTCCTCGTGGTGCTAAATGGGTGAGACATGGCCATGCCCAGGACTCATATCCTGGTCCACCTCCTCCGATGCAGCCATTTCAACGAGGGGTCTGAGGTCATACTTTCTACCACAGAGTGAAATTCATTCCCCCAGAAGCTGATCACCTCCAGGGCTGAGCCTGTGCCTTACACATCTTGGCTGCCCTGGTCCCTGGCACACAAGAGGTCCTCAAAAATTTAGTGAAAACAGAATGAGTAGGAGTCGGCCAGCAGGCAAGAGAGGTTGAAGGAAACGCTGGGAATGGTACAGCACACAGACGCATGAGCTGTTCAGGGAGTTAGGAGCAGTCTGGGGAGGACTGAACAGAGTGTGCGGAGGGAAAAGATTTAAACGATGCCAGTTGTCCAAGATAATACATTCGCATTCTGCTGCAACCAGAGAAAGCAGGGTGCTCTTTCCCCCTCTGTCCCTCACACATCCCTGGAGAGAATCAAGTGTTCTTTTCGGCCCCCTTCCTCCTGAACCCCACGGCTTTGCCAGGTACCCAGATATCACCTGGGGTTCCCCCAGCAGGGTCAGAACTGCCACCCAGAACAGAGTGCCCCTCATCCTACTCCTCCATAGCAACCAGCAGCACTGCGGTGTTTCCGCTCCCTGCAAACGGAGGGAGGAGGCTGGGGAGAAAGCTCTCCGCTTCTCCCAAACCCTGACAAAGCAATTATTACATTTCACATGAACGGAGAAATGCGTCTGGCAACTGCGCTTTTAGGAGGAAAAAAATGCTAAGCCTTGGTTTCATGGAAACACCTCTGCTTTTCACATTGTGTTCTTCTGGTAGATTCACTTGGGAGCAGCTGAAAATGTCCCTGCGCTTGTTTTATTAGCATCGCCCATTATGCTGCATTTCAAACAGCCGGCTGGCTTAACAGAGGTGTGTAACCTTGGAAAAAGTGCGACCACATCGAAGTTTGCGTGCCAACCTCTAATTTCTCATCCGTTCCCCTATAAGCTGAGCTGCAGGCTTTAATTGGTCAAATCATTAAAGGATGTAATTAGAGACTGGTGGAAGAAGGCGAGGGAGGAGGAGGGAAGAGGCAAAACAATGGTATCTGTAATCAAGGACATCACGGAAAATGCAGTGACAGGAACTCTTCTTTTGGCTTCCTGCCTTCCTGCTTGCCTGCCTATGATAAGAGCTGCCGGAGCATTCTTGAACCACTAATAAATCATTTTCGGGGACCTATAACCCCACGGGTATAAAAATCATAGTTTCACAGCCTCTTCGTTCTTGTTAATGCAGATCTTTCTGGAGTCCCTGGTCCACAGCAGACCTTGAAGACCCTTCCAATTGAAAAGTAGTACTTTGAGCTCGAGCTTCCATTAAGGGGTGTCTAAATAGTGACCCAGGCGGCTCTCCCTGGCAGAGTCGGCAGCTTGCTTCTGCCAGGTTCCAGGAGTGAACAATTAGCCAAGTGCAGCTCCTGATGAGTTGCTAAAATTAGTCTACAAACATCAATAAACATAACAAGGGCAGGGTGAGAGGAGAGAGCACAGAATAAGGGTGCCCAGAAAATAAAGATTTGGAGACCCCGGCTTGAGAACAACGCTAAAGCCGCAGACTCTTCAGTCCTGACCCCCTCAAGGATTGCTCCTAACCAGTTCCGCCTGAGGCTCTGGGAGCTTCAGGGAAGCTCCATTCCCAGTCTGACAGGATTTAATGTGATTTACAAATGCGTGGCACACACAGGGTGCCAGAGTCAACGAATCCTCCTACAGAAATCAGACCACAGGTTTAAAAGTTTGCAGCCAAATTCTGGCTGCAGAAGCACAGCCAGGATCTGTCCCTGGGTCCTTGTTTCTAAAGGCTGTTTAATTAGGAGGTGACTAACTCCAAAATGACTGTTATCACTGACAGGCAGGCAGAAAGACAGCAAGACGGACCACGCTTCCAAGATTCCCCTCAATTATGCTCACTTCGATCTCCTGAAAAATAAAGTGAAAGAAGGAAGGTAAAAGAACTTTTTCAGGGCAACTGGCTCTGATAGTAGCCTTTATGATTTTTTTTTTTTTTTTTTTGGTTCACTCTTTAATGTAAAACTCCTTATTGGAACTCAGAAATTCACACACCAATTAAATGCGCATGTGTAGTGTTTCCAAAATTGCTGCTCTCTTAAAAGTACCCGGGGAGAACACAAAATTGTAGAAAGATCCAGTTACAGCACCTTTTAGCCTGGCACAATTGGGTTATGGAAATGTGTGTCTTGCGGTCCTCCAAGGGCACAGCAGTGCATACTGTAGAAAGTCCACAGAGGCCCAGGGAGAGCTCACCCCATAGCTAATGGTGTTGGATTTACTACAAGACTGAAGAGCCCCATTTAAGCCAGAGTTGGCTTTGGAAACATGAAAACATGAACTTCGTGTTTGCATTACTTCCATATTGGTCTACAAATCCCTTTTAGATGATAAATATGTTCCCAGTAAACTTCAGAGAAAGACACAGGAGCCACACAGCTGGAAGGGAGCTTAGATAACCTTGTTTAGTACAATCTACCCATTTCACAGATGGGAAAAAAGGTTCTGAAAGAAGTTAAGTGACTGAGAAGTATCCTCTTCAGTATTCTTTCTGTTACATACTAATATTAAATCTAATAACATGAAATGATACTGATGACTAAGACAGAGCGAAATCAAACCATGTCACTGTTTTATCCCATCTCTGTAGCCCTTGTCTCTGTAACATAAACAGCGTGGCTACTTACATTTTTAAGAACCTAAAATGTAGAAGGGAAGGAATAGAAAATATAATGTCTAAAAAAGAACAAAAATAGTATCTCCCCTGGTGCCTATCAAGTCACAACAATTCTGAATTTAGCGGTTGGTGTATCTTTAGTTCCAAGCCAAGATTGCTGTAAAATTAGGATCAGATCTAAGGGGAAAATAAAATGTTTAGACAAACAAAATCAGCATAAGCAGTTTTCTCTCTGAGAATTCCTGAGATAAATAAAATATTCCACTTTGTATGTTCTACCTTGTGAAAGGAAAACAAAATGGAGGTAGCGAGAGCAAGGGAACATGTAAGACATGAACTTTAAAGTGCGTGACAAATACTAGAGAGAATAGTTTTTACACATTCCCTCAGAACCTGCCTCTTGAAAACCATCTGGGGCTTCCTCGTACTCCTTCATTAGTTTCTTCAGCTCTGTTATGGGAGACCTGGCAATAAGAATAAATAAGTAGTTCAATATCTTTGTTCATTCAATCAACATACTTAAATTTCGTTTAACAATGTCAAATTCTCATGTGGAAATCAATCTAACAGAAAACAAATTGCAATCAACAACTCATTACAGGGGAGAAGAATGTTATAAAATATAAGGCCAGGTGTGGTGGCTCACGCCTGTAATCCCAGCACTTTGGGAGGCCAAGGAGGGTAGATTGCCTGAGCTTAGGAGTTTGAGAGCAGCCTGGGCAGCATGATAAAACCCCATCTCTACTAAAAATTAGCTGGGCATGGTGGTGCATGCCTGTAATCCCAGCTACTCAGAGGCTGAGGCAGGAGAATTGCTTGAACCCGGGCGGCGGAGTTTGCAGTTAGCTGAGATCATGCCATTGCACTCCAGCCTGGGTGACAGAGTAAGACTCTGTCTCAACAACAACAACAAAAAAGTTATAAAATATTAAAAACTTATCTTGCCTTCTATTTCTGACTATCACATATGGATTATGCAATGGTAAACATATCAGTTAACTTGGTCCGAAACTCAGTCTCTAGCTCTGTAAATTGTGAACAGCTTCACACCCTGTCTGGAGTGTCCTAGTCTGTGGAGAGAGAATTAAAGAAAGCTAGGAGGAGAGGAGGAGTAAGGGTCAAAGGGCAGAATATAAAAGAAGCATTCACACCAACCTACAATGAGGACTCCAAATGTTGTTATCAGTCAGAAGCCTTAGAAACGGTTGGACTCTAGATTAAAGACACCAGGTAAACCATTCAGTTTTATCTCAGCCCGTAGAAAAAAAGCTAGTTTTCAATTAAAAATCAGGTATGATAATTTCTCATTAGTCAAATGAAGCAATACAGCTTAATAGTCAAAAGATGGAGCACTGAGTCACGCAAACCACTAAACCACTTTCATCACTAATGAGCAACACATTCCTTAACTCTTTGGATACTGGTCTGTGAAATGAGAAGAAGGCTGATACCTGAGGAGGGTTAAATCAGATAATACGCCTATAGCATTTATAACAGTGTCTGTTGTATAGTAAACATTCAATGTGTTTGCTATGAAGCGTACTACCTGCTTTTTAAAGACTTTGAGATAGTTATCAGAAAACAGCATTTAGGAATACTGGACAATGTTTGTGTTCAATTTAGCAAATAGTTTCCGTTTTGCATGTAACATATTGGAAGGGACTCCTGCTAGATAAGCCTTTCCAGCTTTGTGGATGCTGAGGCTAAACAAGGCTGCCCCTTCATCAACATGGCCGTATATGTTGACAAAGCACCCTGGGAGGAAATAGAGTACCTCATGGGTGCTAACTTCTCTGAAGCCACAAGGAGGCAGTAAACATCATGATGCAGAAACAGTGTCACATGCTTTGCCTTCTTGGGTGAGCCTCAACCTGAGGTATATTTGACTTGATTTTCAACTTTAAGGCTAAAGAAAAAATGTGCAATATACACTTATATATATATAATTGTTATATATGATATATATATATGTGTGTGTGTGTGTGTATATATATATCAACAGAGAAAGCATTACTCCAACAAGGTTGCGTCTATAGATTGATTTTCTGACCCTTTCTTTACCCCTTCTACCTTTCTGTAATCTCATTGTCACTAAGCAAATAATTGTCAAATGCGAGCTGGTACTGAGGTTTCAAGGATGAATAAAGTCCATCCTTGAGGAGTGAAAGTTCATCAGGGGGTGCAGGGATAAACAGATACTGCAACAGTAATATCTGAGAAATGCTATGGTCATACTATCATTTGTGCTGGTGAAATTGAAGAATGTGTGATAGAAGTCAACTTTTGAAGTGAGCTGTAAGGTGTGAGTAGAACATTTTGCAAATCAGAAAAGGGAGTGATAGCAGGAACTCAGGTGACAAAGAAAAGAGGTTGCATAGAAGACAGCATTTCTAAATAAATCTGCTCCTAGGACCACAGGGACCAAAATGACACCAATATTCTCAGAAGTTCCTGCTGTTTCTTTTTCCCCATCACATTTTCTTCCATACCTCAACCCACAAGGTACAGCCATGGAAGATCCCGTAACTCATTCACAACTTGTACAGACTGTATGATAGTCATAGGCCGTGCTACTCCTCACTGTGGGTGCAGAAGAAAAGAAGATATCAACTGGGAAATTATCTATACCCTGGGCAGTGAAGCCTCATTTCACACATGAATCTGATCCCAATGGCAGTTATCAACTGGCCACCCAGCAGGAGTTTCATTTGCAGGAAAAGCATCAGTATGTCGTTGCCTAGCTGTGACTGCTGGCTTCCCAACAGATTTGGAAAGAGCAGCATCAGACACAGAATCCTCAGGCCAGACAATGCTGTGTTCTTAAGCTTGTTCTCTTCATTTAGAATTTAGACACCACCAAGTCCCAGAATTAGAAAGCTCCATTTACTTCTTAAGAATATACAGAAGGTATGTTTAGTTCCATAAATACTGGCTTATTTCAATCCACCAGGAATAACACATGCAAATGTATGTGTGAATGTGTATGTGCAGGGGTATATATACATATAGAGTAGTCCCTCCTCGTCTGCAGGGGATACATTCCAAGACCCACAGCGGATGCCTGAAACAGTGGATAGTACTGACCCCGACTGCCATCCATCGGAACATGTTCCTTTTCATGTCTTCCACCCACTAATGTAATGCCTTTTTCATCATAAATAAGCACTTATCATGCACTGTGGCCGTAACTTTTGCAGTCTGAGGTGTGACAGCGAAACTAGCACAAGCATCTTTTTTCTTCACAATTTCAGATAGAAGATTTGTTCTTACCATAGATCTTAGCAATTTCCACATACAGTTTTTTTCCTTTCCTTATTAAGTAGAGAACTTTCACCTTTTCACTTAAAGGAAGGACTTGATCGTTTCTCTTTGGCATAGCTGAATTGCCAGCATCACTACTTTTGCGCTTTGGGGCCATTTTTAAGCAAAATAAGGATGACTTGCACACAAACACTGGGATACCGTGACAGTTGGTCTGATAACCAAGAGGGCTACTGGATATGCTGGACAAAGGGATGATTCACATCCCAGGTAGGACAGAACGGGATGGCATGAGATTTCATCATACTACTCAGAATGGCGTGCAATGTAAAACACAAATTGCTTACTCCTGGAATTTTCCGTTCAATATTTTCTGATTGTGGTTGACCTCGGGTAACTTAAACTGGGGAAAGTGAAACTTTAGACTGGGGGGACTACTGTATACTAAATGTGTAAAGGAATAAACAGAAAACAAAAGGGAACAAAAACAATGTATCTCCTGGTATCTATCATTTGTGTCATATACATACATATCAGCATGTATAATGTACAGTATTCTAGAATAATGCTTTCCGATTTCTTAAGAAGTTATATATAATTATTTCTTTTAGAATTATATTGTATATAATTATGCTGAGATATCATAACATTTATTCCATTTCCATGATAACTATACACTTTATGATTAACTGAGATTTACTTCATTAATATAATTTAAATAAATGTGGAGATTTTTGTACAATATCTTTGGAAGTATTCAATCCACTCCACTCAAAGCACTGTGAAAGATGTATAAATAAATCACTTTTCCTTGGAGATTAAAAAAACCAGAACAGAGAAACTTGAGCACAGAGACACAGTATTTTTTAGTAACTAGGGAGGAAGCCACAGGGTACATGTTTGGTGTCGTCTCGTCCTAGCCATCCATGTCGTGGCGCATTTCTTCAACCTGGAACGCTATCGCTGGAGCCAGTCCAAGGAGGCCCAGGGACTTCTCGCTGCACTTTCCAAGTTGGGTAACACCCCTAATGAGAGCTACCTCAACCCTATCCGGACCTTCCCCATGGTGAGTTCCTGCCTGCTAACGAGCTTCTCCCCTGAAAACTCCGTCCTTTTCCAATCCTCTAATCAGGAATGCTATATTGAAAAGCTTTTAATAAAAGGGCTGGAGAGTGAAAATTTACATGGAATTTGTTCTTAATTTCACAGTTTCTAAAAAGTTTTTTTTTAATCATTAATGTTGCTGGGAAGTTATGAGCAAGGAGAAAAAGATATGTCACCTAATTAATTTTTATACACACACACACTAGAAATGCAGTAACCTGTTAAATTCCTAATATTTTAAAATTTAACATTTTAAAAGCAGCCCATGAGTAGATATTTTTTCACTGATGTTAGACTCATAAAGAATGTGAAGTGCCATCTAAACCCAGAAATTATAAATTGGATGTCTTCATTTTCAATCTGCAGATTGTTTTCCGGATCTCTTCTCCAAATGCCTCATACATTGGCACATATGTGAATAGCTGCTTTGCCAAATCAGATACTGGGCAAAGCAGCTAATTTCATAATGAGACCTGCATGGCCAGTGACATCATTAATGCTAATTACCTGTGTGCACAGAGTGTCAGCAGCTATGGGGAACAAAAAGAAAACCAAAAATGTAGGCACAGCAATCTGTGTTCCAAGATTAAGACAGTCGTCTCCCTTAATTCACCCCTACCTCTTTCTTTGTGGTTGGTCTCAATTTTTTTCCCATGTACCACCACATTAGCATATGTGTGCAGCATGTTGACCAGACTAAAAAGATCTCTATTGCCCAAGAAAAGCCCTAAGGCAATACACTTTAGCAATGAAAATCCCTCCATTCTTATCCAGGCCATCTCTTTAAGTGACCATTTCCCCCATGCAGCCTTATTTAAAGAACAAAAATTCAAAATCTGGTTTTGGGACACTTGTTCCATGTCATGTCCCCTAATTAGCCTAGGGTGATTTTCAGTATCAGGCCATTGATCAGGTTTAGTTGAGCTACATTTTCTTTTATTTTTTTTCTTATTTTATTTTATTTTATTTTATTTTATTTTATTTTATTTTATTTTTTTGAGATGGAATCTCGCTCTGTCGCCCAGGCTAGAGTGCAGTGGCACAATCTCAGCTCACTGCAAGCTCCGCCTCCCAGGTTCACGCCATTCTCCTGCCTCAGCCTCCCGAGTACCTGAGACTACAGGCGCCCACTGCCACGCCCAACTAATTTTTCTATTTTTAGTAGAGAGGTTTCACTGCGTTAGCCAGGATGGTCTTGATCTCCTGACCTCATGATCGCCCGCCTTAGCCTCCCAAAGTGCTGGGATTACAGGCGTGAGCCACTGTGCCCAGCCTGAGCTACATTTTCTTAGCTGACAGCTATTGGAAGCAAAAATTCACACCTGCAAATCAGAACTACAGCTGCCCTAAGCGAGTGGGAATGCCTTTATGTCAGTCCATTGAATCACAGCATTTGTCTGGGCACCTACTGAGGTTACTGTTTTTCCCCACTAAGATGCTGGAAAATCCATTGCTACACACACTCAAGAATAAATCTCAACATTTTGCATAGTCTATGTAATAAATAGTATTTATTAAAAATACTTTTCAAGCGATATGATTATGTATTTTAATAGCAAAATAATTAAACTACTACCTATACAGTAATTTCAAAATTTTAGAAGCAATATACTGTGTAAGTACTAATTAAGCTCAGGAAACCCTCTAATTTAGGGTATTTGGAGGGAGATGAGTATCAATAACATAGAGTGTACATTATAGAATATTTTTAGAGATGCAGTGGGATTGTTTTGGAGGATACATTGCAACTCTAACCAGTCTATAAATGTGTTGCAAGAACAGAGATATGGTGATTTGCCTTAATAGGCAAGGAAGAATGATGTGAAATTAGCACATCATATGATGTAAATGGATTTCTAAAATGCCTGAATGTACTTGAAAAGAAAATATTTTAAATGTTTGAGATATATCCCCTTCAATTTTATTTCCACTCGTTGCTCTATGAAGAAAAAATAAACAATGAAGAAGTCCCTGTCCAAATTACCTCCAGATCTCAAAGCAGCCCAAATTAATGAGATTTTACTGACAAAAGATATGGTGAGTTTATTGAGCTCGTGGCCGTCTCAGCGATAGTAACACAATGTATGAATACTAATGACTTGGCAAGAATATGGGAAATTCACAATA
Source organism: Mandrillus leucophaeus (assembly GCF_000951045.1). NCBI lineage: Eukaryota > Metazoa > Chordata > Mammalia > Primates > Cercopithecidae > Mandrillus > Mandrillus leucophaeus. The sequence continues at coordinate 98,073 of NW_012101654.1, read as the reverse complement.
AAAACAAACTGCTGCGTGATGCATATTCCAAAAGGCTATTTAACTGTCCCTTGCACTCACAGGTCAGAATTCTGGTCGTTTAGCGGTGTCCACCAGATAAGAATAGCTGTACCTTTATTGATCACCTAGGATTTACCAAGCCTTATTCCAGGCCCCCCGAGATGGCGTGAAAGAAATGCAAGTCATGGTCTTTCCAATTAAGAAGCAAGAGCAAGGAATAACTACCAGGGGAACTGAGTGTGCAGCTGCTTTATTAGGAACGCCCCAAGGGACTTCTCAAAAAAAGTGTTTATTAATGTTAAAATGCAATTAAGCATGGTGATCCACATAGTTATTTTAAAGACTAAAAACTTGAAACTCAGATTTATTTTGCAATATTTTATTTTAAAATGCTCTTTTCATGCTGCCCTCATTTCAGTTCAACATAATCACTTTGTTTTTTATTTATTTATTTTTTCTTTTTTCCCATTTTGTCATTGTTGTTGTTGCTTTAAAGACAGGGTCTCACTCTGTCTCCCAGGCTGGAGTGCAGAGGCAGCATCATGGCTCACTGCAACCTCGAACTCCTGGGATCAAGTGATCGTCCCATCTCAGCCTACTGAGTAGCTGGGACTATAGGCTCAAGCCACCATGCCCAGCTTTTTGGGGGGGGGATGGCGGGGAGGGGTTTCCAGTATAATAACTTTGATGTGAAATGATTTATACAAATTTAAAAAATGTGATTGATGAAATGGTATTTTATGAAATTTTAGCAAAGCAAGTAGCCACCGTAAGCTGGTGGGAAGGGGGAGGAAGAGGAAGCTCCTTCTTCAGTTGCGCCTGCATCCTCACTGAGGCTAACATGCTTCTGTGTGAAACACTGTGAATGGCTCCCTGCTTGAAATCTCAAGTACTGGTCCTAAAAGTGAAAAAAAAAAAAAAAAAATGTGCCAGGATATTTATTGTCACGGTGTTCTTTTTTTTTTTTTAGAACACAACCACTGAATTGCTAAGGACAATAGCGGGCATCACCGGCCTGGTGATCTCTCTGGCTTTAGTCTTGATCATGACCTCGTCAACCGAGTTCATCAGACAGGCCTCCTATGAGTTGTTCTGGTGCACACACCATGTTTTCATCGTCTTCTTTCTCAGCCTGGCCATCCATGGGATGGGGTAAGTCCACACTGTGCTCCTCTGCAAGGATTTTATCTCTGAGAGTCCCAAAATAATCTTAGAAAGTCCTTTAGATGAAGGATCCCGGCATGCAGTGACTAAAGGACTTGTACAATGTGTGAAAAGCACATTGACTGTGGCAAACGCTTTTTCAGTAACACTGAAAATAAGCTAATAGATGGTGAAGTATTATATTCATTTTTCCTCACTGACTCTGTTAGTGAGTCTTGGCATGTTTATAAAATTCAGGAATTCTAATGAATGCAGGATGACAGTAGATCTATGTTTCATTCAGCACCTGTTCTGCAATCCAGTTTATGTGGGATTACTCAGGATATATATTTTTGACACCAAGATTTCACTTCTGCTTAACCAAAACCATCAACTAGGAAACCTGGTGTTCAGGCAGGGACTATGTGTGGCATGGGCAGTCTGGTGTGGGGTCCAGATCCAGCTCTGAGACCAGTTATCAGAGTGAGCCCTTCAGGTCCTCTGGGCCTCAGTTTCCCCATTTGACCTCTAGGATTCCATTTTGCTCAGACATCCCATAAAACACTGCTCTGGCATTCAATACCCACCTGATACAGTTCATCTCTTCATCAGGAAGCTAGCATAGCCCCTGATGTGTTCAAAATCCCTTAAATATAATGTTTTTCAATCCTTTAAATATTAATAAATGGCCCTGGACTAATGAACCAATTGCTGTCTGTGAACTAGCTTGTCCCTTTTAATTATTTCAAAAACTGATTGCCATGTTTTCCATGTTACAATTTTCAAAGCACATTCATATGCATGATCAACTCGACTGCCACAACAGTCCTGTCACGTAGAGAAGGTGCTGTTGTCCCCATTTCATAAAAAGGAAAAAGGTGTTCTCAGGGTTAAGTGATGCCCTCAAGGTCCCATGATGAATAAACGACAGAGTCAGATCTAGGACACCAGTCTTTAGACCATCAAACCTTTACTCTGATTTAGCAAGCCCTGGCAGAACAAGTCTTCCATTTTATGAATTAAACCTTCCTCAACACCAGTAAGAATGCGGCCAGCAATGTTGCTAACGCCCTTTTTGGCTTGCCAGCAGCAACTCCTCTGTTCCTGCACAGCACAATACCCTCTTCCGCCCCTCATTCTCCCACCATTGCCACTGCTGAGTGCGGAGAGTCCTGTCCCGGAGGTGGCCTCCCTCTCTGCACAGACCTGAAAGAGCAAGTGCATAGCTGCAGAGTAGCATGGCCTAGGAAGTCACACATGCCTTGGTGACTCTGGGTCCCATGTAGAGCCCACGGACAATGCTTTGGGATTTGCCCCTCTGCAAGTCAATGACCCCTCCAGTCTCCCTCCTCACCCTTAATGCTCCTGTCTTCTCAGCCCCCTACTTCTGGAAGGGGGTCGCGGTTCTGCCGCCGCCACTGCCTGTACCTAAGACTTCTCCCATTGTCCCTCAGCTGGCGGACAGAAACACATTCTCCAAGGAAGAAGTGCCCCTGAGGGTGCATTTTACCCTAAAAGACTGCCTGTGCCTCTGCCGAGCCTTAGCAACCGGGTCAGTCCACGTTCACACGTCCTCTACTGCCTGGCTAGAGGCTTCCCATTTTCTTTCACCTAGAACTCTCTGGGATTGGCTCTTCTGAATGTGGAAATCTCACCATTCCTTTTTGTACTTGGGGTGGGCAAGGTGGATGGTGTGTAGTCCTAGTGTGTTCCAACTAAGAGATTGTCAGTTCCCCCGCTTCCTACTGCTAATTCCGCTCACGACGCTGGGGTTGTGACCCCTCAGCGTATTATGAGGCTACCTATAACCCAGGGGAGTCTAGAAGCCCTCTTCACAGACACCATGTGCTTACCCCACTAAACATACATCCCCCACATCCACACCCTGGTGCACTGTAGAAGCGCAAGAGAATTTCAATGGCCAGTGTTCCATTGGAGATATTTTTGATATCCAAATAACATCTCATAAGATGAAATTTTTAGTCATTTTAACCTAGTTGAAAAGCTTATTTTAGGATAAGGGCCTCATTTAATCTTCTCAGCGTGAAGTATTCTACAGCTACTGTTTACAGCAAAAGCAATTTGCAAATTCTACACAAAGTGCCAAGTGAAAGTAGGATTATTGGAATGTGTTAAGGCCCACTAATCTTCC
>NW_012101654.1:92257-93323 GCF_000951045.1 Mandrillus leucophaeus | reverse complement strand
AAAAAAATCAATACTCCCCCACACCTCATGAATACAGACCAGGACCTGCTCCCAGCAGCATTTGCTGGCATTAATTATCATTAAGAGGGGGCCTTACTCGTCTCCCTCTAACTCTCCCCTGCTCCACTTCCTTGCACACCCAAACTCAGGGTGTCACTCTCTCCCATTGTTTGTAATGGATCCTGAGTCAAAGCATGTGTGGGCTATGCAATTACCGCTTGGCTGAACCGTACGATATTCTCTCTGATGTCTTATAGACACTGAATCCGAAAGGCATCCCAAGGACAAGGAAGGGTTCCTGCGCTTCACTGCACCACACCTACTCGGTCTCTGCAAAGCTCCATTTCTCCTTCCTTGCCTCTCTTAACTCAGGGCGTTTTCACGGTGCTCTGATCAATAGAACATGTATCATTTCTCCTTCAGTGGTGCACTGTTCCCAATGTTAGGACAGAGAATGCTTTGTACCTCACCTCGTATAAACGGAACTGATTAAAGAAACCAACTATGCCCGGCAGTCCCCCCTCCCCTGCTTGTCTCAGTCTCCCTTTCCAGCCCAAATGCACTGAGGCATACAGGACTCCAGATTCCTGGTTTGCTTCTGATGCAATCCAGTCTCAAAAGATGCCTGGTCGTCCTAGGCCAAAGAAGCACTTTATGTCATTTAACTACAGCATCAACTAATCGTAACCACAAGGCTGACACTTTGTAATTACTAGGGAAGGCTGTGAGTGGTAAAGGAGAAAGCCCTGACCGAGGTAGAGTCAATTCAGCGAACTTTCACTGAGTGCCTAAGTGCATTGCTTGGCAATGCACTAGACAGGATTCAGAGACGTGGGACCTGCCCCAGGAGATCTGATTGTCTAGAAAAAGAGGCTATTCATAAACACACACATAAAATAAAATCAAAGCCAGCATGTTCTTATTTTCTGGTAGGAATGAAAAACCAGGAGTGAAAGCGAAGGAAACAAGTTTCATTATTGCTGCTTTTGAATCAACATTGTTTTATTTCTATCATAAAATACTCACTGTAGCGTGACTTTTTGAGTATTTTTTGGAGAAGAAGAAA
>NW_012101654.1:87987-91977 GCF_000951045.1 Mandrillus leucophaeus | reverse complement strand
AAAAGGTGTTCTCAGGGTTAAGTGATGCCCTCAAGGTCCCATGATGAATAAACGACAGAGTCAGATCTAGGACACCAGTCTTTAGACCATCAAACCTTTACTCTGATTTAGCAAGCCCTGGCAGAACAAGTCTTCCATTTTATGAATTAAACCTTCCTCAACACCAGTAAGAATGCGGCCAGCAATGTTGCTAACGCCCTTTTTGGCTTGCCAGCAGCAACTCCTCTGTTCCTGCACAGCACAATACCCTCTTCCGCCCCTCATTCTCCCACCATTGCCACTGCTGAGTGCGGAGAGTCCTGTCCCGGAGGTGGCCTCCCTCTCTGCACAGACCTGAAAGAGCAAGTGCATAGCTGCAGAGTAGCATGGCCTAGGAAGTCACACATGCCTTGGTGACTCTGGGTCCCATGTAGAGCCCACGGACAATGCTTTGGGATTTGCCCCTCTGCAAGTCAATGACCCCTCCAGTCTCCCTCCTCACCCTTAATGCTCCTGTCTTCTCAGCCCCCTACTTCTGGAAGGGGGTCGCGGTTCTGCCGCCGCCACTGCCTGTACCTAAGACTTCTCCCATTGTCCCTCAGCTGGCGGACAGAAACACATTCTCCAAGGAAGAAGTGCCCCTGAGGGTGCATTTTACCCTAAAAGACTGCCTGTGCCTCTGCCGAGCCTTAGCAACCGGGTCAGTCCACGTTCACACGTCCTCTACTGCCTGGCTAGAGGCTTCCCATTTTCTTTCACCTAGAACTCTCTGGGATTGGCTCTTCTGAATGTGGAAATCTCACCATTCCTTTTTGTACTTGGGGTGGGCAAGGTGGATGGTGTGTAGTCCTAGTGTGTTCCAACTAAGAGATTGTCAGTTCCCCCGCTTCCTACTGCTAATTCCGCTCACGACGCTGGGGTTGTGACCCCTCAGCGTATTATGAGGCTACCTATAACCCAGGGGAGTCTAGAAGCCCTCTTCACAGACACCATGTGCTTACCCCACTGAACATACATCCCCCACATCCACACCCTGGTGCACTGTAGAAGCGCAAGAGAATTTCAATGGCCAGTGTTCCATTGGAGATATTTTTGATATCCAAATAACATCTCATAAGATGAAATTTTTAGTCATTTTAACCTAGTTGAAAAGCTTATTTTAGGATAAGGGCCTCATTTAATCTTCTCAGCGTGAAGTATTCTACAGCTACTGTTTACAGCAAAAGCAATTTGCAAATTCTACACAAAGTGCCAAGTGAAAGTAGGATTATTGGAATGTGTTAAGGCCCACTAATCTTCCCATTATGGGATGGCATAGATAAAGCCATTTCAAAAGTTTAAAATTTTTTAAAAGATACAGCATTTGTGGAATAAGATGAGGCTTCTTTTAGACACTACGGGGAATGCTGCCTACAGCCTGAGAATGAAAGTGTTAAATGTCTGGAATCCTTCCTCTGACTCTCACTTACTATTCACCCTGCCTATGTCTGGGCGTCATTTGTACATTGGAGATTTACAGATAGTTTTTCTCATCGAACTCAGAGGGATGTTATCAAGTTTGGATGGCTTCCATGAAACAGATTGGGACAAAGGCCAAGATGTCAGTTCTAGCTGACACCAGGCTGCTTCCAAGGGCGTATTACTGCTCCCTCCTCCCATGCCCTGTGATATAACAGGGTCCACACCACTCCACAGGCTGTCCAGGACATAAGTCTGTGTGATGCTAAGGTTTCTCAGTCTAGAGTACCATGATTCTCAAAACAGATCAATGCCTTTTATTCACAAACACCTAGGAACCAAACAATTCCCAGATTCCCTGACCTTGGGAAGGTCTTGGGCTTTGCTGTCTGTGCACCGAGGAGGAACCCTAGGAGCTTGTACCAAAGCGACTTGTCAAAGGCCAGTCAGGAGTGCACTCATGGCAAATAAAATATAGAAGGATTATAGGACTCTTTGTCCAGTGCTCTATTCATTAAGACTGCCTTCTTTTTCCATTCCTAATGTAGCAATACCACCTTGAAGACACACTCCATTGTGACCTATTTTGACCGAGTCAGACGCTGGCTTGCTGATGGTCACTAGGGGAAAAAATACCATTATTCTGGGCACTTCTTTTGACTTCTTCACTTGAAGACTTCTAAGCACTCAGAAACAACCCAACGAGGGTAGAAGTTAAATAAATCTGCAAAAGAACCAAATAGTGCAAAGTTAGCCAATTAGCCCAAATCAGCAATCAGGACAAGATGAAACCTAATTAAATTCAACAGTCTACAAAAGGATGTGTTCAAACAATTTCCCTTCATTATGAATTCTCTAATATAGACACTTTCAATTTAACACAGGATACCACAGAGGGGCACTTCTTTTCTGGGATCTTCAAAGTTACTCGAAGCTTCTTCAATGCTTATTTTGAAAGAAACTGGGGGAAATGAATGACAGCCTGAGTTTCAAGAACTGGAAGTGATATTTCCAAGCTCACTGTAGAATGTATATCTGTGGGATAACAAGACTGCTCAAAATCAGTCTGACGTTTTGGTTTTCTGTTTTGTTTTGCTTTTCTTAATTAACAAGTCGGATTGTTCGAGGCCAAACCCAGGACAGCCTCTCTCTGCACAACATCACCTTCTGTAGAGACCGCTATGCAGAATGGCAGACAGTGGCCCAATGCCCCGTGCCTCAATTTTCTGGCAAGGAACCCTCGGTAAGAATGAACCCAGGAGCTTTTAAAAATAAATGTCCCCGCAGTTAAAATATAGAGCTTTTATAGGCTTGGAAAAAAGAAAGCACATTTCACCACTAGACAAAGCCAACTCTTTATTAAGTGTGCTAATGGAGAAATCAAGTTACAGATAATTTTTAAAGAGGTTTACTGCCAAAAGCACTATGTTCAGCTTTGAAATGTATTCTTCTACTTACCTTTAAATACTAGTGTCTGATATTGTGGGAATTCATAACAGCACACTGATGTCCCTGGAGGGGTCAGTCTTGGGCCTCACCACCCTTCTCTGTGCTCCCGCATCCTTGGCCACCTGTCCTCTGCATAACTGCCCCTGCTCCCAGTCCGAGAATTACCAGCACTGCTGCTCAAACCTAGATCCATGAACAGCCAAATGAGGCTCAGGCCTTCTTTATAAGCTTGCCTTCTTCCTTTCGACAACTTTGGGGATCAAAAACTTAGGGTGTCAAATGCATTTACTTCTTGCTCTAATTAAGCTCCTGTAACTGAAAAAATGATGACGTTAGCCAAGAAGATACTTAATTAATTTCTGTAGATGACAATGTCCACAGATCTGAAAAGTCAGATTTCCTGGGTAGGTGGTAACCATTACAGTTGGTAGCGTAGGTAAAGAGAAATAATATTCCTATCTGGCCTCCTCTGGTATCTTAGAACAGTGCAAATCTTTGGGACAACCAAGTGATGCTTGAAAGAAAATAAATGCAGCTGGCAGATAAAAAGTAGGAGGAAATAAGTGTCCAAAAATATGTAACTTAAAACATGGAATAACAGGGTATAATATATATAATTGATGAAGATTTGGGAAATTAAGTCATCAACATATGAAGAATATAAGTGATTGCATTGTTTAAAAAAAAAAACCTCAAATATATTAAATTAAGCACTGGATTTTAAGGGTGAAAGTACTAGGAGGAAGGTTTTAAACCAAGAGAACCGGAATAGATGTGCCCATTAGACTGTGGTTCTTTTAATGGCCGGTATAGATTGTCTCTGTCTTAAACTCAACTCTCAGTAGCCACTATCCAACCTGCATATTAATGAGGAACATGAATACCTCTCTAAAATTTTCAGCTACTGCGTCTCCATAAAAAAAAATCAATACTCCCCCACACCTCATGAATACAGACCAGGACCTGCTCCCAGCAGCATTTGCTGGCATTAATTATCATTAAGAGGGGGCCTTACTCGTCTCCCTCTAACTCTCCCCTGCTCCACTTCCTTGCACACCCAAACTCAGGGTGTCACTCTCTCCCATTGTTTGTAATGGATCCTGA
>NW_012101654.1:36700-87107 GCF_000951045.1 Mandrillus leucophaeus | reverse complement strand
ACACACATAAAATAAAATCAAAGCCAGCATGTTCTTATTTTCTGGTAGGAATGAAAAACCAGGAGTGAAAGCGAAGGAAACAAGTTTCATTATTGCTGCTTTTGAATCAACATTGTTTTATTTCTATCATAAAATACTCACTGTAGCGTGACTTTTTGAGTATTTTTTGGAGAAGAAGAAAATAAATCCAAGAAGCCACGAAATATTTTAGCATTAAGGAAATTTAGATACTAAATAGTTCTTCCCCATTATTTAATGGCTGAGGAAATGGAGGCCCAAGCAGTTTCAGTGTCTTACCTATGGTCACAAAAGGCATTCCCAGTAAAGCCACATGAAAGAATCAGAGCCCTTAACTCTGTGGCCATGAACTTTCTCCTCCACACCCCACAGCATTCACTGTAAATCTCCAGCTTCCATAACCCCCATTTTGTCAGCACTCCGCTGCCAGCTACAAGTACATAGCTCCAACGTTCTATTTATCTCTGTGAATAAAGCCATAGTGTTTAACAGCTTGGAGGGAACTTAAATCATAGTCTTCTCCAGCTAGTTCCCATTTTACAAAACAGGAAATTGTGAACATAATAAATCCCAAGATGTGCCTAGTGGCACAGAATGAGGGGTGGTGGCCCCAAGGACAGAATCAGGTCTTCAGACACCCAGCCCAGCATCTACCTTGGCACACATCCCTCTTGCTCTGAATCAAGGCCTCCTTGTCTTGATTCACTCTTGTCTGTCCCTGGTATCACTGCAAGGACAGTTCCCTAATATTCATCCCTGGCCATCTCTCCCTCAGGCCCTGACTTCCAGGGGCTCCAGGCACAACACAGGTAACCACACTGGCTACCTCCTCCTGGAGCAAGGGATATACTCAGGTTGAGATGGAGTCAGGGATTAATAGCTTACATTCTCCTACCTGAACCATGGAAAGAAAAATAATCCATTACATTTTATCACCGTGGAAAATATCAGAGACCATGTCTGATTTGACATCACCAAAATGAAGTGTGTGATGTCCCCAAACTCCCTAAAATGAGTGGGGAAGATTATTTGTAAAAAAATATATGAAGACTGTGAGTGTCTTTGCAAATATCTCTTTTAGCCCACATAGAAAGAACTGCCAGTTCTTGCTCTCACTTCTGTAAACATCCAAAGCAGTTCTCAAAAAGCTTTCTGGTTCATTCAAGCTTAAGAGACCTAAGGATTCCTTTGCTTGGCCCAACCCTGTGCTTCCCAGGGACGCTTCCTAGTTTCCCTTACTCTGATCATCTTCACCACGTCATCCACAGCATAGGGGGACAAAAGGCTTATTCTCTTTGCTATTCCGATCACATTGCTGGGCCTCACTGAGGCAGAAAAAATAAGTGGGTCAGATTACCTTGTGTTGTCCCCATCGATCTAGCTTTTATGAGGCCAAGAGTCCCCCAGGAAAAAAAAAAAAAAGCAGAGATGGTTGATGTAGTTGAGAAGAGGGACCATGCAAAGAGACCCAGAAATCAACAAAAAGAAATAGACAAAATGAGAAAGTGGTGACTCAAAGGAAGTAAAAATAATGCTAAAACGCTTGTGACCCACCAACAGAAGAAACGGAGCCAGACGACTGGTCAGGGAGCACTGAGTAACGGGTCAGTCGGTGAGGGGTGGTGAATGTCTGAGTTCCGAAGACGAGGCATCCTTCCTGCCTCCCTAGATACTATTCAAGGAGTAAGGGGGTGGATTTAGCAAACCTAGGAGGAAGTGTAGGGACACATGAAAAGGCTTGAGTTCTAGCCCTGGCTCTCTCTGGTCCACTTTGGACTCTTGAGGCAACTCAGAATATCAGGATTTTCCTTCTTTTAATTCTAGAAGAATTAGAGGGTATTGAATGTTCCCAATACAAAGAAATAATCAGTGTTCGAGATGATGAATAGAGTAATATACCCTGACCTTATCATGATACATTATATGTATCAAAACATCACTATGTACCTCGTGAATATATACAATTATTATTTGTCTATTTAAAACAATAAAAATTATAAAAAGAAAAAAAAGAATTAGAGTAGATTTCCAAGACCGTTAAATATCCTAAAATTCAATGAGTTCATGAGTTTCTAATGTTTTGGAAAACAAGCCTCAGTATCAATTTCAGGGCAGGACAGAAAGGACCATGATAATATGGCAATGCACGTGGGAGGTAGCCTGAGATCCTGGAAAGAACTCAGGCTGGGTAGTCAGGCGTATCTGAGTTCACATCTCTACCAGACACCTTCTTCCCTTTATGACCTTGGACAATTTGGTTGATCTGACTGAGTCTTAATTCCGTCTTCTGTAAAATCAAGACAATACATATGCCTCATGGGATTGTTCAGTACAAATAGAACTCTTCAAAATTTGTAACTTCCCATCCCTTCCCTTTTACTGAGGAAGACACCTTATGTTGTACAGAGTGCCTGATACAATAGCCTGCTGGTAAATTGATCATCAGTAACGCACATTATACTCACCAAAGGTTCACATAGCATCTGATTTAAAAAGGACATTTTCACCATCACAATTCTCTAGACAATTATTGAGCCTTTTGCTGTGATTAGATAAACTTAAATTTAAGGTGTCAGGAAACTAACTTTGTATTTTACTCTATATAACTCTGTGTGTGTGTGTGTGTGTGTGTGTGTGTGTATTTCTGTGTTTATTCAGGCAGACCCTCTAGTTGTGATGCATTCTTGGCCCAAAAAAATTACTATTTGAGATTTTAAAATGCAATTTCTTGTGTCCTGTGTTGGGTGAGTAATGTAGCTTTGACTTTGGCTTGAGTTTGGGAGCATTTATGACCCTATCATATGTAACATAAACATCAATCTGCTTTTTTATTTCTTTGCAAATTCAATTATTTCTAATTACATAAAGGCATCATTGATCAAGTAAGCATAAAAACCAATATAGAAGAATTTAATCTCTTAAATAAGCTTGTAGACTTCAAGAAATAATTGAATGTTATAGTATATAATACAAGGAGACATCTTTGTTGTTGATAACTGGCCCAAAGTTAAAGGAAAAATGTCTAAACCCCGTCATGTTTTATATTGATTTGGTTCAAATTGAAAATATTTGGATTCTATTTTCATTCCTTTTTCTCTCTCTCTGCTACTCTCTGCAGGCTTGGAAATGGATTTTAGGCCCTGTAGTCTTGTATGCATGTGAAAGAATAATTAGGTTCTGGCGATTTCAACAAGAAGTTGTCATTACCAAGGTATGCATGTAGCTTTATGTCTGAATAAAAGCCTGAGTGTAGATGAAAATTTTTTATTAGCCCAAGTTTTTAATTTGCCATTTTTATTGCAGAACTGTCTGTAATTTAGAGGCTCATCTTCTGTTCTAATAATTGCTTGTATCCTGAGCATCTTTTAGTGTGACTAATTTTGCTGAAGACAGGGATCAGGGCTCCAGACGGTACACAGAATTCTGATAAAGGTTTATTGTACAGCACTGGAATGATCTGCATTTTCTTTATTTTGGTTTCTCTCTAGGGTGAAATGCAAGGGGAGTGAGTGTGCTTTACATGGGTCATAGTGACTTGAAGGATAATCACTTCCTTCACCAAGTAAAGACACAAATTTTGCAAACAAATAACATTTTCAAATCTATACACTCTTGCTGGGGACTACCAAGCAGAGGAAGGGGAAACAGTCACCATAAGGTTCAGAGCAAGAGGGACCACTGTGGGGAAGAAAAATGGAGAGGAAGGATGAAGACAGAGTTCTACCCTCATGAGCGGCGTGCTCCTGGTAGCATTTTTCAGGCTTGCTCCCCATTCTCGCATCTCTACATCCTCACAATATCTACCTCTTGCTGGAGGAAGCTGGGAAGGGATAGACCAAGACCAAAAAAATGCATGCCTAGGAGAGTGAAAAGGTGCCAAATACTCTCCCCTAGTTTTTGAAATGTCCAAGAAGAAATTCTCCATTAGCCAAGCCTATCCCACTTTGCCAATACAATTTTAACAGAATCCTGTATCTCTGTAGCCACCTTCATGAAAGCAGATGTATAGAAATTGCTTCCTATTTCTGCTTTAAGCTGTTTCTATGTTGCTGTTTTTAAGTTAAGCACCAAAGGATGTCAGGCTGTATCAAAAGCCAGACTGTAAAACTTCTGGAAACCTACTCGAGCTGTTACTAGGGAGACCATTTAACCGCAGTGTCAGAACAGATACCGGTAGGGAGAGGGAAAACTTAGAACCAATGATTAAAGTGCTGTGAAATTCTCTTTTGAATGGAAAAATACTGTCACAGTATCTAGATGCTAGATTTTGTTCCCTTATACCTCTTGTCACAAAAGAAGACGGGCGGGCCGGAGAGATTTTTCAGGAAACAAGATAGAAATCTAAGAAGGGAAATTAGCTCTTTCCCTCTGATAAGCAGCAAGTCATAAAACTTTTATAAACACTACTAGAAACCTTGCGCAATGCTTCCCTACATCTAAAACTCACAGTGGAGTCAGGACATGGGATAAGACTCAACTAAAAAGAAAAGAGTTTGAAGGTAGACTCAACTAAAACAAGAAAAGAGTTTGAAGTGAGTTTGAAGATCCTTTTTCACTAAGCCTGAAGAAATAAGAGGGTTAATTCACAGGACATTGAGACAAGATGCAGATCATTGGAAAAGCTAACAAAATGTTCCTAGATGTTAAAAACCCAGAGCTAATATAGTGACTATTTTAATAACCCTAAGCATAATAATATGCAAGCTTCTACTCTCTTGGGTCTGGTTGACTGTGCTGTGGAAAGCCTGGCCATTTGACACATGGACTCTAGGCCATGTCCATGCTGGGCACCAATTGCACCTGGGTACAGCTGTTTCGAACACCGCTCTCTGTAGCAGAGGAGCATCATTCTTGCTGGAGTTGCAAACACAGATGTGAAAGTGGTGGCAAATATCGTTGGGAGCTAATAGCAGATGGGATATATAAATTACACCTCAAACAAGCTCATCTAAAACTGTGAACACCTTTGATGGAATGAAAGGTGTTTCTTTATTATTTTGAGGACAAAGGCAACCCACTCTCTTGCTCTCACGTAGGTGGTAAGCCACCCCTCCGGAGTCCTGGAACTTCACATGAAAAAGCGTGGCTTTAAAATGGCGCCAGGGCAGTACATCTTGGTGCAGTGCTCAGCCATATCCTCGCTGGAGTGGCACCCCTTCACCCTTACCTCTGCCCCCCAGGAAGACTTCTTCAGCGTGCACATCCGGGCAGCGGGAGACTGGACGGCAGCACTACTGGAGGCCTTTGGGGCAGAGGGACAGGCCCTCCAGGAGCCCTGGAGACTGCCAAGGTTCGTGCCCATTTCTCTCATGCATAAATCGCAGTATTATAGAAAGTAAGGTATCTTAATGCATCAACATGCCACTAGATTCAGCAATATCTTTATTAGATGGTGAGTTTGAGCCCATGTTCTAAATTTGAGAATGTGTATAAAAAGTATAACTTTGTAGACTTCTAGGAGCCATAAATCTATTTCTGTTAAAAAAAAAAAGAAGAACAGAAAAAAAAAACTAATGTTCAGCCAAGAGAGGGTGATCCAGGAAGGGGCTTTCTCTCCCAGCTCCTAAAGCATCACCTGGTTACTTCTGTGTAACCTGTAATGAGTGAGACAACTCTAGGCACTTTTTTCTATCACAGTCTGAGTTTTTTTTTTATTATATTTGTAAAGTCGGATCTTCATAACAAGGATGCTATGTTTCTGTGTCCTCTTCTTATAAAGACCCTAGTCATATTGGATATAAGGGCCCGTACCACTCCTGCGTGACCTCATCTTAGCTTTATTCATTATGTCTGCAACCCTATTTCTAAATAAGGCCACGTTCTAAGTACTGAGGTTAGGACTTTAACATGTCAATGGGGGACACAACTCAACCCACACCATCACTCTATTAAGAAAAACCTGGGTTCATGCCTGTTATCCCAGCACTTTGGGAGGCCGAGGCGGGCAGATTACTTGAGGTCAGGAGTTTGAGACCAGCCTGGCCAACCTGACGAAACCCCATCTCTACTAAAAATACAAAAATTAGCCAGGTGTGGTGTCACGTGCCTGTAATCCCAGCTATTTGGGTGGCTGAGGCAGGAGAATTGCTTGAACCTGGGAGGCAGAGGTTGCAGTGAGCCGAGATCACGCCACTGCACTCCAGCCTGGGCGATAGAGTGAGACCTTGTCTCAAAAAAAGGAGGAGCGGTTGGGGGGAGGAGGAGAAGGAGGAGGAAAGATAAAGAAAAAGCGTGGGCACATGACAGAATTGCCAATGTAAATGACCACTCCTTGGCTCTGTTCAGTAAACAATGGCTTCAGGTCAATTCCCACTCTTCATGCAGGGTTACCCAAAAGCTTACAAAGCACACATTTGGGGCTCTGGAATAGCAGGGACACAAAAAAAATGATGAGAAAATCATTTTTGGAAAAATTTCATATTTGAAAAGAAGCATCAAGAGATTCCTACTTCTGCCATCCCTGGAGGGTATCAGGAACTACCAAGAAGCAGCCACTGCCATGAGCACTTCAGTAGGGAGCTCGGTAGAGACACTTCGAATGGAAGTTCCTGAGGGCAGGACATTGTCTTTCCTCCTCGGAATCTCCAGTGCCTACAACAGTGTCTGACGTGCAGTGCATACAGAGGAAAGATTTGACAAAAGAATCAATGAAGCCCTGGAGCCAATATGGATTCGTTATCTCATTTAATTTGACAAATATTTATTGGTGACAAACAAGGTACCATAATAAATTTGAGACACAAAATGTAATCAGCTTATCGTCCTGCTTTCCCTCTTTTCATAGGCTACTGAGCTATAACTGCACCGCTGGGCTTGGTTGTATTTAGTGGGTAGGAAGAGTCACAGGCTTCCTTTCAAACCCCGGTCCTCAAGAATGGTATGATGCCAAGCCAAGTAGAAACATCATTTGCTCAAGCCAGAGCCCCAGATCAGATGACAACACCTGACTATTTTCTTTTTTATAGTGGAAATGAAGCAATGTAATAAAATTTTAAGGTTCAGAGTGCAGTGCAAATGCCTAAAGTCAGACATAAAAGTAGAAGCACTGCACAGCACCCACCCTCACCAACCACCCCAGCACACACACACACACACACCACACACACATATGCAGAGCACAGTATCTAACTGCTTTCTCGGTCCCTGCTCTCCCCTTGGCAACGCCAAGGCAAAAGACTTCATCCTTTTTGCTATCTGGCTTCTGCCTTGTGTGTATGCACTTATCTGCTCTATCAACCACCCTTCCCCTTCACAAACTGGATAGCATTTCAGCCAGTCCCCCAAGAAGAACTCGGTACACGTTACTCAGTAGCTGATATGCTTTCTGCCTATGGAGTGCATCGCCAGCTGCAAGGCCCAGCAGGATCCCCAGGGCCTCCTTGGGCTCATCTGTTCCACCACCTGCTCCCTCCTGGGCTTAGCTCTTCCAGCTTTCTTGTTGTTCCCACACACTGAAAATGTAGTCCTCAGTGCCTTTGCCATTGCTGTTCCCTCCACCTGGAATGCTGTTCCCCACATCTCTGCTGGGCAGCTTCCTCTCTTCCTTCAGGTCTCTGTTCAAATGTCTCCTTCTAGTGAGGCCTTTCCTTCCCACTCCACATGAAACAACCCCCAGCAGTCACTCAATCGCCATGATGCCACATGCTGACTTTATTTTTCTTTATAGTACATACCACCACCTGACATGCTAAATATTTGCTTGATTGTTTGTTTACTGTCTATCTCTCCACACTAGAATGGAAGCTCTATGAGAAAAGAGGCTTTGTTTGGTTCACTTTACCACTCCCAGGGCCTAGAACAGGCCCTGACCCTCAGTCACTCAGTGACTCGATAAAAACGAGTTGTCATAAACAGAGCTGCTTCCCTCCATTCACTAATTTGTTTCACCCTCTGCCTCTCTATGTGTGTAGGCACATGTATTAGTGGCAAAGCCTTCCAAAAAACTAGAATTTGTTTAAATCTTCAACATACAAAGAATCAGGATGTTATTGGACTTCCTTGGATGATTTTACAGTTCCCCACTGTTTCAATTTTGAATTAAATTTACCATATTGGGGACAGCACTAGATCTTTTTACTGCTTTGGATCCCAGACAAATTTAATCCAGCCCCTGGAATTCATGAGTGAGAAGCCCAGGAGGAGAAGCAAGCCCAGAAAAAGAACAAGGAAACCTCTTCCTCTAAGCCCAAGAAAAAGGGAGAGAATGTGAGCTCTTTTAAAAGACTAGACCTTCTGAAGGAAAACAGAGGAATTTCTCAGAGTTGATAGCATTTTCAGCAGGTTATCCTGTGCCCAGAGCTGGGGGCTGCAGTGTGAGACGAGCTGGGTTTAAAGCCCAACTTTGTGTATGATCTTGGAGAATGTATGCAACACACTGCCTCAGTTTCCTCATCTGTATAATGAAGATGACAATAATGGTACTCATGGCTTTGTTTAAGATCAAATATAACAGTCCATAAAAACACTTAACATAATACTTCACACACGGTAAGTGCTCAAAGAGTTAACTACTATTATTATTACCAAGATAAGAATGGTCACCTACCACAGAGATAGCAATGGAAGTGTTTATTAGAGGAGTAAATGCAGTCAGTTCAGAGAAATGAGATTGGAACTTAATGGGGTAGGGTGGGGTGCTGCTGAACTATCCAACAAGGACTCACAGGACATGGATGCAGGCAAGACGAATCATTTTCTGAGCAGCATTGTTAGGAACGCTGTGTCTGACTCAAGGCAGGGATAGCTGCATAAACTTGATAAACAAAAATGTGTGCAAAGGAAGCTGATTCAGATTGTTAAAAATCTGGAGAAATGGAGAAATTTGGGCCCAAAAAAGAACAACTGGGGTGTCGTGATAGCTATGATCAACTATTTAAAGGCCTGAGATGCAAAAAAGGAAAAAGATCTGGAATGTGCTTCTCAGAAAGGCAAAAGATGAGAGTTGTCAGAAGACAGATTTCAGTAAGACACGAGAAAAAATTGTCTAATACTTAGAATTGCCCCTAAGTGGAACAAGGTGCCCTGCAGTTTAACATCGGAATATGATCATCTCTCAGGGATGTGGCAGGAGGATTACTGTATTAGCAGGGAACGGAGACTAAATACTTTCTCCTGTAGCTTTGAGTTTCAATTCTAAAGGTGTAGAAATTTGTTTATTGTATATTTCTGTGGATTAATTACAAAATTCTTCTTTGGATTTAATTGATATCTTTTTAAATCAGTGTTAAATAAATCCCCAATACGACTGATTCTTTTTAAAAAATGAACAATAAGACATTTTAATCTATGTACAGGGTTTTTTTCTCTCTTTCTCTCAATTTCCTTTATCTAATTATTTATGGAATAATCTACAGTGGACTAAGATACTAACCATTTCTGGTTAATGACCTTTTATTTTTATTCTTCCATTTCCATATATCAATATGTAATAAAGCCTTATTAATTAAGATTAACTTGAGGAGAGTTCATTTGAATTATTAGGAAGCCTGGCGTATAGAACAGTTTAAAATAAACCCAATTGAACTTTCATGAACACATAGTAAAGCCCAAATGGGCCAACCTCCGGTGTCTTCAACAGACACCCCTTAGGGAATGGTTATGAATAACTCAGAAACCTTTTAATTAGCATATCTTTGTTCATATGTAAATGTGTGCTTTTGGAATAGTTGAGGCTATTGAATACATTCTGCTGACTGAAATATTTTAAACATTCCCTTTACAATGTATTCAACCAATTGTTATTGAACAACTTCATGTCAGAGAGCGCTGGCATTACAGCAGTGAGCAAACACAGCCCTGGCTCCTACTTTCCTAGACCTCACAGCTCTAGACAGACATCAATCAGATCATGCACACACACCAATACATTGTAAACTTAACAGCTGTAATGAGGACTATAGAGGAGGGGAACATGTAGCTATAAATTATATAAGAGGGGATTTAACCTAATCTGAGGGGTTCAAGAAGGCTTCCACAGGAAAAGAATGATTTGGATAAGACCTACCAGAGGAATAACTATTAACTAACTAAGGAGAGAGGGAAGAAACTGGAGAAGACGCCAGGTGCGAGGCTCACGCCTATAATCCCAGCACGTTGGGAGGCCGAGGAGGGCGGATCACGAGGTCAAGAGATCAAGACCATCCTGGCCAACATGGTCAAACCCCGTCTCTACTAAAAATACAAAAAAATTAGCTGGGCGTGGTGGCACGTGCCTGTAGTCCCAGCTACTTGGGAGGCTGAGGCAGGAGAATCACTTGAACCCAGGAGGCGAAGGTTGCAGTGAGCCGAGATCGCATCGCTGCACTCCAGCCTGGAGATAGAGCAAGACTCCATCTCAAAAAAAAAAAAGGAAAGAAACTGGGGAAGATTATTCCAAGGGAAAAGGGTATCGTATGCAAAGGCCCCGTGGCAGTAGGGAGTATTGTGTATTTAATATTTTAGGAATATTAAGATCTCACCAGAGTGAAAACCAGTGATGAGAGATGGAGAAGAATTCAGGGGCCAGCCTACATAGGACCATACTAAGGACCCTCTTATTTATTCAGTGAATATACCTTATCCTTATTAAGAAACATTTGCTAAGCAAAGAAAAATACCAGTGCTACCCAAGGCCTAATTACCACAGATTTTGAGTCAGTATAATCTAAAATAATGGGTTTTAGAAGTTCCACAGAACTGACAAATGACTTCAAAATTATGTTTATTCCAAATGAATGGCTTCCATTAGACTAAAATTACATAAACCTACTAAGATGTGTGACCAAAAGTAAACAGGGGAGAATGATACTAGGAAGAGGAAAGAGAAGCCTGCTAAGCTATCTTGATGCTTCCAGATTTTTCCCTCTGATGGCAACTGGGGTGGAAAGGGAGATGGCTCTTCCAGCAACCTCAATAATACCTGGAGCCAAAACAAGCTTCTAAGAACTGTAAGGAGAGCATGCCACATGGAAGAGGCCCGAGCTATAGCGAGAGATGTCAGGCTTTGTCCTTCTATGAACAGTGCCTGGGCCAGGACAACCTGGTTGTCTCCCAATAAGGCAGAGCTGGAAATCCTCGTGCTAACCCCAGGCTCTCCAAATAGGGCATTTTCAGGCACAGAGTCAACCTCTGCATGCACTGGCAAACACGTCCTATAAAAAGCACCAGCTCCAGATGGTTTTGGGTTCACGAGCAAGGTGTTCTGAAGGTCAAATAGGTTGCGTTCCTCTGTGATTCCAGGCTGGCAGTGGACGGGCCCTTTGGAGCTGCCCTGACAGATGTATTTCACTACCCAGTGAGTGTGTGCATTGCCGCGGGGATCGGAGTCACTCCCTTCGCTGCTCTTCTGAAATCTATATGGTACAAATGCAGTGAGGCGCAGACCCCACTGAAGCTGAGCAAGGTATGGAAAAATCATTAGTTCACCCTTCCATGGATTAAAAGGTTCAATGTCCTTATATCTATCATCTGCCAATTCTTGGGGAGGATTTTAATTAACTATGAGGGATAAACTCAAGGATCCTTAACTATACTTATGTTCTTAAAAATCTCCACTCAGTATTACATTTATGAGTAGGGTTATGTCTAATCTTGTTAAAGATGACAAGACATAAATTTTATTGCTTCATTGCCATTACAGGACATGTAATTGCTCATCTCAATAAAATATGGACAGGCTGCAAATGGCTATGTGACTGGGTGGCAGTTCACAATATTAACAGGCAACCTCTCCTTAGTCTCTTTAGCTTCAGACTGCGGTTGCAAGTGTACAATTCGATGTCTTCCTGTCGTGGACCCAGTCCTAACAAGAAGCCACAACTGGGATTTATTGGCCACCTTGCTGTGGGGTGGCCATCCCGCTCTGAATCTCCCTTTTGTCATTTCTTGTATGTTTTACAACTAGATGCCTCTAGAATTTCTTTCTCTCCTTTGTCATATCTAGACACTCCATCCAATACTTTGACCCTCTTAGGACCAGCAGCAGGCACTAGAGGAATGGTAGGCAAGGAGCCCTAATAACTCAAAGCCGTGTGAATGCAGGAGGAGTGAGGATGGCAGGCGAGCTTGGTGCTGGGCCCAGTCCTGCGTATCGTCTGTGCTTAACCCTTTGTACACAGTGTCCTCAGCTATCAAAGGGAGATGCTTGACTTAACCACCAGCTCTCAATGCGTAAAACAAGGGACATCTGTCACCTGACATGAGCCATAAAGAGAATTCTGTAGTCAAAGGAACTTAAGCAATGCTCCTGCAACATCACACGCTGGAAGACATCATCTACTAGTCATTAAATACGTTCTACGGGGTTGGGGCACGGTGACTCACACCTGTAATCCCAGCACTTTGGGAGACTGAAGTGGGAGGATCACTTGAGGCCAGGAGTTTGAGACTAGATCAGCCTGGGCTGCACAGTGAGACATCATCTCTACAAAAAAATTAAATATTAGGGAGTTCAAGGCAGTGAGCCATGATCACACCACTGCACTCCAGCCTGGGCAACAGAGCGAGACTCTGTCTCTAAAAAACAGTTCCGCAGAAAAGAGCCTCATTCAGCTTTGTTTCATCTATCTTTCCCAAGGTTATTTAGCCACAGAACCTTTCCTCACCTAACACCTGTCAAGAAATCGTATTCTGTGAAGCATCCCAGGCAATGCAGGCCAGAAGATCTCTAAATTCGGGTCTCTGTCAACTAAGAAACAGGAATTAGCTATTTCCCGAGTTTCCAAGTGACAGGTTCTTGACATACATTTTCTCATCTGAATTGTTTAATCTCCCCAATAACCTTATAAAGTCAATAACACAAAGCCTGTTTTCCAGATAAGGAAACTGAAGCTTGGAGAGATTAAATTGATTTTCCTGAAAAGACATGGGTAATCAAAGGCAGAATCGGGATTCAAACTCAGGTTCATCTGGCTCTTTCCATGACAAAACCAACACATGGTAGATGTGACCCCAGCTCCTCCTGCAACCCTAGTGCAATATTGTAGGAAGACCATGGGAATCGGCACCTGGATTTTGCTGTTATCAAAGAACATGCAGTACCCTGACTGAAGTACTGCCTGCAGTTCACCTCTCTGAGCTGGGTTTCCTGATCCACATAATGGAGAAATAAGAATCCATATCCAACGGAGAGTTTTAATGCTAAATAAGACAAATAATATGGAAATATTACTATAGAAATGTATGTACAGAAATATAAATGATTATCTAAATGCTGATTATATCTACCAAAGATATAAATAGGTTACCAGTACTACTACTACTAACGGCCTAGATTTATCAAGCACTAACTACCTAACAGGAAGAAAACTGGGCATTTTGCATGCACTATCTCATGCCATATTTTCATCGTACTTATCATTTTCATTCCCATTTTACAGATGAGAAAACTGAAGCTAGATCACAAAGCTAATAGAAATGATAGAGTCCCCTTACTGAATGCTCATAATAGCTCATTCAGATAGGTAATATTCTCAATACTGATGAGGATCCTGGCACACAGAGAGCTTAATAATACTAGAACTAGAGTCTGAATCTAGATCCTTTCGGCACCAAAGCTCATCTTCTTTCCTCTACACCGTAATATATTTAACAAAGCAAGCAAAACAGTGACTGGGATATTTGGACCTCACAGCAATGCTTTGTTTTCGTTCGTGATGATTTCTCAGCCACCCTAAGTTCTTCCTTCCCTCTTGCTGCCTACCAAGTAAAACCTGCTTAGAGAGGTGGCTCGCTGCTTCATGGTTTCCATGGCACTAAAAGTCACTTTGCGCTTCACAGGAAGATGGTGGTGGATAGCGTGTCTCACTTTCATTCACCCACTAATCCAGCTAATATTTCAAGTCCTGCTCAGAGGCATGCAAAGTCTCACTCTCATCATACCCGACTCACAATCACCTCCCCCTTCTCTTAACCTCCACCACTCCTTTGCTGCCCTCCTGTTTTGTCACATGTCTTTCCTGCATTAAGATTTGCAAAATAATCTTATTTTCTCTAACAGACTGTGAGTTCCTTGAACATAGCTTCTCTGGATATCTTTATACACACACACATATATATATACACACACACACACACACATATTATGTGATAACTATATATATAGTTAAAATATTGAATAAATCAATGAGTGAATAAATGTCTCCATGTTCAAAAAGAATAAACAATGGCTTCTGTATACAATTTTCTTTAAAATTTAAGGGTATTAAGATTTTGTTTATGTAACCAAAAAGATTGTTCAATGATTTTTACTAAATTCCAATTATTTTACTAGGAACATAGAGGAAAAATCTTATAAGAACCCCCCAAAATCTTAAAATTCATACAGGAGCCTACAAAGTCTTAATACCACTTCCTTTCTCAGCATTCCATTGTCATTCCTGGGCTCTGCTTGTGGGGTTTCTCAAGGCTTTCAGCACTGCAGTCACCACAAAACCATAAAATAGGGACATTGATTTCTATTCCAAGAAACAGAAACCGTAGAGTCAAAAATATAAAAGCGATGTTTTCATCGCTTATAAAAATGTGAGGGACTATTTGGACACGACTCAGCTGAAAATAAGGGCAGAAATAATGTCATGTGGGAGAAGGGAAGCTAAAGTGTGGGATCATAAACTAACTTAAAGGCCCTAATCTCCTAGTTTTGCATAGGACCATGAAAGTCAGTATCTGTACTTCGAGTGGAGACGATTGGTCCAAAGTCACCCAGCTGGTTCACCACTGAGTCAGGACCTGAGCGCGTGTTTCTGATTTTCGCTTCAAAGCTCTTTCATGGAAGAAGTGAGGTTTTCATGCTATTGAAACTTTAGGCTGAAAATTACACTTCAGATCCAATTCCTTCACGTCTGCAGGCATGAGAACAGGCTTAGGAAGTTTCTCTCTTTTAAAGCAACTTTGTGTTGGTTTGAGTACAGCTATCGTTAGGCTTATGTAACTAATATTTGTCAGGGCTACCCACATGCTTTTGAGATATAACGACTACCCCTTCCACTAAACTGTCAGCATCTATATAATTTTTGAAGTGCAGCGCAGAGCAAAGCAGTACGTATTTATCTAACGGTGTCTTCACAATTTTAAGTCTGTACTATAGTTTTCAGATTGTCCTCTTTTGTAATAAGGAAGGAAAGGAAAACTCACATAGGCATTGAGAGCTGGAATTTTAAGCTTAAATGGTTAACGGCAATTAGGTGTGATTTTTTTTCCTCCCTGTGTAAAAACACTGGTTGGCATAAGGTATAGATTTTTACACACAAAACTCAAGTTGCAAGTCTACAGTAAAAAATGGGCACCAAAGTTTTCTCAATTGTCACCATTGCAAACTAGAACTTCTTTACCCTTCTCCTCTGCTGCATTATTCTAGAAAACTTCTAAGTAAAACGCAGGAGCATAACCAATAAGACGCCTGCCACTTCCTTAGTGGGAAGCGTCATAGGTAGTACTTTCCATTTGAAGCTGATGTCTTAAAATCTCCATGTTTGTAAGTACCTTTTATTTTGAAAGATCTGAGAGGGGGCGGGGAGTGGAAGGGGAGGGGGAAGAATGGGCAGGAGGGGATTTCCCAAGAAGGCAAAATAACAAGAAGTATAATGATGGCTTACTGTGATGAAAATGGAAAAAAGTTGTAATACATGAAAGAAATATTTTCAACAGAAGTAAGAGCCAAACTTCACTGAGTTGAAGGCAGCTGAGAATGCTGTGCCCTTGTGGGATGAGGGAAGGCTGAGGGTGGTTGAGAATTCTCTGTGATGCAATATGGAGGAAGCTGAATGCTGGGGGCGAAAAATGCCCTCTAGCGATAAAGTCCTCCACCTCCTGCCTAACGGGTATGATTAATTCTACATCACACTCAATTTGTGAAAAGAGCTCTTGAAAAAAAATTAGGATGGTTTGCTTGTGCAAACTGTCAAAATGATGAATGAAATAGGTGTGTATGAATGGGGAGGGAGGGAGAGGATTGCTGACATAAATAGATTGGCTTACACATTTTAGTTCTCCCTAATATCACAGCTGTGCAGTCAGAACTGAGAGAACTGCCAACTGCAAGATGTGGTGCGTTTTCTTAACTGCATATGTAATCTTCAGACTGCAATACAATAGATTATACAAAAACTGAGATAATCTCGTTTCTTCATAAATTGTCTTCCTTCATCAGCTCCATAACATATAACCATGATAATGGGTATTTACAGTGTGTCCCATGCAAAATGGCCTTTGGGTTCTTAACCTAATATAATAAACAGATAATTCAAATAAAAAGACAGCATGGGCCAGTGGGAACAAGGGAAAGAGGCCAAAAAAGACAAAAAATCCATACTCTACTAAAATATATTAATAAAACAGAGGAGGGCCTGCTCTCTTTTCTAGTGAATGAAAAATGCATTTAATTTAATCTGTTTACTTTGAGAAATTATTTACTTTCCCTTTCCCTCACACTGGAGCTCTGGCTACTCCTGGAATTGATCATCTCCACTCACCACCAAGACTGCTCCCATCAGTTGGCCTCTTTAAGAGGGGCCATGCGCACCTCTCCTAAAGAAACGTGTGCTTCTTGCCTTTCCTTGGAGGGCCTCAAAAGGCCTCAGTACCCCATCAGCCCTCATTGCTCTGTACAGAAGTGATCAGTATTAATATGTTTAATATCTTAGTCTATTAACCACAGATTCCATGACTACGGTCTTCTTGTAAAAGAGTCCAATGAAATACACAAACGTTTTAAAAATCTCCCTTCACCTCCCTCCCCAAACTAAACACCTCCCCAACTTTGCTCCCTGAGAAACTCACCATTAAACAGTTAAATATGTCTCATTCCATTCCTTTTCCGTGCATTTATATGCATATACCTATACACATTTATGCATAAATAGGGGTGTGTGTGTGTAGAAGGAAGAGGAAGTGCAATTTGTTTTGTTTTTCATTAAAGCATAACTTGGGGCACCTTCAGTGTCAATACCTGATGATCTATTTCATTTTGTTTGGTGTCTTTAGAATATTTCATAGTGTGGAATATATATCCATAGTATGGTAGGCCACAATTTACAGAATCATTCTGCTATTAAAGAATGTTTCAGGCCAGGTGTGGTGGCTCACTCCTGTACCAGCACTTTGGGAGGCCGAGGCAGGCGGATCACCTGAGGCCAGGAGTTCAAGATCAGCCTGACCAACATGGCAATACCCCATCTCTACTAAAAATACAAAAATTAGCCAGGCGTGGTGGCAGGTGCCTGTAATCCCAGCTACTCAGGAGGTTGAAGCATGAGAATTGCTTGAACCTGAGAGGCGGAGGTTGCAATGAACTGAGATCGTGCCACTGCACTCCAGTCCCAGGGGACAGAGCAAGACTGTCTCCAAAAGAAAAGAAAAATATGTTTCAGTTGTTCAATAAGGATTATTAACTGTAATTAGACCAAACCGAGGCCCAAAAGAAATCAGTCCTCAGCCACAGGGCAAAGTAGCAATATAGTCGTGAAATAGTTAACATCAAGGATAATGACATTCAGAAAATGTCTTAAGGATGAAAAATGATTCACAAAGCCTGGTCTTGGCCTTATAATGGTTCACCAGAAAAACAATTTTATAATTGCATCACTTTAAACTAAAGTTTTACACATTAGGCAGGCTTATCATTAAGAAGAAATATTTCTTCTTTTATTTCTTCTTATTTGTTCTTGTATTAATCCAGGATTCCCTTAACAAAAACAAAATAAAAACCAGGACAGTAAGAGTGACCATTTTTTGAGTAGGTAATATATTTTCTAAACACCAGTCTGTATCTTTTCATGGAGAGAAATTCTCCTTTTGGAAAACGGTCCTGATTCTCCCTCTATGCAGAGTTTCTGTCATCCTGCTGGTTTCAAGCTTCTGTCTGTTTTGTTCTTTCTTTGCTGTGTGGGATACAGAGGCATGCTGCCCAGCAAGAGGCAGGTGGCACTGCAAGCCACTGCCGTTCTCCTTGAGGAGGCGATGGTCAAGGTGGGCCCCTGGCTCCCTGTAAAATGCCTCTAGGCTGGTTTAGTACACACCGAACCTGGTGAGGGGCTTCCCCTTCATGGAGCACGTCTTCATGATGAATGCTGAGATTCTGGTTCTGTCACTGGTGCCAGAGGTCAAGTCTGGCTTCCCTTCTCAGTGACCAGGAGTGGGAACACATGCCAAGCAAGGCGCATCTGCTTCTTTGCTCTATAATAGATTGTCTTCATTCTTCATTCTCTAAGCTCCTCCAAATGACAAACAAGGATAGCAACAATAGCAGCAAACATCTTCTGAGCACTTACTGTGTCTGCCAGACGTTGTGTTAAATGCTTCAGTAAAACATATCCTTTCATCCTCACAATAACCTCATGAGCTATTGTTCTGTGTTTATTGCTATTTTACATATGCAATAATCTAGGTTCGAGTTAAGAAACTTGTGCCCAGTTGCACAAGTTATTTGCAACTTCTACCTGCATGGTGAAGCCGGCAGCAGTCTACAACAGCAGATGGATCTCATAGGCTCACAACGTTGAGTTGTTGTACCATGCTACACTGTATCCTAAATCTGTATTCTTGTGTACACTTTCCTTGTTTAGAGGGGTTCTAGGCCATAAATAAATACATAGGTAAATAATTTTTTTTCTGTTTCATCCTCTGGAAATTGACTTTGGATATAAAGACATACAGATTGTGTTTGTGAAAGGGCCCTCTGCCTGTGTTCATGGATATCTATTCAAGATACGGCACAAGCTTTGGAGATACAATCGCCTGAAAGCATCCAACTTTGATTGGAGAGTCTGAGCTCTCGTAGTAACACAGATTGGTAGTGCTTCTCAATTCATATTCTAAAACTGTTTGTCAAAATTTAGCACAGTTCTATTTCCTACTGGCCCCAGACCTCTTTGACCTGGTCCCTATGTGCTGCTGAAGAATTCTTAAAGAGAAACCTAGGCTTGGGAAAACATGAAAATGAGAAGGGACACACAGAGAGCCCAGCCTTGTGACCGTCACTCAGATCCAAGCCCTTTGCAAATGGACATGGCTGAGTTTGGGCTGATCATTAGTGCTTGGGAACGATGTGACAGCTAAGGTCTGTGACAGGCCACATGCACACAGAACCCCTCAACCCCATGACACAGTCTCAGAGGGGTCTCCCAAAACATCTAGACATCCACTATATCTACAAGAATGTGGCTGGGCACGATGGTTCATGCTCGTAATCCCAGCACTTTGGGAGGCTTAGGTGGGTGGATCACTTGAGGTCAGGAGTTCGAGACCAGCATGGCCAACATGGTGAAATCCCATCTCTACTAAAAAATACAAACTTAGTCGTGCATTGTGGCACATGTCTGTAATCCCAGCTACTTGGAAGACTGAGGCAGGAGAATCACTTGAACCCGGGAGGTGGAGCTTGCAGTGAGCCAAGATCCTGCCATTGCACTCCAGTCTGGGCAACAGGGAGAGACTCCCTCTCAAAAAAAAAAAAAAAAGTGTGGGATGAGTCCTGTAAAAAAAATAATAATTTTATTACTATGAAAGTTCAGAACTTTTGTTATTTTACTGAGAATGACTTTCTATTTAATAAAATCTTTTAAAGTAAACTCAAGTATTTTGGTCTCTGAGATCAACCATGGAATTCTGAAAAGGCATGCTTTCTACAGGTAGCTGATTTCAGGGTTGTTTTATTTTTGGAGACTAAGGTGGAGTGAGCATTGGAAAGCACAGATCACAGAGTTGTAGCCTATTGTTTGGGATACTTGGTCTGTCATTGACCAGGTCCTTTCTCATGGGCGAAATGCAGAGGTGGAACGCTTATGTCCCTTCCCAGTGAGAGTCCCCCACCATTAGAAAGATGAAAGAAAGTCAAAGTAAATACCTTTTGCTTCTGTTCAAAGTCCCTTTCTTTCTTTTTCTGCCTGAAACACTTCTACTGAGCCTATCCATTTTTCCTCCATAGCCTCTTACACCAAAGCTGCCCAGTGTCACTTACGAGTCAATTACGGAGGGAAAAACACACAAAGCCATTACAAGGAAGCAAAAAGTATAAAAGGCTTGACAAACCCTAAGAACACTGACACGCAGCTAGGCCACGAGAAAGTAAGGACGGATTTCTATTCGAAAGGATAAAGTTTCATGTACGGAGGAAGCTAAGATGGGGATCGTTTTCAAGAAAGCATGACTGGGGCTAGATTTGAAATTGGAGGATTTTTTTTATAAAGCAAATGTTCTGGTTTATCATCCATCTATGAATCTGTTTTAAGCATGTTCCTTAAAAAGTGAGAAAGAGAGAAAATAAATCAATGATATTTGCTCTATGCCCAGTGCCATACTCTGAGATGAAACAGACTACCAAGGCCAGGGAGGAGGGGGTCGTGCGTAGGTGAGCACCTTGTTAATTCGGCCAGTAGATTTTTCATTTCCACCCAGAGCAAAGCAAGGCAAAGTGAGAGCTAAGGTTTTCAAAGAGTAATTTGGATTAGGCCCTACACAAAGTGAAAAGAAAGCAGATAGCAGTATTCATCACCAACCTCGAATATAAAATCCGCCCCTAACTGGCCTCCTTTCCTCTTCCCTCACCCTCCATCCCCTGGTTCTGTTCTCAATACAGCAGCCAGAGAGATCCTGCCACCTGCGGTGAACCATGGAACTCCCCTGCTTGCCAACTCCCTGTGCTTTCCTGCCTCGGAGTGAAAGTCAACGATGGACCCAAAGCCCTACAACGCTATGGCTCTCCCAGCCCACCCCTTGCCTGTCTCCTTGCTCTCCCTGCCCTCTCTGGCCTCCGGCCACACGGGCCTCCAGGCTTTTCCTGGAAAAGTCTCACTCAGGACAACTTCCCACCATCTGCAGAGCTCTTCCCCTAAGCATTTGACTCCCTCGCCTCTTCCAGGTCTTTGCTCCAATGTCCCCTTCTCATGAAGAGGGGACATGAATCTCCACGAACTGAGGGTTCGTGTCCATCCATTACTGATTCAACAAATATGTACCGAATGCCTCTTATGTCTCCAAACTGTTCTATGCCTTGGAACTATAAAAGTGAACACAAGAGGCCAAGAACAAGAAAGGGTTCAATGAGCCCCCGTTTGACCATTTGACTTAATATTGCAACACTTCCTAGTCCACCTGGGGTTTCTGCATGCACTTCTCACCATCTGACATAGCCTATATTCTACTTACCTATCATCTTCCTTCTCCCGCTAAGAGGCAAACTCTAAGAGGACATCAATTTTTTTTTTTTTTTTTGGCCCTGTCTTGTTCACTTGTATAGTTCCAGAGCACAGAAAAGTCTGGACAGGTAGGAAGCATTCAATACATATTTGTTGAATCAGTGAACGAATGGATGAACCTGAGCCCCTTGCTCATGGGGATTCACAGGGCGTCACCAAAGGGAATCCCTGCTTCGCTCTGCCTGGAGAGGCTGTGCACAGATCATCCCCAGGAAGAAATAAGTGTCAGGAAAAGAAAGGCAGCCCTGTCTCTTCCTGAGAAAAGAAAGTCTTTGCGCTTAGAGACTGAGGGATTATTTGTCCCAAAATTAATATCTTAAGTCCCCTTGTGAACAGGAGCTGTCCAACAAATATGTAGGCCTAATTCTTGAAAGAAGAGGCCTTATTCTCAGCATCTTTTACTCTTACAAATAATTAATATTATAAAGTCCTGCCTAAACATGAAGAGAATAGACAAGATGTTTAGCTTTGAAATAAACTCTTTCATTTTTGTCTCATGAATTTGATCTATTAATTAAATCTCATTGATATCTCTGATTATATGATTGTGAGCTTACAAGCTGGCTGGCAGAGAGGGAGAGAAGAGAACATTAATCACCACATGAGGTATTTCCTGGTGGGGATTTACCAGGCAGCAGGTGGAATCAAGACCAGCCCTCATGGATATTGTTAAGCCGTAGAGATATCTCTTTGGGGAGAAGGCACAAGAGAGAGAGGTGTGGGCAGCAAGGGGTGGGAGTGTGAGAAAAATTGGGAGAATTAATAGATTTCTCTCCTGTGGTTTCTTCTAGATGCAATTATTTGAAACTCGAAGCACAGAAACTAAGCTTTTATTTTAGCAAACCCGAACTACTTCTTGTCACATGCCATTTGCTTAACACCGAGAGTTAAAAAAATAATTCTTCCTAGACATAATTTCATTATAGCAGTTGACACACAGGCACAGCCACCACCCACCAGCTTTCTTGGACACTGATATGTTTCACTGAGAGGAAATTTCTGGCCTGTGTGACTTGATTCTGAAATTACCATAATCTCCACTCTCCAGAGGCCATAGCTAGTGAAGTGGATTAGTGCCCAAGCCTTTGGGGTCTCTGGAGAACAAAGTTCAAATCCGGAGCTTAGGTCATAAGTAAAGATGAAGGGGTTGGTCTAACGGTTTATCCCCCTTTGGGAGCAGTGAAAGGCACAGCTAGTTATGATTATTAATCTTGTTCAGAAGCAGCACAGCCAGAAATGTGGTGAGTTGATCCTCATCCAGAGAAACTGGCATGGCCCACAGGCTCCTGACTCTCTGAATTCACTCTGGGCTTTTTCAAACACAATGTGAATTTTTTCTAAAGAAATCACAGTGTGACTGTTTGTTCGCTGACAAAAAAAAAAAAAAAAAAAAAAAAAAAAAAAAAAGCATGTTATTTTGCAGAAGTGCCCATTTGGGCTCAAATAATTTGAGGGAGATAAAGTAGTCTGTGATTATCAGCACATATGAAAAGAGGGATAGATCCGTTCACTTGCCTTCTCTCTTGACAGGTGTATTTCTACTGGATTTGCCGGGATGCAAGAGCTTTTGAGTGGTTTGCCGATCTCTTACTCTCACTGGAAACACGGATGAGTGAGCAGGGGAAAACTCACTTTCTGAGTTATCATATATTTCTTACTGGCTGGGATGAAAATCAGGTACTGATAAGACTCTGAGAATAAGCAATATTGCTTAACTCATCTAATAGCAACGAGGAACAATTTCAATAATGAGCTATGTAGCACTCTGATAGCATGACAGAATTATTTTTACGTTCTTAAAAAGGAAAGGAGAGTGAAATAAAATCAGATTAGCAAGAGTGATTCAAGTTGTAACAATCAAAGAACCAAAAAAAGAAGCCACAGTTAACTTGCTGAGGAATAGAAAGGGTCAGACAATGGAAGACAATCCAGAGGTTGGAAATCCCAAATAAATTTGCATTTGTCCCTTTAAAAGTGACATCAGATGAATAGTACTGATTGGCTGTATCATGTTGTTGAGTACCTGACTGGTTCTAATTCTGTGCCTTGAGCTGTTCAGAGTTAAGCAAAAAAGATTCCTAGGTGTTTACATTCAACATTTTGTATTGTCAAGTATGTGAGCGTCTATAGAAAATAATTATTATGAATACACAATTTGTCCAGAGTTTGTTCTCTTAAGGTGTTCTTAGAAATTGTGTGCATGATGTTTATTTACGTAAGATCAAGATGATCTTTTGTTTTGGCGGGTGTTCTGCAGTATATTGTATTAATGAAACATTAAGATTGAATTTACCGAAAATAATGTATACCAAAATATTGACTATGGTGGTATTTCAATGTTGATACTCTTGAATGATAACTATTACATTGTAATTCATTTTAACTCCTCAAATATGGGAATTAACAATGAAGTGATTACTAGGTTACACAATATACATTCTAATCAGCAGCTATTATTGATATATACTTTTAAGGAAAGTATATTTGAGCCTGGGAGATTGGCATTAATCACTGCATTTACAAGTGAACGCTCTGTGTATGTACATCACACATACACACACAGACACACACACACACACACTGGCCCTAAGGAACATCACTGTAATTTGACTCTGTACATCTGCAAATGAATAAGACTCTGCTAGAAATTCAGTAGCTTAATGAATTTTTATGGTCTTATTTGCAGTCCTTCTTAAATATTTAATCCTTTGGGATAATTTGAAATGTAGGTTTCTTGGGAACCAGGCTTGAAACATCTTAATGAATTATATAGTGTTAATTATGTTTTCCAAACAAACACTTTCCTTATTCAAGTGGGATTTTTGACTGATGAACGGTTTGGTGAAGTACAGACAGCTTCTGTCTTCTGCTTTCAAGTACTGTGCCTGCTCTTCTACTTCTAAGGTGCATTGATCCCAGTGTGCACCTAGGTATTCCCTGCCAACTGGGAGCTATGGGACTGAAGTTCTCATAACCGAGAACTGAAGTTGATTTGGCGACAACACAATCCTGCCCCCTCCCATCTCTACTACTTCCAAGAATACGCTATAAAATATACATTTTTTTCTAAACACGAGTAAATTAAAATAGATGTCTTACATTTTTGCCATGACATGTTGAAAATTATTTCGACTCCCAAATTTCAGGCAGAAAAATCACTAATTTCAACATTTAAAGGAAAAATAATTAGTGCATTCTGTCGGGAAAGAATCAAGAGGCTGTTTTAGAAATACCCAATTGTTAAACTGAATTCAACAACCTCAAAGTGGCAAAATGACAAGAACAGAAGGGACAGATGGAAGAGGTATTATGAAGGGCAAATCAACAGAGTTTGGAGATTAATTGAACATTGGGCTGAGAAATATGGGACAAATATCATTCCAAATGTTTGAACATCAGTGATTGGCGGTACCACAAGTGTAAGTAGGGAAGGCCCTTTTTGTGTGTGAAATGGTGCCCAAACTTCTCAGCAAGGACTTTAAGGCCCTTCCCAGCCTGACTCCGACTCACTAGTTGTGTCCCACCCCCATCAGTTTCCTCTGGCACCAGAGCCACCAAAGGATGCGTGTTCACCCATCACACTGCGCATGGTCACACACCCATGGCTTTGCTTGTTCTCTTCCCGTGCCTGACATATCACTTAACACCCTCTGCCACTGTTCCCCACCTTCTTTTTGCACAGAGTCCTATACCCCAACTCTTTTCCAGCAGTAGCCCTGCCATCTGGGGTCAGACTTGCCTGCTCACAACTTTCTACAACCTGGATTTCTTTTTATCTTTATATTTTAGATTCAGAGGGTGTGTGTGCCCATTTGTGAGATGGGTATAACACATTCTGGTGGGGTTTGGGCTTTTAGTGTACCCATTACCCAAATAGTGGACATAGTACCCAGTAGATTCTTTGTCAAAACTCACTCCCTTCTCACCATCCCCCCTTTTTGGAGCCTCCCGTGCCTGTTATTCCCATCTTTATGTCCATGTGTGCCCATTGATTAGCTGCTACCAATAACTGAGAACACAGAGTATTTGAGATTTTGTTTCTGAGTTAGTTCACTTAGAATAATGGCCTCCAGCTCCATCCATGTTGCTGCAAAGAACATGATTTCATTCTTTTTATGGCTGCATAGTATTCCATAGTACGTATATAACACATTTTCTTTGTCCAGTCAACTGTTGATGGACACTTAGGTTAGTTCCATGATTTTGCCATTGTGAATACTGCTGTAATGAACATATGAGTTCAGGTTTCTTTTATATATAATTGGCTTGGATTTCTGAGATCAACCTGCCATTGTCTCCTGGCCTGTTGGGACACTTCCGTTATTTTCAGCTGAACCTCCCTAGATTCAACTATTTTTTTAAACTGGAGAGAAAGTCAGCCAGGAAAGTCAGGCTTGCAGTGGGGACCTGGGGCATGAGTTGCACCCAGCAGGGTTGTTACCCAAACTGGTCAGGGTCAGGATGAGTCAAGAGAGTGAGGGCAAATAGAGCACCACATAGGGGTCTAAGGGATGAGCACTGGTGACACAGATCCCAGGAGGTGAGAAGCAAGGTAGCTACCAGAACGCAGAAGGGGCTAAAATAAATGACGGCAACTTAAAACATGATCATGACCAGGCGTGGTGGCTCACGCCTGTAAACCCAGCACTTTGGGACGCCAAGGCAGGTGGATCATGAGGTCAGGAGGTTGAGACCATCCTGGCTAACACAGTGAAACCCCATCTCCACTAAAAATACAAAAAAAAAAAAAAATTAGCCAGGTGTGGTGGCATGCACCTGTAGTCCCAGCTACTTGGGAGGCTGAGGCAGGAGGATTGCTTGAACTCAGGAGGCAGAGGTTGCAGTGAGCCGAGATCGTGCCACTGCACTGCAGACTGGGCGACAAAGCAAGACTGTCTCAAAAAAAAACCAAAAACATACAAACAAACAAAAACAAACAAACAAAAAAATGATCACAAGGGATTACGCTGTGGGCTCTCACTTATTGACCACTAGCTACATGATGCCTGGATGGAGTCACTTAATTCCAAGGCGAATGATTAGGCACAGAGCTCCAGCCAAGCCGCCTGCTAGGCTCTGGCCACCATGTTCTGCCTGCCGGGCTCCACGGCCTCCCGGCACTTGAAACCGGACCGTATACATCACACCGTTTCAACACACTAGGCAGGTCTGATTGTAAGTTGCAGTTTCTTCCCAGACATTTCATAGCACTGTAATCTGGCAATGCCCTTCTCAACTCCCCAGGAGCCAATGTTAAGTGAAAGGGGATAGCAGGTAGAGATGAATTGTTGAAAAGTTTGGCAGGAAAAGAAGGAAATAATTTAGTGCTTGCTTTTTCTTAACCACATTTACTATATTACTTTCATCCTTTCAAAGGAAAATATTCTTTCTAGGTTAACGTTATTGCACATCTACTATGTATAAAGAGGCACTTGGTTCCGACGAGGCCTGATTCAGACATAAATGAGATATGATGCTTGCCCTAAAGTACAGCATTGGTGACATCTGCAAATAGTGATAAGCATTGCCAGCCCTGTACACATATTTTAATTAAATCTACAAATGAACATGATTAGTTTATTCTTTATCGATAGAAGGCTTATATATTTTTTCTAAATGTCATCTAATGCCACAAATTTACTTTAGGCTGTTCACATAGCTTTACATTGGGATGAAAATACTGATGTGATCACAGGCTTAAAACAGAAGACCTTCTATGGGAGACCCAACTGGAACAACGAGTTCAAGCAGATCGCCTACAGTCACCCCAGGTGAGGCAAGATCTTGCTCCTCTCCCTGCTGGGCTCTTCTCTGGAGAAACGCAAAGGTTGCTGGAGTGAAAAGTTAACCTGCAGGACTGTGCATCTCCATTAGAGACAAAACATCTACCTTAGAAAAGGTGGTCAATGGTATATTTCAGGGGCCACAAGCCTCTGCTGAACTGGCTCTTACAACCTCTGACAGTTATTGATTATGTTGCAATTTTTCACATTTAACCTCAATTTAAAGATGGTATTTCTTCAACTGCATATGCTTTCAAGACATCTTTGGTGGATGCAGTTGATCTCTAATTAGCCAACTGGAGAATTCACTCCTGTCCAACTGTACACTATCTAGCACATCTAGCAAAAGCAGAGAGAAAATGTTCGAAGACAAAGCAGGGATTTCGGGTGGTGGTTAAGGACCCAGCATCTGGCTGTAAATCCTGGCTCTGCCTTTACCACTGGTTGACCTTGGACAGGTTACCTACCCTGGTACTGTCTCCGTCTCCGCCTCTGCAAACTGCAGATAATAATAGTGCTTTCCTCCTAAGAGTCTGCAAGGATAAAATTAATGAATGCATGTAAGAGGCTTAAAACAGTGCTTTGTATGGAGTACACAAGAAGCACTAGCTGCTATCACTGCTATTATTATTTTTATTATCATTTCCATTATTACTCTTATTATTATCATTATATAATGAATTTCAATATAGAGAAGCAAGAGTACTTGTTCTGGGGCCACAAAACTGAAGTGAAGCCCGCACTTCCTGGTTCTAGAAGTTACTGGCTGTGTGACCTTGGACGAGACAGTTTATTTGAGCTTTTGCATCCCATTGAAAAATATGGATGATAACATCCATTCGCAGTTTTGTTTTCATAATGTAAATATACTTGTAGTATGGAGCACTAATGCAAACAGTTATCATTGTTGTGATGTCTCCTAAGTCAGTCTTTGCTTTGAACCTTCATTGTCTATGGCTCTTAAAAGTCAGCATGTCCTAATATTGTCTTCATTAAAGAACACTTTCCATGTTTGAGGAAAGATCTGAAGGCAGTGAAGGAGTGTGCCATGTGGGCAACTGGAGCATGTGCCAAGACCCTGAGGCAGGAGACATCGTTCCTGGCATGATCCTGGAACAGAGGAGGTGAGAGGGAGAGCAGCAAGAGTCAGACTGTAGGAGAAGTCACAAAGACAGCTGCGAGTCATCGTAAGACTTTGGATTTTATTCACAGAGGGGAAGGCACTTACAGGTTTGAGCAGTAGAGTGGCGTGGGATCATGCTGCAAGAGAAGGGAACGTGAGGGGCCTGGGACAGAGGTGGAGAGGCCAGAGAGGATCAGCAGTGTGGTGGTTTGGATTAGGGAGCTGCAGAGGAGGTCATGAGAAATTGTTAGATTCTGGGGTTTTTTGCAGGTTGAGCTGAACTGACTGTGGATGGGATGTGAGGTATGACTCAAGCTATTCAATAGAATGGAGTCCCCACTTACCATTTGGTGATGACATTAAGAGGAGCAGCTGGTTGGCAGACATGGAGTATCAGGAGTTCAGTTTTTGACATGTTTAGCTTATGAGGCCTGTCATACATCCATGTGGAGTTATGGAGTGGGCAGATGAATATAAGAAGCAAACGTTCAGGGGAGAAGTTCAGCCAGAGGTGTGAGCACATGGACTTTTTGGAGCCATGAAACTGGATAAGATGACCAGACGGGCAGATACAGATGGACAAGAGTTCCAAGGACTGCACTGTTGGAGGGTCAGGAAATAGACTATTGACAGGTCACAGAGTTTAATACGTGACACTCATATCTGCCTTAATAATCATGCCCCTTGGGTCTTCTATACCCTGACCTTCTTTCCATCCGCTTTCTCTGTATTGCACCAGTAAGAATACATTAAAGCCCACTAGGGTTCCTCTGACTGCTTCCGTATCCCCAGCGATTTTTCCATTGTCTTGCATCCTTCAAAGCCTCAGTCCTTGCATTTCTGCCTTGTGGGCTTCCTGCAGACACAGCGTGCTTCATTAAACTCTTTGTACTTCCTTCGTATTTGTTCTGCTTCACAGAGTACTTCTCTGGTGAATATTATTTATCTTTTGGTGATTTTGGCTGCTCCTTTTTTACATTTTTTTCACACTCTCTCTTTGCCAGAAAGATGCCATTTTCTTTTTTATCAGTGGTCATGGAATTCGTTAGACTCCCTGGACCAGCTATTTGAAGGATGTTAACGAGGAGGGAGATGTGGAAGGAGTGATCAGGTAGCCATCCAAGATTCATAACCATCTGATTCCAGTTGCCTTCTTCCCTGTGAAGTCACTCAGACCTCAACTGCCCTGTGCTCTGTGAGGCCCCTGCCAGACCTCTCTGCACCCTGCACCCAGCAACCTGCAGAGAAGCAGGAGTGTTTACACCCAGGGAAGAGAAGGTTTGAAGGCGTGCTTGTGGGGATTACTCCTGACTCGCATTGAGGCCAAGAGTACAGGCTTTCCAGCAAGAGACCCCAAGAAAAGCATGACTTCAAGCATACAGTTGGGGAGGGAGTGAGTGGAGCAGCTGCGCAACCTTGCAATCTTGCTCTTGCCCCATGGGGCTCATTCTGATGCTCCATAAGCTGTGGCAGTGGCCTTGGAGACTTTTCCAGGTGTCACTTCCTCATACCTCCTTGCTC
Source organism: Mandrillus leucophaeus (assembly GCF_000951045.1). Classification (NCBI taxonomy): domain Eukaryota; kingdom Metazoa; phylum Chordata; class Mammalia; order Primates; family Cercopithecidae; genus Mandrillus; species Mandrillus leucophaeus. The sequence continues at coordinate 57,492 of NW_012101654.1, read as the reverse complement.
CATTTTGCTTCTTGCCCTGACCCCAGGGGACATATGGCCTAGAATCCAGTTCTGGTTCTACCTTCTCTCCAAATGCGTGCTTCCAACCCATCCCGGCTTCTGCAGCCACAGAATCTGGTTCCTCTGAGCTCCTGCTCCACACCCAGCCCTGGCTCCCGGGCCCCCAGGGCTTCTGAGTCTAAATCACCACCCCCACCTCACACCCACCCAGAGCAGAGACGAGCTCATTTCATCTGCCATTTCCTTGAAAAGATTATAGGTAGAAACTAACAAAATATTACAAGCTGATATGAGAAAACTCGGGGGTTTTTTTTGTTGCTATTTTCTCCGTTAGGGGAAAAAAAACCCATATATATTCACTGATAAATGTTTTACATTCGGTTTTCAGTCATCATGGAATAAATGTTCTCACTTCACAGGCTTTGACGTGGACATCTATATCTTGGTTTTCGGTTCTTCTAGATAGTCTCAGTCTTTATTAGGATTGTCCCTTTTTGACATCTCACATGGCATTTGTTTATTTATGTATTTATTTATTTTTACACACAAAGCTTGCAGTCCAGTGGGGAAGGCCTTTAAAACCAAACTATTTAATTATCCCTCTTCCCTCCAAAAGGCATGAGCCAGGAACACGGAGCATCAAGAGACAAAGGATAAAACTGGGCTTGCACAAACTCTGCCCAGAAAATTATGTTACTCAGTGCTGAGAAGTGGGCCTGTCCAATTTTTTGCAGGGAGTAAAGAGCAATCAGTTTTAAGGTAGAAAAACTATATTACCATCACTTTCCCCGTTGCTAGTACCTTTCTAGAAGCCATAGTCAAAGTTAAGTGCAGAAACGTACTTAATGCTCAGCTGTATTTTGCAGCCCAGTAGCTATGCAAACTCTCTCTCCTTGATGGATGACTTCTCTTCCAGAGTAGACGAGGCCCCCAAGGTTTAGAATCACTGAATCAAACCTCTACAGCATACTTCCTAGTCCCCAATTTTTTGATATCATATTTGTAATAGCCTTAGACTCTAGAACATAGTAACTTGTTATATAGCTTCAAACATCCATGTCATTAATATTAGACACATGAAGGCAAAGTCAATCATTTTATCCCTGGAATGCCAGATCCCTGGGAAAAGACAAGCCTTTAGTCAAAAGCTTAGCACCACCCTATCAAAAGACTTTTAAAATGACCTCCTTAAAATAATTTTGTTTTCTGCTGTGTAAAAGGAGATTTATGTTTAATGAAGCTTTTAATGAAGAAATCTCGGAAAGAGAATGCCAATAAAATCTAATTTTTAAACAAGAAAATCTAATATTGAGAAGTATTTCAATATCCTGGCCTTTGTCCAGATATAAATGAAACACACAATCCAATTACTGTTCTGCACAAAGGACAAAGTAACATTAATTTTCCTCAGGATGGTTATTAAAGAGATAAACAGTATGTTTTCCCCTTATTATGTCAAGGATATGTTTGTTCCCAAGCCTGCTTGGCTACTCTTACAAGACAGTTCTGTCCTGTCGTTAGCTCATATCTTTTGGCAAAGATGGGTCAGAAGAAATCGGTGGATTTGTTAGTGGCCTCAGAAAGGGTTCTTTGTTCTTGAGGGCCTTTGAAGTAGGCTCTCAACCATTTCTATTCATCAGCGCGAAGCCGAGGATTCTCCGGACTCACTCTTTCAAAAATATTTACCTGTTCACTCAAAGCTGGAGTTTGTTCTTTTTCTAAGAAGGAGTTAAATCAAAAGAATAAAGTGAAGAGGGGCAAAAAGATTTTTTATAGAACATGAAAAACAGCACCAAAAATAAAGCTTGAAGGGAAGCAGATCAAAGAGAGTAGTACAAGCTATAAAGGAACCAGAAAATTGCAAAAATAACAGTAATAGAGAAACAAATTGATGGGCATCAAAATGAATACAAATAAGGAAGAGAGAAGAAAAATTAAAAATAGATCAAAGACTGACAGTAGAAAATGGAAAAGTGTGTTCTATTGTTTTTATTTGTAATTAATTTTGGTAATTATATTAGCTATATTACAAAAACACAAGTATAGTTTTGAAAGACAATCAACACATATTAAGTGGATGCATTATAAGCCTTTTATTAATATATTCAAATTCACATACGTGAAAATTGTATCTTATTTCAGTTAGACAAAGCACAGAAAAGTACTATAAAACAAAAACATTAAAAATTATTCTCCCAATTGAAATATAGTAGGCTAATTATATGCATTGACATCTATGTCTTACTAATCTAGAGAAAGTTATCTTTTTCAAAAATGGAAACTATATTGCATTTTTTGTAAACATTGTCAATATGTTCCCAAGCTTTAGGTAAATGTTCAGAAAATCGGGAAAATATTTCCAAGAAGGTAGACAGAATGAAAATAAAAATACCCTTGTCACATCTAGTTGCTTTTTTGATAAACACACATTGTACAGATACTCAGATTTCTGAATTTATGGATCAGTTGTTTTAAATTAATTGAATAAAATGATTTTCCATAGGCCTTAAATCTTCAATCTTACACTTCAGATAATATTTATAGTTTTCTACTTTCAACTTATCTGCTAATAACTTCACCAGGCCTTTTAGGTGTAAATTTGATGTAATTAATTACCATAAAAACTTTAAAGGTTTGGTCATTTATTTTTTTTTTTTTTTTGGTAACTTCAGTAGAAGTGTTTCTTTTAACTCTGAAGAAAGAAACAAAAAATGGAAGAGTACTACCATTTGTTAGAACAGTTTAACCCAACCTAACGATGAAGAAAGGTGTCAACTTACCATATGATTGGGGGCTTCTAATCCATATTGCATGAATGTATTTTAGACCACCCATTGTTTTCAGAAACGTGAAAATACCTTTATACTAAATTGAGTAAATGTGTCCATCTGGATCCACATTTGCTTGTGTACGCACCCTTCAATTCTCATTTGTATGTGCATATGTGCAAAATGTTTTAAAATGATATTTTTAACAAATTAGCATTCTGATTATAGCATACAGGGCCCTTTATCTAACAGGATATCCTAAACATTCATTATATGACTAAAATGTTCAGAATACTCAAAGAAATAGACTTAAATGGAAATACAACACATGATAAATTATAGCTTCATGGGAAAAATAAAGACACCATAAACTTATGATGAGGAAATTGTCAGCATATTCCCATAGTTCCTTCCCACGAGAGGGCATCAATCTCTCTGGTTAGAGCCAACTGAAGACTCAATGAAAATTGCTGAAATTACTCCATTTGTGGTAGGGGGAATTGGAGAGATGGGTGAGTACAGGATGGATTTATCATTATGCTGCAAAGTTTCTTCGATGGTACTACCTATCTATCAAATTATTAGTTTGGCAAAATATTTGGTTACTTATGCACGAAGGCATATATATGTTAGTGTTTTATTGGGGTGGGGGAAGGTTGGCACAATGGCTCTACCATTCCCTGGGATCGGATGCTACCAGTCAGCTGCTTTCATTTTTCTTCCCCATTTGACCATAAGCTTCTCAAGGGCTTACAGCTACAAGCAACTTTATCTATGCACCTCAGAGCCCAGCAAAATGGCCAGTATGTGCAAGTGGCAGCACCATGAGACCAATGAGGGAGCTGGGACAAGAGTCCGAACAGCACAGTTCTGGCTGCCAAAGAAAACAGAGCCTGTGGAGTGTGGGCAGGAGGAGAATCACCACAGTGAGCCTGGTTAGGGACATCTGCAGCAACTCATGAGCAACTGAGTAATTAGGACACAGAGAAAAGTAATGTCGTAGGCTGCTACAAATTAACTGGGAGATAGGTTAAAAAAAAAAAAAAAAAAAAAAAAGCTGGCCAGCACAATTATCATCTGTGGTTCTGAAAAAAGAAGGTGTTGTACAAAATATAATTATGTGATGAATCATTTGGAGGCATTTCTAATGAAAAACACTCACTAGAAAGGATTAACCAGAAGTTGTGTCCATTGTCTGATACAGAGTTTGTCGCTCTCATCTTCTTTCTAAGCCTCCATAAATCCACGGGAAGCTTCTGTTTATTGATTTTATTTGCAGAATGCACTCAGGGTATAAAGTAATTTGATTTTTTTAAAATGGGGTTTAGGGTCTGCCTCTACAGGGTTATAATTTACCAAGCATAAAAGCCAACACATAAAAACAAACATACAATTTAAGGAGAGAAGGGCTCACGGCAGCAGAACCTGGGAATTCAGCAAGGTGGTAGGATTACTCCTGGGCGCACCCACAAGCCCATTTATCTGCGGGGCTGAAATCTCCTGGTGGGTGATATTTTGGATGCCTTTCATGCATGGCATCACTGAACTGTTTTTTGAAAAATGCACTAACCCCACAGAGAAGAGCACAACAGTTATTTAGCAGACATAGAGAAGGAAAGGAGAATTTTCTTTATTGTTTATCAGAGCTAAAAATAATGCCGTGAATGTTAGCCATCTTTGCAGCTTGTGTAAAATTTGTCCTTTTCTCATCAAAGTCAGCAGCCCAGACTGATCAATGCCGTTAACGTTGCCCCCGATCCAGCTCCCCCATGCGTGTGCAAGCTCATGCATACTGTAAACTGAAGAATAGCACCTTGTGTTTTTATGCTTCTTTTGCAGAGAATCTCTTTTTAATTCCAAGGGATTGTGGGTAATTAAATTTCATAGAAGAATTTTTTCTTTACCAACCCCATTAGGGTTCTGTTGCACTTGTCCGTTGCCTCATAAAAGAAAAAAAAGGAAAGATGCCACATCTGTCCCTTAACTACTTTGCGTGGATTCTCTGCCTTGTGATTCACAGTATGCATTTGTGACAAGAAATTCTCCATACTTGGAGTCATAAATGCCGAGAAGAGTAAGCCAGGCAAGCAGAAGAATGCTGTATGTGGGAACGGTGATTCACAGAAAGCCAGTGAAGGGCTGACCTTTCCACCTTAGCAGAAAGTAGATAATAAACAGCCTTTGTGAAACTTTTTGGTGATTGCATCACCATGGCGGTTATGGCCCCTGAGTAAAGTGTGGACTTAGCTGTGCAGTGTGATAGCCACAACTTCAAAAGAGGCAGGGGAGCTGTGAACTGCTGGGGACACCAGTAGAACACCGGGCAGCAGCAATCAGAATCCTTTGAAATGGAGTCTTAAAGGCAGAGCATCAAAGGGCACCATCAGGTTTGCAGTTACTGTCGCTGCAAACGAAAGGGCAGTCTTAGCCTGTTGGAGTGGGCCAGTGGGCAATCTCTTTGGTGACATCTACACTAATGGAAAAATATCACCACCCATAACAGCATCTTTGAAAATAGATGCAAGGATACCTCTGGGCATCAGACACAAAGCAAAGCTGTGACTCCTCACTGGGAAGGGTCTCACCTGACCCATCTACCATTCAAAATGTTTCAGTCCAGAGCTCAAAAATCTAGTGCTGATCTCAGTAAGTCCACATACTCACCTCTGTGTCAACACCCCGCACCGCATCTTCTGTTCAGCTTCACGGAACAGGCAGACACCAATAGTCATCACATGGGAAAATAACATTAGGAAGCTAGCAGCTCCTGAGAGCGCACCGTGTGCCAGACACAGGACCAGCAGCCAGACCTGCAATGTCTTGCTTAATCCTCACAGAGATTCTAGGAGGTAGATTCTATAATTCTCCCCATTTTATAGATGAGAAACTGGGGGCTTTCTGAAGGTAATTAACATGCCCAAAGTTACCCAGCAACGAAGTGGTGGAGCCAAGAGCACTCCTAACCATTGCCTTTCATTTCCATAAACACCTCAAAATCTCTTCATTAAGCCATAAACTCATACTTTTCTGTGGGAAATATTTTCTGAAAAATTACTTTCTCAAATTTAGCCATGGGAATGGTTTCTTTGAAAGCAGTACTGCTACATTTTAAACATATTGTCATTTGTAAATTAAGCCATTGATAAATTCCTTTGAAGCTGGAGTTTGAAATGCAGTGGAACCATCAATTTCTACTGTGGATGTGATGGTCCTGGAACACACAATTAAAATGTGGCTATGATACATGGTAGAGAATCATGTTAACATATAAGCTAAGAAAAAATAGGCTATATAGACACTTTCAGCAAGATCTATGTCTGAAGAAACAGAGATGGTATAGGGAGCTGGTCCTGAAGCCCAAAGAATGTCTTGATGACAGTGTTTCTCAAAGTGTGGCTCACAGGGCGATCTGCCTCAACATCACCCGAGATCCTTACTAAACATGCATTCCTTGACTTCAAGCCTAGCAATCTACATTTTAACAATCTGCCTAGATGATTTTATGCACAGCAAAGCTTGAGAAGTTTTGATCCACACTAGAGTAACCAATTCAGCTTATGCTAGAAGTTGGAAAAAATGCTACAAAGAATAGTAATATTCAACACAAGAGAAAAAAGACACAGTCTCTGAAAATCTCTATAGAGAGACTGATGCAGCCCAACTTCCAAAAACAACTTTGAACCCCAGCATGAATGTGGTGTTTACATATAAACTAAGTCACAAGGCATTTGAGCAGCTCTGGGATAGTCACTATATGCAGGAAGTATCTCTTTGACACAGTTTTCTGAAATGTCAAGATTAGAGGTGACAATGTTTGGGTGATTGTATTATCAGCAATGTCACGATTAGAAATGACAGTGTTTGGGTGACTGTATTCTCAGCAATGTCACGATTAGAGACGACAATATTTAGGTGACTGTCTTATCAGCAATGTCAAGATTAGAGATGACAATGTTTGGGTGACTGTATTATCAGCAATGTCAAGATTAGAGATGACAGTGTTTGGGTGACTGTCTTATCAGCAATGTCAAGATTAGAGATGACAATATTTGGGTGACTGTCTTATCAGCAATGTCAAGATTAGAGATGACAATATTTGGATGACTGTCTTATCAGCAATGTCAAGATTAGAGACAACAATATTTGGGTGACTGTTATCAGTAATGTCAAGATTAGAGACAACAATGTTTGGATGACTGTCTTATCAGCAATGTCAAGATTAGAGATGAGTGTTTCGGTGACTGTATTATCAGCAATGTCAAGATGAGAGATGACAGTGTTTGGGTGACTGTATTATCAGCAATGTCAACATTAGAGATGACAGTGTTTGGGTGACTGTATTCTCAGCAATGTCAAGATTAGAGATGACAATGTTTGGGTGACTGTGTTATCAGCAATGTCTTTTTCTTTTTCAGCTCTCCCTTCTGGCCTTCTTTGAAAATTAAAATAATTCCAACAGGAGAAATTAATTAAATTGCTATTACTGTAGCATAAATTTTACTATCTATAAAAAGGCAGGGCTGAACAAGATATTAGTAATAACTAACCTTTTCAAAACCCTTTTGAATGTATTATCTCATCTTGCTTTTGATAAAACACACAAAGCAGTCCTTATCATCTTTTACAGATGCAGAAACTGAGGTATAGTGACTTGCCCAAGACCACGCAGATACTACTCAGCAAAGCCATTTAGCCACTCATTCAGCAAATGTGTGTTGATTGTCCACTGTATGCACTGTTTCAGGTGCTGGAATAAAACAGATCAGGTTTATGTTCTCAGGAAGTTTACATCTGGTCACGTATCCAAGGAGACATGAATCAAGGTCACCTGGCCAAAAAGCCTGGTGTATCAAAATCCCTCTGTATCAAAACCCCTCAACAGTCTCATGGCCGCTTTCATGCCTCAGTCTTCTCGGTTCCACCTCCCTGATTAGTTCAGGGGAGGATACTGAGAACCTGGGAGAGAGCATGGTGCTGAAAGCAGGTAGAAAAAAAGAATCTAAGAAAAAAAGACATAGAGGGAGAAAGGGAGAAAAATAAATAAGTAACCTCATAGTCACAACCACTTCACTAATCTTATTGTCTTGGCTTCTGGCTGGCCTTGCCTCCAGGTGACATTTTCTTTCCTTTTCTTACCCCTACTGCAGCAGCAGCATTGGCGTGTTCTTCTGTGGACCTAAAGCTCTCTCAAGGACCCTTCAAAAGATGTGCCGCTTGTATTCATCAGCTGACCCCAGAGGTGTTCATTTCTATTACAACAAGGAGAGCTTCTAGACTTTGGAGGTCAAGACCAGGCATTGTGTAAGTGGCTGCAATCATATAGGTCAGGGATTGGGAAACTCTTCCCACAAGACACCAAATAGTAATCATTTGAGGCTCTGTGGGCTGTATGGTCCCACTCTCAACTCCTGAACTCTGCCATTGTAAAGTGCCAACATTGCCACAAACAATAATGTCAATGAATGGGCATAGTTGTGTTCCAGTAATATTTTACTGATGGACACTGAAGTCACATTTCATATAATTTTCTTGTATCATGAAATTTTTACAAATTGTAAAAGTCACTTTTCGCACATCGACCATCCACATAGTCAGGGAGAGGGCTGGATTTGGCCTGTGGGCCAGAGCTTGCTGACCCCTGGCATAGGCTGTCTTTCCCAAACTTGTTTCCACGCCCAACGTTACATCCAACATGGAGACTTATGCTGCTGCTTGGCTTGAAGTTTCCTTTAGAAATCATTTCAAATTTTCATTTCCCTGATGGCAGAGACCCACAACTTATATCCAAACCTGATCTTTTCTGCTTTAAACTGAAGCTCCTTTTGTGCTTTTGTTCATCCTCTGTAGACCACAGAAATCACCAACGGAGGTTATCTTTCAGAAAAGTCCTTTAGATACTTGAAAATGATAATCAAATCATCCCTTTCCTATCCCTTTTCTGGTCCAAACAATACTAAATTCTTAACCTTTTGGCCTAGGATATATATCAAGCCCTTCTATCACCTTGTTGCTCTTATTCAAATTCACTTCCATTTCTTCATATCCTTTTAAAATGCATTGAGAAGCGTGACTAGTATTGAGCAGAAGAGGGACTTTCTTAGAGCTTATATGCCATATATTTACAAACAAATTCTATGTTTTCTTTTCTTCCTTCTTTCTGCCTTCCTTCCTTTCCATCTTCCTTTCATATTTCTTTCTCAATCTCTTTTAACAAATACTTTTTATTCTACCACATTTTGGTCTGTGGTCTTCTTAACACTTACACTCCTACTCAACTTCTGCCCCACAAAATAACTGAAATTGTTTCTTTAATTCCCACTGTGCCGTCTTTCTATACTATGCAACTATTTTACTCCCAAGATGTTCGCAAAGTATTCCTCACATCTTATAATTCTTGCTACTAATATTGATTAATTTTTTAGAATTTTTCTAATATTTCAAGATTGTTTTGAAGTTTAGCCCCAGACACTAATACTGGTATGTAGTTTGTAATATCTACATATTTCACTGATAATATCTCAAATCTTTTGTTTAGATTTTCAATCACGTTATTGACTCCAAAGAACTCCACCAGGAATTCCTGTGATGGCCTGTTGATATGAGCTCCCAGTCGGAAACTGGTGAACAATAATTAACTACTGCAAACAGTACACCATACCATACCTCGTTAGCTTATAAATAACATGTCATATACAACAACACAGAAACTTTTACTGAAATTAAAATATATTATGTTTCTCAAAGGCTTCTTATCTTTGTGGACTGCCATTCTGCCATAAAAGAGAATTAAATTGATCTGGCATGATGTGTTTTGACAAAGGCAGCCTCTTAAGCTCTTCTAAGTAGTTCTAAATTATAAATTGATCACTTCTTTTACTTTATCCTCAGATTTTTATGTTGACCTGATGCTTTCTATTATATTAATATTGATTTTATAAGTTAGGAATATTCCATTCATGTCTAAAAAAATTATTTCTACTATCTCTGCATTGGAATTTCTCAGTAACTTGAGGTATTACTTGATGCATATAATTCAAACTCTCCTAATTTGAATAGAACCAATCTTTCTGTGTAATTATTTCCCCATTTGAGTTTAGTTCAGCCTTTGCAACCAGAAATTTCTATAGTCAAATCTAATCTTTACCTTAGTCATGTTTAATTATTACTTTTCTTTCTCTGTCTACTTGAAAATAAAAGTACTTTTCTTGGTCATCTAATTTTGTCTAGTAAATTAGAACATACCTGCCCGTAAACACAGATTTTGCCACTTTTTTTAATCTCTGGGGATGCTGTTTGCACCCCCTTTTGTGTTTTGACCTTTATGCTACTTCCCTGCAAACTATGTAGAATCAAACCTATCCAGACACAAGAAAATACAAAAGTCAATAGGTTTCTTTAATGCAGCAATGACCAAATAGAAAATGTGGAATTTAAAATTGAAATCGTCTCTTCAAAACAGAAACAAAAATCTGGCAAACCTGTAAGTTCATTTAAGAAGAATTATACAACACGATTTGATAAATAAACATGCAATTCATAGGCAGACATTTTTAAATGGATAGAAATAGCACGTTTCTAAATAGGAATATTAAACATACTAAAGTTACAAATTTGTCCCAAATTAATTAATGGTCAAGTGAAATTCCAGTCAAATTTTAAATTCTCTTTAGATTTTTTGGAAGGGTAAATATCCTAAAGTTTATCTAGAAGAATATATGAGAAAGAGAAGTGCCAAAAAAAATGTGGAAAAGAAAAGAAGAAGAAAAGAGAGGAGAGAAAGAAGAGAAAACAAAAAGAACAGAAAGGAAAAGAAAGGAAACAAGGCGGGTGGGGGGTGGGGAGTGTGAGGAAGGAAAATTTCAAATCCAGAAGCATCATTGTTAAATAAAAGACCTTAAAGCAACCAGAGAGGAAAAGGTCAATTACCTGCAAATAAACAGAAGTACATCTGGCAGCTGCCTTCTCAAAAGCATCCACAGAAAACAGATGATAATGAAATAGTATCTTCAAAGTGCTGGGGGACCATAACTATCCATTGAGAATTTTGTCCATAGTGAAATTATTATTCAAAGGTGAAGGCAAAATACAGATATCTCCAAACAAAAGAAAACTGAAATGTAACTACCTCACCAAAATAATGACAAAAGGATACATTTAAGGAAGAAGGAAAGACAATTAATGGAATGCAATATGCAATGATGAGCAAAGAAATTGAAAAACGTTTTGGCAAAATCGCTAAGCACCGACTGTAAAAGAAAATTAATGAGTATTTCAGAGGGAATGTTCTTTTAAGAACAAAACTAAGGATACGGACAACAACAATATGAAAGACGGGGAGATGACACCAGAATTAAGTCATTCCAAGATCTATGGATTGTTCAGGAGGGTGAAAGCAATGTTGATTAAATGTAGCCTTTCTTAAGCTTTATAAGTAAACTAGGAGGGGTAACCTCACATGGATTCAATGCCCACCACTATTCCTTTTAACATAATTTCTCTATTCTTGAGTTTGTATTGAGCCTAAGCTACTAGTTTGTTTGACTGTCAAGCAATACGTTTTAAGAAGGACTAACGACTGTTATATTTCCTGATTTAATTCATACTGATATTTGACTAAATTTAGTGTTCTTAGACCATATTTTCTTCCCTTTAGAAGTTTGAAGATAGAACTCTAGCATTTTCTGTCACTGAATATTGCTGTGGTGAAGTAAGAGGCCAACTTCATCCTCTTCCCTTTGTAAGTAAGTTACATTTTTTGCCTGGGTGCCTAAATAATTTTATCTTTGAAGTTCATAACAATTTGGTATTGATATTTCACATGAATTTTTCCTGTATTGCAGTGGTTATTTTTTTATCTTTGTTTTTGTTTTTTTTGTGATGCTCTGTCACCCAGGCTGGAGTGCAGTGGTGCAATCTCCCCCCACTACCACCTCCGCCTCCCGAGTTCAAGCGATTCTCCTGCCTCAGCCTCCCCAGTAGCTGGGACTACAGGTGCGCATCACCATGTCTGGCTAATTTTTTGCATTTTTATTAGAGACGGGATTTCACCATGTTAGCCAGGATGGTCTTAATCTCCTGACCTCGTGAGCCTCACCACCTCAGCCTCACAAAGTGCTGGGATTACGCACCCGGTCCAGTGTGTTTTTTGAACACTTTCTTCTTCACTTCAGAAATTTTTTTTATTAGTTCTTTAAATATACTTCTATTGCTTTTGTTTGTCTCATTTCAAACGCATCAATTTTCCTCATATTAGATCTTTTTTTTTCTTTTTTCCATTCTTTTAGGGTTTCTAATTAATTTAATCTCTTTGTTTCTTTTATTTACAAATCATTTCCGCTATTTTATTACTGGTTTACCATCTCTTTCTGAAACCTTTGAAGCCAGATATGTTTTGGAATTTGAAATGATTTCATATTTTAGAAAATAACAAATGCATATCCCATATAGTGTATGATACTCCCAGTAGAGTCTGAGAAGCACCCAGTATTCAAAAGCATTAATGTTTTATTTTTTCAAATAAAACTATAAATATAGATACTCAGCTTGCATCAAGGAAGATTATAAATAGCCTCACATCTGTTCAGCACACATTATGAAATTATGCTGCCAAGTGGGGTTACAAAAAAAATACTCTCACTTTTCATAATTTTTTGTATTTTTTTGAATTTCAGATTAGGGAGAGATTATAGTCTTGAAATTCAGCTTTCAATGATATTTATTCTGTTCCTTAACTGTTTAAAAAAATTTAATTAGTTCCATAAAGATGTTGCTTTGAGCCTTGATTTGTTACCTTAGACTTGCAATATCCCTTGTGATCTCATTCTTTTTTATAATTTTGTCTTTTATCTCTCTTATTAAATTAATATTCTCATTAAGTTCTCCATACATAAACAGATAGTGAAGAATTACCTGAGTTATGATTTCTACCAGATTGAGTTGTTTTTTCTTCTACTACATGGTATTTTCCCTTTTTGCCTGTAGTATCTCCACACTTGCTGTATACATCCTGTATTTTTTTTCACCTTCTCATGTTAGTTGACTCTGCCTAGATATGTTACTGTTTCTTCTATATTGTGATAAATTTTTGGTTGTTTCCCTCCACCCCACCATCTCCAAGACCATTTTTCTCCCCTCCCCCATAGCTTTATTGAGATATAATACACATACCATAAAATTAACCCACTTCAAATGCATCATTTCATCATTTTTAGTATATTTATAGAGTTGTGTAACCATTCCCACAGTGCATTTTAGAACATTTTTATTTATGCATAATAGATGTACATAGTACCAGGGTACATGTGGTAATTTAATACATACATATAATTTGCAAAGATTAAATAACTGTGTTTGGGATATCCATCATCTTAAGTACTTGTCTTTTTCTTTTGATAGAACCATTCGAATTCTTCTACTCTATTTCAAAGTGTACAATACATTATTGTAAACTATAGTTACCTTACTGATCTGTCTAACACTAGCTCTTATTTAGTGTATTAAACCATATATTTGTACCCATTAATCAACTTCTCTTCATTCGCCCTCCCCAATACCCTTCCCCAGCCTCTGGTTACCACCAATCTACTCTCTACTTTCATTAGACCCACTTTTTTTATCTCCCTCATATGAGTGAGAACATGTGGCTTATTTCACTTACCGTAATGACCTCCAATTCCGTTGATGTTGCTGCAAATGACAGGATCTAATTCATTTTTATGGTGAGTAAGATTCCATTGTGTATATGTACCACATTTTCTTTATCCAATCATCTGTTGATGAACACCTGGGTTGATTTCATATTTTCACTGTTGTGAAGAACTTTTTTTTTTTTTTTTTTGAGATGGAGTCTCTGTCGCCCAGGCTGGAGTGCAGTGGCGCGATCTCGGTTCACTGCAACCTCTTCCTCCCAGGTTCAAGCTATTCTCCTGCCTCAGCCACCCAAGTAGCTGGGATTATAGGCACATGCCACCACGCCTGGCTAATATTTTGTATTTTAGTGGAGACGGGGTTTCCCTGTGTTGCCCAAGCTGGTCTCAAACTCTTGAGCTCAGGCAATCCACCTGCCTCAGCCTCCCAAAGTGCTGGGATTACAGGTGTGAGCCATAAAGAACATTTTTATTATTCCAAAAAGAAAGCCTATATCCATTAGTCTCCATTTCTCCTCAACTGCCGCCTGCCCTAGGCAACCACTAACCTTCTTTCTGTCTATGGATTTTACTATTCTGGACATTTTATGTAAATGAAAACATACAATAAGTGGTCTTTTGTGTTTGGCTTCTTTCACCTAGCATAATGTTTTCAATATTCATCCATGTTGTAGCAAGTATTAGTACTTCATTATTTTTGCCAAACTAATATATTTCATTGTATGGTTATGCCACACTGTATTCACTCATTCATCAATTGATGAACATTGAGTTGTTTCCACTTTGGGGCCATTAGAATAATGCTTTTATAAACACTCATGTACAGGTTTTCGTGAACCATGTTTTCTCTTCTAGAGCCAGGAATTTCGTTTCTTATCCACTTTTTTGTAGTCTGAGAGAACAGCAGCTGGCATGGAGAGCTGTGCAGAAGAGCACGGAAGCTCAGCCTGAGTGGTGTGGACACCACGTTCGATTTTTCGGTTCCTTTCTGTCTTCTGAGATTACATGGACTGTCCTGTATCTGAGTTCATTCCAACTAATGGAGTAGAGGAGAGAGGATATAATGTATTTCCACAATGAGATATTCCCAGGCTTCGAACCCTTTCCCCAGTTGAGTGTGAATTTTGGATTCTTCTCTTTCAACAGAGAAAGTTGGCTCTCTTGATTTATTTTCTTTATTCATCCATTTAATTCATGCTTTTCCAACATCATATCTTCTCTTTACATTCCACAAGCAAGAGTTTTAATGAAATTTCTTGGGACTTTTTGACCACCAGTGGGGCTTCAGAGGAGTAAATGAGGTAGAAGCCAAACCATGTAGCTACTCTCCATTATCTTCCAGAATCCTGTGTTCCTTCTCTTCAGCACAAGTTTTTCAATGTATTAGATTACATTTTTCCTTTATCTTGTCTATTGGTGAATGTGTGTGTGTGTGTGCGCGCACATGTGTAGAGCAATAACTGTCCAGAGTTGAATGTCCACAACATTCTCTCTTACTACACTAAACTGGATTATCTCTACAACTATAACTATTTTCAAGGCTCACCATAACCTCCATGGTGTGAAATTCAACTTCGTTTTATTTTTAGCAGCAACTGAAATGGATGACCAATGCTTCCGTCTTGAAACACTTTCTTCTTTGGACTTCTGTCAAAACAACCTCTTTGCTTTTGTCTCAGACTCCTCTATCCAGTTTCACAATGTTGGCATGTCTTTGAATTGGTCATAGTCCCTCTTCTCTTTTTCTGTCTATTCTCCTCCTTTGAATAATATTATACAATCCTGTGGCTTCAAACACCATCTGTTTGCTGATGAGGCCCAAAATTTAAACTCTAGGGTAGACTTCTCCCCTGGATTCCAGTCTGATATATCCAACTGCCTACTTCATCATTGGAAGTATAATAAGCATCTCAAATGTAACATATCCAAAGCCAAATTCTTTATTTTTTTATCTTCATAATCCCGTTCTTCCTCCAGCTTTTCTTATTTTAGTGAATGGCACCATCATCTAC
Organism: Mandrillus leucophaeus; assembly: GCF_000951045.1. Lineage (NCBI taxonomy): Eukaryota > Metazoa > Chordata > Mammalia > Primates > Cercopithecidae > Mandrillus > Mandrillus leucophaeus. Next base: position 42,066 of record NW_012101654.1, on the reverse strand, counting down.
CTAAATGCCTAAACTAAAATCACTAAAAATCTCTGAGTCATATTTGGTTCCTCTTTCCTTCATCACTCACTCCAAACCCTATCCCAAACCACTGTTTTATGATCTTACTTGCTTCATCTTTTCCTATAAACCTTTCAGAAAAGTATAAATTATACTTTTGTGGCCTCCAATATGTACAATGCAAATTTCCAAGTTAATACTATTGCTTAAGTCTAATCCCACTTTAGGCAAACTATACAAACTTACAGGCAAAGTTCCTGCATGCTACTGTCAAGAATAAAGCTCTGCTCACCATGCTTCATTAACCAGTCATTCCCTGGTTGGTAAATGAAGTGGAACATGTTTCTACCAACATAGGTGAACCTCATTATCAAATAATTTAAAGTGTCTTCTTATATATCTACCAGCTATTGTCACATTGGGATTTTTTCTCTTCTCTTTTTATTTTCAATTTTTAAATTGTTTTTCCTATTAATTTTTATAGGAATATCTGCAGCCCTCTAAGTTACTTTCTCCCAGGCTCCTCTCAGAAGCTGAACAGAAGAAAAACTGTTTTAAGAATCCTTTATCAATTCCAAACACCTTCAAATTATTGTAAAAATTCCTTAAAAATATAAATAAATAAAAATTTAAAAATAAAAATTCCTGATTGGTCTTAAAGACAACAGCTCAATCATGATCAAATTTCCATTTAGTGATTCAATTAAGTAATCCCCTAAGGAAAGGAACATCACTATGACATATTTATATCATAATCTTGTGCCATACTCTTCAAATCTCCAATTAAATTACCTCAAAAGTCAAATTTACTTTTTAAAAATGTTTGGAAGTATAAGAACAGCATCAAACAATATAAGGTACCAATAAATAATTCTAAAGAAATATTTGAAACTTTTACCAAAAAAAGAAACTCTATTAATCAACCATATCTGCCCTGTGCTAACCTGAAATATGACAGAAGTGTTACTCCTTCACCTTCACCTCAATTCCCACACCCTGCCTCCAACCCCAACCCGAGACTGTGTAAGGGGGAGATCTGTCAATCATTCCTGCCCTGCACTTAGTAAGTATCTAGCAGAGGCTAGAGAGTGTGTGTTGGGATGGGGGGATCACAGAGAGAAGGGAGCTGAAGGAAAGAGTTCTTAAATCTGTGCATGAAATCTTGGATGGTTTCCCAAGAGGCCAGTGTGTGAAACCAACCAGAATCAACACAGCCAATGAGTTGAGAATTGAACCCTGGTGAGGAATACTGCCCAGGTTTTAGATTGGCTTCTGGATTACACATAAGTGGGGCATACCAAAATAGCATGGCAACGCCTTTGAAAACTAAGTTGATATTTGAACCACAAACCACCAAAGTGGGCCAGGATGTGTGTTTCTGAACCTAAACCTGCTAACTGCCAACTAAAATAGAAGATCTAAATAAGAATCAGAGTGTCATAACATTATCCTCAAAATGTACAGGATGCAATCCAAAATTTTTGTCATACGAAGAACTAGGAAAACTCAACCCAAATGAGAAAAATCAACAGATGCCAACACCAAGATGACACAAATGTTGGAATTATCTAACAAGAATTTTAAAGCAGCTATCATAAAAACATTCCAACAGGCAATTAAAATCACTCGTGAAACAAATGAAAAAATAGTCTCAGCAAGGAAATAAAAGATATAAAAAGAACCAAATGCAAGTTTTGGAATTTAAAAATATACTAACTGAAAGAAAAAACTCACTAGATAGGCTTCTGGTAGGTAGACTAATCCCTCCCCTCAGGCCAAAATGCCCACATCCTAATCCCTAGAACCTATGACATGTGAGATTATATGGCAAGGAAGAATTAAGGTTCCAGATGAAATTATGGTTGCTTTGAGATGACTGCATCGAAATGGAAAGATTATCCTAGATTATCGGGCTGGGCTCAATGTTATCACAAGGATCTTAAAAAATGAAAGAAAGAGGCAGAAGAGTCTGACAGAGTCAGAGGAGATGTGATAAGAGAAGCAAAGCTTGGAGTGATAGTTTCAATGGCTTTGAAGGTAAAAGATGCCATAAGCCAAGGAACATGGGCAGCCCCTAGAAGCTGGGAAGGGCAGGGGAATGCATCCTCCCCTAGAGGCTCCCAAAAGGCCCATGGTCCTGCAAACATTTTTATTTTAGTCCAGTGAGATTCATGTTGGAGACTGACCTAAAATAAACAGATATAAGATAATAAATTTGTATTGTTTCAAGCTGACACATTTTTGGTAATTTGTTATAGCAGCAACAGACAACTAATACAGATCAAAAGGTCCAATGCCATATATATGTCAATTCTCTCCAAAATGATCTATAAATTCAAAGTAATTTCAACAAAATCAAAAAGAGGCTTTCCATGAAACTTGACAGGCTAATTTTTTCAATGTCTATATAGAAGAATCAAGAGATAAGAATAACCCAACAGAAATAACAAAAAGGAGCCATTAAATTTTTTCTGTAAAGGGGCAGATCATAAATATTTTAGGTTGTTCTGGCCACATATGGCCTCTGTCATGTCTACTTCTTTGATTTTCTTTATTATTTAATTCTTTAAAAATGTAAACCATTCTTAGCTTGAGGGGTGTATAAAATCAAACAATCAGCTGGATTTGGCCCACGGGCCAGTTTGCTGATCCCAGAATTTAGAACAACATTGATAAGCTTTACAATCATATTGAGAAAAAAAAGATTGTAGAAGAATACATGTTGAGTGGAACCACTAAATAAGATTGTAAATCCTGCAAAACAGTATTATTTATACACAAACATACACACATATAACCACACGCATTTTATAGGTTTAAATAATCGTACAGAAAATAAATTACACACCCCAAGTTCAGAACACTGTTTCTGATGAGAGGGAAGAGAGAATGGGAACAGATGGAATAAAAGAGGGCTTCAATAGTTTCAATAATATTTATTTCTCAAATTGATTTTTTAATTTGTATTACATAAGCTGTAATTCTGTACACACTTGATATATCTCATAATAAGTAAAATATTCTTGGTAGATTTTTTCTCTGTTAGGCAAGGGATGATTCCCCAAATTATTGGGACATGGGTTTTCTTCAGTAGATGGTGTTTCTCATCCTTGCTGAGGCTCTGTACTCCTGTTTTACAAATTAAAGGTGAAAGTTTGGACATTTGGTTTTCAAGAATCAAGGAGAGCATGTCCAATTCATCATTTTATCTGTGACACAGAAAGCCTGGCTTTTCTCTCAACAACAGATGTCTAGAAACTTCCCAGAAACCTGTAGTGAAAGAGACCAGGGCTCTCTAAGCCTCTCCCACAGCACACACACACACGTGTCTCAATCGTTTGAGGATTCAGATTTTTACGACTTTGCACCAAGATACTCCAATTCACTAAAATGTCCTTCGAGTGCCAGTTGTCTTTGCCACAGTCTCACTGTCTTGAGTTCCTGGAACCTCCACTCCACTTCTCCTCATTTATTTCCTTCCAACTTGAGAGTGAAGGTCAGAGGATGATAGAAACACAGTCAGAAAACACGAGAAGCAGTCTGCCATAAACCTCCCAAACTACAGCAGAATGGGGTTGGGAGGCAGGCCCAGTCTGGGGTGCAAAAGCAGCTGGGCATGCAGAGAGAGTGTAGTGCCCAAGAAGAGTCGTGGGCCAGGTCACAGTGGACACCAAGACTTCCTGGAGGAGCTAGGCCCTTCCCAGGAAAGGGAAGGGCAGGATAGTGGATACCCCACACGGGCAGCACGTTGGACTGAAGATGGCTGGTGTCATTATCAGGAAGATGAAACACACGGGGCAGGGTGCTAGCCACAGGCCTGGGTGTCAGGAACAGAGATTCCTGAACTCACAGGAGAACAACAAGGTAGTCAGAACCAAAGCAGAGCTCAGTTCTTAGAAACAGAGCACTCAGGAGCCCAGGGACATCACCCAGGTCATCAAAGGTGAGCCAGGATCTGGGGAAGATCACAAGAGGAGAAAGGAGAAGGCAGCCATGGCCCCTCTTCTGCCCACACTTGTCTGTTTCCTCATGCTTCTCCCTCCCATCCCCAACCCGGGCATTAATTATTTGTACTAACATCTGCAGCACATTTTTCAGATTCACTGCTGGTACAAAGAAAGAATCACAAAATAAAGTTATGTTATTGTATTTGTAAAATGGAGCCTCTTTGTTTGAAAATTGCTTAAGTTTTTGAAATGTCTACCCATCCAGCATGATTAATGCGATACATACAGTGGAGCAGCAGAGTGAGTGGAGAATTAGAGTCGGTGCCAGTTCACCTAGAGGCATTTATCTTTTCTTTTTTCCCTGGTGCCTGTGCTGAGCCTGAGGGTAAGCTGACACTTTTTTTTTTTTTTAAATAAATTAAGCTTCATTTTCTGTTTTGCGTGTGTGTTAAGAACCTTGAAGGGAATGAGCAATGTCTGCAGCCTCCAATACCAGCTGCCATGGCAGGAAAGAAAGAGGTGACAATTTCCCGCAGATTCAGAATGATTGTTTTAATGGGGCTGTGGCGGAGGCAACGAGCACAAAGATATTGTGCTGCCAGGAAAAAGCAGGTTCTCTCTTCCCAGCCTCGCGCTACATGATGTAACATTTAGCTTCTGGGTTAACGTGGCATCTCTTCCCTGTGTTGATTTATTCCCACTTTTGCAAATCACAGAGGTATGTTACAGGAGATGCATTTACAGCCGTTGTTATAGCTCATTGAGGAGCAACGCTGTTATCCCCACCAGAGGACAATCTCATGCGTATCAGGGTGAGTGACCTAGAATAAAAGGAAAGAATTTTTTTGAAAAAAAGAGAGAGAGAGAGCAGGAATATAGATGTTATGCTAGGACGAAATTGTATTTACCTTGATTGAAAACTCTTTTATTATGAACATAATTTAGATCAGAATGGAAAAGAGAACTATTGGGCTCCCTGCCTGGCTGCAAGTGTTGCTGAGCACACAGCCGCTACAATAATGTAAGTGCATATGTAATGACTGTGTTATTGTGTTTATATACGAAAGCATTATGCTCCATCAAAGGAAATGAAAAATATCTTCATGGGTTTGCTCAGTCAGCTTCTTTAGCAGAAAATGCTTGGAGGTGTAGAATAGTAACGGGTGACCAAAATACAGAGTAATAAAAGAACTATGCAGGCTTAATCTTATGTGGAAGTTAGATACCATCTGAACAGTAAAATGCTGACCAGACTCTGGCATCCTCAGAATAGTTAATGTGGGGCCTTTATTGTGATTCTGGCATAAGTGTTCCTTGAGCACAAATTATGCCCACAGTACTGTGTTGAGTAAAATGTATAAAACAACGGGGCTGTCTGCAAGAAGCTTACAGTCCAAACTGGACAGACAAAACAAATAC
>NW_012101654.1:32341-35045 GCF_000951045.1 Mandrillus leucophaeus | reverse complement strand
ATTAAAGGATAGTTAAGAGACATCATAATCAAGTGCGACATTTAATTTGACTCTGGTTAAAGCAAATGAGCTATAAAAGACATTTGTGGTGGGGAACTGGCGAAATTTGAATATAGCTGAACATTAGATGATGTTGGAGAGCTGTTGTTAATTTTGACAAGGGTGATAACAATGGTATGATTATGTAGTAAGTGTCCTTATTTTTCAGAGGTGTATATTGAAATATTTAGGAGTGAACTGTCATCGTATCTGAAACTTAGTTTAAAATACTTTCACCAAAAAAACTACTCAAATACAGCAAAACGTATGTAATTATTGGTATATGGTATAATGGTAATTCTTATTCAGACACTTTACTTTTCAATGTGTAAATTTTCATAATAAGAAAATTTAAAGGGATGATGTGAATTGTTTAACAGAATTCCTGGCACACAATAAATGCTTATTAATATTGGCTTTTATCATAATTGTTGTTTTTGTTATTTCCAAGCTGTCAGGGCTGCTGCTAATGCTTGCTGACGTTACCATGAAGGCTGCTGCCACCCAAAGGTGAGAGAATAGATATAGATTCGGAGCATCATCTCCAGTTCCTGCCTAAACTGCAAAAGCCAATGCTGGTGAGGCCTCGTGCTCTCAATAACCCAGCATTTCTCTTTTTCCTCTTTTTGCTTTTCATCACTCTTAATGTAATCTGTTCTACAGAAACTGGACCAGAATGATAGCACTGGGCTCCACTCAGGAACACAAGTCCTAAGATATTGACGAGCAAGCTGTGCCGCAGTGGGGTGAGGGTTGGAAGAAGGAAGGCTCCAGAGCCTGGGCTTCATTCTCTCATGTGAAGAAACGACAGGGAGAGGACACTCTTGGAAACTCTCCACCTCCCTCACTCTTCTCTAAGAAAGAGGGTTGCTTTATCTCGTTGACAAATTTAGAAGCAAACACTGGGCATGAGCAGCTCAACTCCTGCCCATATAGGACTCAAGCTCTGTTGCATTCTCCACATCCAAAGCTTAATGGCACAGACTCTGTCCCTGCAACGGGAGTCTATGGCACTGCCTGTGATTGGGGGTGAGGTTGTCTATTCTGAGATTCAAGATGGAAGCCTCCATTGCCCCTCCTAAGCCATGCTTTCCAGCATTGTAAAAAAACTGGATTTTTTTTCCCCTCTATCTCCTTTATTCCACCTTATCATTTGGGTTAGCATTCGGATTGGGGGAAAGAGGCTATTATGTGTCAACCTTCTCAAACCCCAACATCCTGAACCAAATATGTGAACGTCTAATTTTTCTACTGAGAAAAATTCTTTTCCAGGTCCTTCATATAAATAGATACACATTCTGCTTTGTGAGTCCTGTAGAAATGCCTAGATATTCCTGCATTTTAGAAAAACACAGTTGACTTGCGATTTCTGTTCTGTGTATGTGTTGTTGTTGTTGTTTTCATAGAGATGGAGTCTCGCCGTGTTGCCCAGTTTGGTCTTGAAGTCCTGGGCTTAAGCAATTCTCCCACCTTGGCCTCCTAAAGTGCTGGGATTATAGGCATGAGCCACCACACCTGGCCTGTTCTCTGTGTTTTTAAAAAACTCAGTAAACTAGCTGTCTACATATCAAACTCCTAGAGCTGGGTAAATGGGTTGTATATCCATCTTATATTTAGGAAATGTTCAAATTGAACATTCTGAGTGAAGCTGAGTGAAGTATGAAATTGCCACCATCTCTCCAGCTATTCTAATTTTTCAAATTAAAAAGAGGAAAAGAACAAAGCTCCCTGTGCTACAAGTGTGGAATTAGTTAGTAATCAATTTTTGCCATGGCTTGGGGGAATGCTAAAGTAAATCTTGGAGTTGAAATGGAAGCCCTCCCAGTAACCATCTTGACCTCTTCCTTCCCTAATAATTTCAACTATCAGCAGATATATTTCCTATGAGGGTATGTCACCAAATTAATAATGCAAATCAACTAATACCTTGGATTTTTATGAGTGCAGAAAACACCCACACATGAACAAAAAAACTAAAGACAATTATTTTTACATATATTTTACACTGTGGTAAAATATACATAACACAAAATTTACCATCTTAATCATTTTAAGGGTACAGCTGAGTGCCACTAAGCACATTCACATTATTGTGCAACGATCACTACCATCCAAATCCAGAACTCTTTTCATCTAACAAAATAAAATTTCATACCCATTAAACAATTCCTCATTCTCCTGCCCCTAGACCCTTATGGGTACCACCCTTTCTGTCTTTATGAATCTGACTAATCTAGGTTCCTCACACAAATGGAATCATACAGTATTTATCTTTTGGTAACTAAAGACAATTATTTTTAGGTGGCTTCCCTATATCCTCTGCATGTCACTTATATATGCCTTGCCATGGATTTATCTGCCTGATAATCCACCCAGGAATTGCATCAAAACACAAGCCAGGCTAGTTGACATTTAGAAGATCATCTTTCTATTTGATTTTTATATCTAGAAGTCACCATGTCAACAAAAGTCACCAAGTCATAGACTGTTTTCTTTTTTGAAGTTAAATTCACAAAGTCAGAACACTCCCAAATTTGCCTTGTGCAAAGAGCCCCCTCTACACCAATTTCTGGAAACCTCCTACATACGGTATTACGCTAGGCTATGGGCAGCAGACACCAAGAAGAGAGGCCAAAAGCTAGACTTAGAGAGCCAAAATAAGCAG
>NW_012101654.1:2572-32291 GCF_000951045.1 Mandrillus leucophaeus | reverse complement strand
TTAATGGCACAGACTCTGTCCCTGCAACAGGAGTCTATGGCACTGCCTGTGATTGGGGGTGAGGTTGTCTATTCTGAGATTCAAGATGGAAGCCTCCATTGCCCCTCCTAAGCCATGCTTTCCAGCATTGTAAAAAAACTGGATTTTTTTTTCCCCTCTATCTCCTTTATTCCACCTTATCATTTGGGTTAGCATTCGGATTGGGGGAAAGAGGCTATTATGTGTCAACCTTCTCAAACCCCAACATCCTGAACCAAATATGTGAACGTCTAATTTTTCTACTGAGAAAAATTCTTTTCCAGGTCCTTCATATAAATAGATACACATTCTGCTTTGTGAGTCCTGTAGAAATGCCTAGATATTCCTGCATTTTAGAAAAACACAGTTGACTTGCGATTTCTGTTCTGTGTATGTGTTGCTGTTGTTGTTTTCATAGAGATGGAGTCTCGCCGTGTTGCCCAGTTTGGTCTTGAAGTCCTGGGCTTAAGCAATTCTCCCACCTTGGCCTCCTAAAGTGCTGGGATTATAGGCATGAGCCACCACACCTGGCCTGTTCTCTGTGTTTTTAAAAAACTCAGTAAACTAGCTGTCTACATATCAAACTCCTAGAGCTGGGTAAATGGGTTGTATATCCATCTTATATTTAGGAAATGTTCAAATTGAACATTCTGAGTGAAGCTGAGTGAAGTATGAAATTGCCACCATCTCTCCAGCTATTCTAATTTTTCAAATTAAAAAGAGGAAAAGAACAAAGCTCCCTGTGCTACAAGTGTGGAATTAGTTAGTAATCAATTTTTGCCATGGCTTGGGGGAATGCTAAAGTAAATCTTGGAGTTGAAATGGAAGCCCTCCCAGTAACCATCTTGACCTCTTCCTTCCCTAATAATTTCAACTATCAGCAGATATATTTCCTATGAGGGTATGTCACCAAATTAATAATGCAAATCAACTAATACCTTGGATTTTTATGAGTGCAGAAAACACCCACACATGAACAAAAAAACTAAAGACAATTATTTTTACATATATTTTACACTGTGGTAAAATATACATAACACAAAATTTACCATCTTAATCATTTTAAGGGTACAGCTGAGTGCCACTAAGCACATTCACATTATTGTGCAACGATCACTACCATCCAAATCCAGAACTCTTTTCATCTAACAAAATAAAATTTCATACCCATTAAACAATTCCTCATTCTCCTGCCCCTAGACCCTTATGGGTACCACCCTTTCTGTCTTTATGAATCTGACTAATCTAGGTTCCTCACACAAATGGAATCATACAGTATTTATCTTTTGGTAACTAAAGACAATTATTTTTAGGTGGCTTCCCTATATCCTCTGCATGTCACTTATATATGCCTTGCCATGGATTTATCTGCCTGATAATCCACCCAGGAATTGCATCAAAACATAAGCCAGGCTAGTTGACATTTAGAAGATCATCTTTCTATTTGATTTTTATATCTAGAAGTCACCATGTCAACAAAAGTCACCAAGTCATAGACTGTTTTCTTTTTTGAAGTTGAATTCACAAAGTCAGAACACTCCCAAATTTGCCTTGTGCAAAGAGCCCCCTCTACACCAATTTCTGGAAACCTCCTACATACGGTATTACGCTAGGCTATGGGCAGCAGACACCAAGAAGAGAGGCCAAAAGCTAGACTTAGAGAGCCAAAATAAGCAGTCAGAAGTCTACAGGGAAGGCTATCAAAAGAAGGTGAATATCAACAGGCAACATCACAGACAAAGTAGTCAAAACTGAAGTAATGCTCACTGTGAATGTTCAATAATGCCACTGGAGTACAACTTACCACGTATGACAGATGCTCACCCCCACCAGCAAAATATATCTAGTATAGGAAAAACACAGTAGGAAAATACTCTATGTTATCCATTTTTATTATTTAATGTTGAAATGAATTATTTTAATTCTATTCTCTCAATTCAGTCATCTCATTTCTACCTGCAGAGATATCAAATCCAAAATCTGAATGGTGTCTCACCATTTAATTCAATTTATTCTACATAAATAGCTTGCTTTATTTAAAAATTTTATTAAAAGACTTGGTCTGAGGACCCAGAGGAAAGAGAGATCTTTTGCCTTGGATAGTCATTACTCTTACAAAAAGTCATTTTGAGAATAAAAAATCAAAACTAGTTTAAACTTTTGAACTGAAAGAGCATACACTAAATATCATGAAACTATGATTAGAAATAGTTTTGAGGAACCAATGATAATGTTTTGCTCTAAGTGAAACTACTACAGGTTGAGTATCACTTATCCAAAATGCTTGGTACCAAAAGAGTTTGGATTTCAGATTTTTTTTGAATATTTGCATTTTACTTACTGGTTTAGCATCCCTAATCCCAAAATTTGAAATTCTAAATGCTCCAATGAACCTTTCCTTTGATCATCATTTCTGTTCTCAAAAAGTTTCAGATTTTTGAGCATTTCAGATTCTCAAATTAGGGACACTCAATCAGTATTTGTAAAACTTGGTAACTAATTCTGAGACTTGGTACTTTTTTCTCATTTTGAGCAAATTCTACCTTTCTGTGCCTTCAATTCTTCATATGAATAGTCAAGATAGTAATTTTCAAAGTTCTTTTGAGGTCCTGACAAACAGGTATTTTCATCATCACTGAAACATATTAAAGAATTAAGCAATTAAAACTTAAGACTTACCTTAGTCCATTACTATAACAAAATACCACAGATTGCATAATTTATATTAAAGAGACAGTCATTTATTGGCTCATAGTTCTGGAGGCTAGGAAGTCTGAGATCAAGGGACTGGCCTCTGGCAAGGGCCATCTTGCTGTGTCAGAGGCAGAAAGCAAACGGATAAGAGAACAAGAGCAGGAGGAACTTGCCCTTTTGTAATGGCACCAATCCCACACATTTGGGTGATGTCCTCCTGGGCCTAATCACCTCTTAAACTTTCCGCCTCTTAATACTGTTACAATGGCAATTAAATTTCAAAATGGGTCTTGGAGGAGACAAACATTCAAACTATAGCAAGACTTTAATTCACATGAAAATGTCATGGTCCTAGAAATGACATCTGTATATGCCAAATATCAGAGCACTTGGGCATATCATTTCTCCTAACATACAATCTACTATATAGTCTTAGAGTGTTAGAGGTAGAGTCTGGGAAGCCAACTACAGAAAATTCTTCATTTTTCATTAGAAGAAACTTAGGTCTAGACTGGTTTAACTTATTTGGTTAAGTCGTGTAAAAAGAATAAAAATTCAAACCTCTTGAATCTAATTTCAATGCTATCTACATTACACTAAAGAAAAGTACCTAAATAGTGAATAAAGTAATGAATCTTAGTTTGGAATCCACCTCCTAGGAGATTCTCTGAGTCATCTCATTCTAACCAAACTTCTCCAAGACAAGGGATGCTACTGAACAGAAAAAAGCTGGGCCCATGAGGTTAAACTGGCTCCTAAATAGACTGTGTTGGCCATGATCCATGTGCGTAATGGCCTGCTGTAACACCTATAGCAACCTTCATAAAACAGGCACTAATGTTGGGGAAAGCAAACAGTTAACAATTGTAGGGGCTCAGTTTGAATCACTCCTGGGCCAAATTTAAGTTATAAGTGACTTCAGTCCAAGCTCCAAGTAAAGTAGACTCTATAAAGAATTTTAAAGATAAGCAGATTTCCAGTGTCTGAATATGTAGACAAGATAATGATATAAGGAAGAGAATTGTAGAACCAGCATATCTTTTAGGATAAGTAGAACCTATATAGAAAAAGTAGGCTGCCATCTGAGGTAAAATAGCACAAGGCTGTTAAGGTATTTTGCAAGTTTCAGAAAGTTTAAAACTAAGGAATGGGGAGGAAAATGGATGGAAACATAGATCTGTGTCATCTAAGATTCAAATACAGCAATCAAGGAGAAAGTTGAGGGTACATCTGGAAAAAAAAAATAAGGATAATAAAATAAAGATGCCCTAATCTAAGAACTAATGGATGAGAGAGGTAGTGAAAGATCAATTCAGTATGCAAAACTGCTTCAAATAAACATTAAAGACTTACCAGACCAAATGGCCATATGGGAACACTTGGCAACAAATAAGGACTATGATATAATTAGCAGGTATGGAACCAGCTAGTCTCTTGCTGCCAAACAAAAACTCCGTATAGGAAGGATATGGCGTAGGCACACAGGAGAAGATGTGACTTTGTATTTTAAGACATTGTAAACCAGGGATGTCCAAACTTTTGGCTTCCCTGGGCCACATTGAAAGAAGAATTGTCTTTGGCCACACATAAAATACACTAACACCAATGATTAATGAGCTAAAAAAAAATCACAAAAATATCTCATAATGCTTTAAGAAAGTTTACAAATTTGTGCTGGGCTGCATTCAAAGCCATCCTGGGCCACATGCAGACCACAGGCTGCAAGGTGGACAAACTTGTCTTCAACAAAAACAAGCTGCAAGACTTTACAAGAAAAGGAAATATGATAGAATCACTGTGGATAGAAATGCTATACTTAAATATCTAGATTAGGGGTTGGCAAACTACAGCCTACAGGTCAAATCTGGCCCCACTGCTTATTTCTCTATAATTTTCAAGTTCTCATTTTCAAATGGTTGAAACGATCAAAAGAAGAATAACACTTGATGACCCATCAAAATGGTGGGAAATTCTAATTTCAGTCCATAAACAAAGTTTTATTGGAACACAGCCATGCTCATTTGTTTACATAGTGTCTATGGATGCGTCTACACTACATCTGCATATTTGAGTTGCTGCAACGGAGACCATATGGCCCACAAAGCCTAAAATTTTATGACCTGGCCTTTTACAGAAAAGTTTGCCAGGCCCAATCTAAATAATAAAACAGAGCCCGAAATACTAGAAGGTAGCAAATTTCAAAATCATTTCTAGTAGTCATAAATGAGGAACTTCAGTTATCTACACATTAATTTGTGGAAATGTAAAGTTAAGATTTTGATTAAGATGACTACTTCCTATGATAGGCCATTTTAAAACTTACAAGGAAAGGACCCTCTATCCAAGGCTCCAGGTAATGGGTATGAGCTGGATAGAAAGTCTCTGTTGGAAACATCCATATAAGCATGATTCCAGACTAAGTCTGCCTAAAAAATAATCAATGACACAGGGCCCTAGTTTGAGAAGGAAATTATTTTTTAAAAGTGATATTAGTAAGAAAAGTTTAAAAGGTGAGATAACAACCCAAAGAAAATTTGAAAATTATTTTAAAATATATTTTGGAGGGCCATGAAAAATATAAGCCATAGAGCAAAAGATGAGAATTTCAACAGTAAAAACAACAATAACAGAACTCCATATACTTTATCAGTGAAGTTTAGGAAGAAAACATACTGTTGAAAAATGCATCTTATTAAAAATTAGTGTGCCCAAATGGAAAAAATAATAAGGAATATCATATATAGCAGAATATATACCAAAAAAAAGTTTTAAAATCTAAAAAATAATTAGCCAACATTTCTGAGGGACCAACCTCAGTAATAAAATCTTTGTTAGAAACATGGGCGGCAGAAATCGATGAAACCAATTGATTGATGACCACGATATGAAAAGTCCATTCAGGTCTGAAAAGGAGATAGCAGAATGAATAAGTGTATAAAGGAAGGCATTAGTGACATTCTCACTCCTAAATTAACTTTTGAAGCAGATCAGTCACAGGTACAAAAATCAAACAGCAATAAATAAACTAGATGTTCTTGGCTGAATCAATAATGCATTTGGTCACAATTTTCTCTCCTGAAATTGAGTAATCACTGGAACTAAATGGGCTCCACCCAAGAGTTTAGAAGAAACTCAAGGGTGAAATTTTCGATCCATTGAAACTTGTGTAGACAAATCAATTTAATGGAGGACTGGCAAACTAGTAATGTGACAGGCATTCATGAGTAAAGACCAAAGAATATGGCTCCCTGTACACTTAAGTGTAACATAATCTACAGCCAGAAAGGCAAAAGAGTTTTTGAAAGTGAATTATACCTCCCCAATATTTCTAAGGAAGCATATGAAAAAAAACAATCCTGTAGGTGTCTTCTATTTAAATACTTAGTAAAACTTCTATAAAAGTCCATAAAAAATCGTGTAGATTTAATAATATGCCTTATTACAGAAGTAATATATGTTCTTTGTAAATGTGGAAAATACAGAGATGCAAAGAGAATAAAATTAAAATCATTCACAATCCAGCCAACCAGAGATGTCCACTGGTAATGTTTTGCCATACATTATTTGGGAGCAAACGTGGAATTTCATAAACTGTTTTATCTTGGAAGATAGCTGACGATGGCTCCAAAAAACGAGAGAAGGGCAAGAAAAAATATTTTTTTAAATTGTTCCAATTCACAAAGGGATGATATGACATAACAAGAGACTATTTCCAATGAAATTCTCAGATTTGCACATGACGCTAAGTTCTTTTTAATAGTGAAATATTATGCCGTTTATGCAGAGGAAACTGAAAACTTCACAATACTGCATATGGGTGCAGAAAACTGGCAGATGAAATTCCTTATAGGCAAGCATAAGAGAATACATTCAGGGGAGTATAATGCCAATTATCCTGGAAAATGATAGATTCCCATCTACAATACTATGCAGCATGCCATCATGACAAACTATACCCTAAAGACAATATACCGATTTCACTAAAAGATCAAAACTGATGCAGAAACCAATATTCTACTCTCAGAAATAATGGTATATCCACAGCTAGAATACTCTGTGCATTTAAAGTCCTTCTACCTTAACAAGGGCCAAGACGTTTCAAAGAAACACAGAGAGCAAAGAAGTGAAAACGCTTGCCTATGAGAATCAGTGTTAATAACTGGCATTCTCCAATCTATAAAATATAAATGTAATAGCTGAAATATAAATGAAATAAAGGCTATAAAACAGTGATATTTCTAGAGTAGGTGATGCCCCTTAACCCAGGGCCCATGGAGCTTAGGTTTACAAATTTATTTAAAGGGCATGCACATTTTCCTCATATCTATACATGTGTGTACATAAATATATACTTTTATTACATACATATATATATATATATATATATATATCTCCTGTTCAGTGGATGTATAGTGATCATCAGATTCTTAATGAGGTTCATTAAAAAATCTCAAGAACTGGTGGTCTAGATGGTAGGGGTGTGGCTTCGGTGAATAATTCTTGGCAGCACACCTTGAGGCTTGAATGAGAAAGTTTTAGTACCAATTTACCCCATGAAAAATAGACATATGGAACTCATTTCCCTGATGATTGCTATAGATAAGAAGGCAAGAGTGTCTTGGAATGTTTGAGGGAGGTGTTTGTATCGGGGCTGCATGAGAGCAGAGACTAAGGTCTGCTTTGTTCACCACTGTATCCCTAGTGCTTAGAACAGGGCCTGGCACATAACAGACACTCAATAAATACTTGTTGAATAGATTAATTTGTGTGCTGAAGGACAGCCATACCGTCACTTAAAAAAGAGAGAGAGAAAGAGAGAAGAAAGACAGAGGCATGGAGGAAAGAATGGAGAGAGGGAGGGAGAAAAGGAGGGAGGATGGATATACTGGAGTAGAAGGGGAAGCATGGCTGTTCTTCAGCACATTAATTTATCAATTTAACAAGTATTCACTGAGTCCTGATATGCACCAGGTACTGTGTTCTAAGGTTCTGTTTTTAAACACTCGATCTTGGTGGCGTGTCAGAGGCAGTTCCTGCCTGAGCTCCAGGTCTGCCTCAGTGTGGCATTTCTGATATTTAAAAGGATGAGGCTGTTTCCTTCCTGCCCTCCTTCCCATGTCCTCATCTCATTTTTTTGTTTGTGCATCTACCACAATGAAGACACCTAGATTGTGGAGGCAGGAGTGGCATCATGTCAGCAAAGAATTATTGAATTTGGCCTACAGAGAAGGAATCAGGAATGAAATATCAAAGCAGTAAAGAGTTTATAAGAGTTTATGAACATAAAACGTGCACAACTGTTAAATGGAACACTGTCAAGCAGATTAATTAGTTAACATTTGGAAAGTGCGTTAAAGATGAAAATCGCCAAATACGGGCTTCACATCTTGACCTAATTTCTCATCCATTATAACTTGGTGGCATAAGAAACAAACCCACTAACAGGTGAGACAATTATTGTGCCCAAGATAGGATATAAAGGGTCTGTTGCCCTTGGGAGGCTGAGTCCAGCAGAGCCCTCCTCCAGGATACGGGGTGAAGCCTGTTTCCCCAGGCAGTCATATTTACAGCAGTGGAGTTCCATCTCCTCAAAGTTCTCCGCTTTTGTCGGCCAATTTCCCCACCCTCTAGATCCTGAAGACGGCTAGAGAGCCCTTGTGGGATACCTCTTAGTTCCAAGTAAAGACATTATAAATAAGCCTTGTTAGACTCTTCCAACCCTAATTTAGACTTTGTTAAAATGGGTATTTTAGCTAACATTCCCTGGATAGAATGGTATTCCATTCCTTAACAGTACTGAAATATTGAGCTATCCAGACATTCTTGAAATACAGCATGACAAGACCCAGAGCTACCTCCAGCCCAGCCAAAACAGAGATGCTCTCTCTGGAAGCAGTAGTCAATGATGAGAGAATTCTGAATCAGAAACCATCCAAACATCCAAAATGTAAAACCAGCATTTTTATTTTAATCAACATTTGTTTTGATTTCCAAGTTTTATGATCTCTTCTACCTCCAAAAGAAACTGAAGCAACTTATAGATTAAAACAAAGTATAAAGAACTAAAGCATTTAGAGATAAAATAGGACAAATACTGTATCCCTGTGCTGGAATTTATAAGACATGGTATGCTTCAGTAGAAAAAGTGTTAGAATTGAAGAACAAAAATCCCGGGTTCTAGCCTTAAGTCTCTCTAACTGTGTGGTCTTGTGTAATCTTTATTCCATTGGCAAAATGAAATCTCTAACTTTTTCAATGTGATTTTTTAATATATTTAAAAAATAATATGCTAGCATTAGAATGTCAAGCAAAATGCGGTGGTTAAGGTTGTAGAGGAACCAGTTACGAGATTAAAGAGTGATTAGGTATGGAGGATTAACAGTAGGAATAGAAAGAAAAGGAGTGGGGAACCCTTTTAAGGAAACGTTTGACAACCTTGGAAGTTGATTGGAAATGAGAATGAGCAAGATGAGTCCGAGGTGACGTTGACTTTCTGTGGTGGGGAGCATGTTATCACTGCAAACAGAAACAGGGAAATGTTTCTAGGAGAGGAACCTAAGCTAGGACGGAGCAGAGTGAGCTCAGCCTTGCCAGGTGGAGTTTGTCCTGATGGGAAAACATTCAAGTGAAAATACGGCATAGACTTGTCTGGTATGAGCTGAACCTGAGGCAAGAAAATAAAGAGGGAGGTAAAAGCACAGAAGTCATTGGTATTTCAGTAAACGAGCAGAGGTGGACACATAGAAACACAGGAAGGGTAAGGAGGAAGGGAACTGAGGGCTCAGTCTTGAGTTAACCAGGACCGGGTGGCCAAAAACAGCCTCCGAGACCAGGTTGTTCAGTACTAAGCATTTGTTTCTGTAATTACATGGTCTTCACTTCTGCTCTTCTCAGTTGTCTCTAATCCCATTCAAGTATTCTCAAAGAGAATGCCTGCTGGAACGGACCAGCACACAGGTGAGAGGTAGAGTTTCTGATGGGGGTACAGTTGAGCCTGTGGAGTTCATTGCATCTTTCTACTATTCATTCTCTTCATTGGATGAACCCACTTAGTAGCATGTCCTCTGCTGAATGTATGTTGATCACAGAGAACCTGGGATTTCTGGAACAAATCCATTTGACTCAGTATGTCTCATCCAACTGAGTTTTATTTACATTTCCCCAAACCTGCCCCTGTTCATTCTAAGTTTCCCACTTCTAAAGGTCATCTTCCTTGCCACGCTCACTGCCAACCTTCTCCGGAAACCTTGAACAAGTTAGTCATGAGTTTGCTAAGGTCTCTTTCCTACTCTTCACCAAGAACAGTGGCACAGATCCTGTGTTCAACTCCATGAATCCTCCTGATCCCTTTCCCTAGAATTGAACCCAACTTTGTTAATCCTCAGATGCAGGTAAATAGACCTAGGGTTTCCCACTTTATCATAATTGCTACTTGCCACATAATTAATTATGGACTGATATACTAAGCTACCAAAATACTTATTTAAAAAGAAGAGCATTTTTCTTTTGGTTTTTGTCTTTCCCCTTCGAATCTCAGCACCAAAGATTCCTTAGTTGGTAAAACAGAGGTTAATGTGACTTAAGGAGAGAATTAGCTTCTATGAAATATGAATTTGGATATCTTTTAGTATAACACATACATATATATTATATTACACAGCATAATATATTATAAATAAGAACATACTATGATCGAGTACTTTCTAGTGAGGTGTGTTGGAACACATAAGTCTTAGCAATTATAAGACTGGATGTCACTCAAACCTAAAACATCTTTTCCATAACAGAGTTATAAATGATACTAGCAATGTAGTTTATGGCAAACCAGCTTTTCTAATGATATTCATTTATGGCACAAATACAGCAATAATAAGACCAGGTGCAGGAAGAAATGAGATATGAAAGATAAAGGAAAGGGGAAACAAAAGCTGTAAATTTTGATTCTGGCTTCCTTGGAGAACTACTGATGGAGAACGTTACTCCCTGGTAGCCCTGGTGCTCTGTGAGAAGAAGATTCTCTCTTCCCTTCCCCTCCATGGCTCCTGGCTACACTGAACTTAAGTCAGTCTCAGATTGAACTGAGGAAGCCCTCAGGCACAAATGAAGTATAGAACAGCTACAGCAAAATAGGTCTTCCCTCTGCACACAAGGAGGCCAAAATCAGATGTATGAGTCTGGGGACAGAAGGGGATGGTTGGAACGCCACTGGCAAGGTAAAAGTAAAAGGGAGAAAGTATGTGTTTGAGAAGAGAAAAGAACAGTTGCAGAGGTGTCCCACAGGGGAAGCGCTAACCTGAGGAAGAATGAGATGCCTGTATTCCCCACTGCTAGAAATTATTTACACCACCTCTGCCCTGAGATATCACTAAATGCGTATTTGGAAGGTAAGTGGAGAGGTCTGAAGGCATAATAGGAAACCTGACAGAATTCGAACCAAAGGGTTGTGTTATCACTATGCCACTTCCTAGCTGTGTGGCATTAAACAAGGAATTTGACCTCTCTGAGCTTTTTTTAAATCATTAAAATGGGAATGATAATAATAATGTATTCCCCACAAAGCTGTTGTAGGGATTAATAAGAAAATGGAGCTAAAAAGAGTTTTGTGAAATTTTAGTGCTGTTCAAATGCCCATTATTAGCAATTCTCTAAGACCAATGCCATATATTTAACTATCTATTTTTTATGATTTAAATTGGGTTCAGTTCACTTAGAGGTAAGCACGCTCAGAGGGCACTCTGGCAGATGTGGAGGTGATTTAAGAAGAGCTGTCCCAGAGTTTGGGAAGACAGAGTGTATGGAAGGTAGCAGTGTGCTTACAGGGGCCACCATGAGGGGGTCTCCTTCACAGAGACCAGCAGACACTGGAGGCCACTGGCCTTCTTTCTCAGGGCCTTTTTGCCCTTCCATCTGTGTTTCTACTTATTAGAAGCTCTCTTCTTGCCTTTCTACTTCCCTCCTTCTTTCACCCTTTTATATTATCCTTTTCATTTTCCCTTTAAATGGTCATAATATCATTTAAGTGGAAAAAATAACATTTTGGATTTTCTACTTCTAAAAGCACATATACAAAAATAATTTACAAGTCTATCTTAGAAAAAGAACAACAAAAATAAAATTAGGTTAGTTAATTTAATGTAATGGTATATTTTATGCTTTTCTTTCTGAGACCTGATAGAAATTTGAATTTGAAGTAGTCTTAAGTGTAGGTAGTCCACAATGGTTGCAACAATGAGTTCTTGAGATACTCCATTATAAAATATATCATTGTAAAGCAGATTGTGTTTTCCCATAAGAACCAGTTCATAGTTAGGGGTTGTGTTCTTGATCAAGGACTCAGAATCCAATAAATCATAGGTATCACCAACAATATGTCACAAAGGAAAAGAAACAACTATAAAATTTTATAGTCATTTGAAATGGTAAAATTAGGCCCCAGGTCTTAAAAAACGAGCAAAAACAGAACATGCACAATAATTATGTAAGGGCCCTAACCTACTGTTAAATACATTGATCATATAAAAATACAACTCTGCCTTATTGTAAGTTTGACTAAAAAGTAATATATTATCTATAATGAATATTAAACATTTAATGAATAATTATTTGCTGTGCTTGACTTTAGAAAAACTTTCTAGGGAGGCTCTGGGTGAGTTGAGCCTTCTTACAAATTCATCTGCTGAGCAGGGACCATAGCAGAGAGCCATGGTAAGCCCTGGACTGAGCTCTAGTCAACATTTTTTAGTAGCTACTTAGATACATGAACTGGAAACATGCTAAATAAACAGTGGTCCACAACTTTAAGTTCTTGGTTAAAATCAATAAGGATCACAAGTTGGAGAAGTGGGCAGACCTAAACACAACAAAACTTGATAGGGATTTATGATAAGAACACACAGCACCCCGATGGAAAAACTGTGTATCATTCTTTTTTTTTTTTTTTTTTTTTTTTTACAGAAGGAGTCTCGCTCTGTCGCCCAGGCTGGGGTGTAGTGGCCAGATCTCGGCTTACTGCAAGCTCCGCCTCCCAGATTTACACCATTCTCCTGCCTCAGACTCCCGAGTAGCTGGGACTACAGGCGCCTGCCACCTCGCCCGGCTAGTTTTTTGTATTTTTTAGTAGAGACGGGGTTTCACCGTGTCAGCCAGGATGATCTCGATCTCCTGACCTCGTGATCCGCCCGTCTCGGCCTCCCAAAGTGCTGGGATTACAGGCTTCAGCCACCACACCCGGCCTCCACTTGTATCATTCTTATCAAAGCGCACACACACACACTCACACACACACACACATTTACTGAGTACCTGCCAAGCTAGGGGAGGTGTAACTGTGGTTTAAGAGGTCTAAAAGTGGAAGAAGGGTTGATCATCATAGAGGAATACAAGCTAAATTTAATACCTTAGGTTAAAAGCAAACAAGATACCCATAAATAGACATAAAATAGGCACATTTTGTAAGCATAGCAGATAGATGTAAAACAAATACTCAATAAAAGCTGAAACTGTAAAGTTTATGGGTTCCCATAACCCCTCTGCCCACTCCAGCAGCACACATAGCACCCGCGATGGCAGTCTCTGCCGAGTGATTTTGCCAACTTCCTACTTGGCTGTGAGTTTCTTGTATCATCATCTCGTTTTCCATCTATCTGACCCATAATAGGCACCAGTAAATGTTTGTTGAATGAAAGAATAAATTAATATTCTGTTTTCTAATGGGAAGCACTCAAGTAGGAGTCAAAAGTCCTGAGTTCTGGTCTCACATCAACCACTCCCTGCATTTGGATCCAGAGTGTGTTCTGATGAGGAGTCCCTTACCTTTTGAACAAAAAGGACCACATTTATTACTTCTCCCCCATGTTGAGCTCATCTCACCTTGGAAAAATTCTGGACTGCCAAATCACCTTCGTTAGGCAATATTTTTTTTTATTTTTCCCTTAAGACAACACCACTGCTAACACACTACGTTGATGTAATTATTGCTAGGAGCTGGAAAGTTACATTTTTATAATCTGCCACTTGTAAGCATTCTCCTTCCTAAAATGAAAATAGACCATTGCTACCCTTATATTACTACTTTCAGAGTCTGGCCTTCAACTTGAAAGCAAGTCTTGATAGCATCTTTGAGGGCTTTTTGTTCTAACACCTTTGAAATCTACATTATTTCAGGTTAAGACCTAGCAAAGAAAAGGCTGGCACTTCGTAACAGCCTATATTCAAATATATGTGATTATGGATAGTTATTTGTGAAATACAGGAAAAGTAAAAACAGGGCCAGAAAATATGAAATGAATTATCTATTTTTTAAAAAAATTGTTTAGAGATAGTGTCTTGCTCTGTCACTCAAGCTGGAGTGCAGTAGCTTGATCCTAGCTCACTGCAGCCTCCAACACTTGGCCTCAAATGATCCTCCTGCCTCAATCTCCCAAAGCACTGGAATCACAGGCACGAGTCACCACGCCAAACCTGGAATTATCTACTTAAATAGAAGCAAGAGGAATGCAAGTTTTTCTTTTCGAAAACAACAAGCATTTCCATGTGCACCACAGATTTACCAAAGAGACATTGGTAATTCACATGGTGCTCTAGAAAGGGCTTCAAAAAGAATGGTCCTTCCTCACTAGCCTGAGCCAGGAATCCATTTATCAGTATTCCTAACTGGGGAATTAAGAAGGTAAGAAAAACCTAGTACAACGCCTCCCAAACCAAACGCTGTACAAATGGGACAGCTGGAGGACTTGTTAACCTTGTTCCCAGAGAATGAAGGGCAAAGGGGATGAGGAGGGGAAGAGGAGGGGAGAAGAGCTGAGAGGAGCAGAGCGTGAACACTGCCTCCTTGGGAGACAAGAGCCATCCTGAGAATGCCCTCTCTGGAGCGAAAGGCCCAGGACAATGGTTTAAAAAAGAAAAAGAAAAAAAAAGGTTCCAAATCTTTCTTCCCCGTAAAGAGAATAAGAAGGAGAGAAAGAAAAAGATTAAGAGAAAAAAAGATTTATTGAGAAGAAGAAAAGAGAGAGAAACTAAGTGCTGATACAGGCCAACTTGAAAAGAAATAGTGGAATGTGTAAAAAAAGAAAAACTGACTTGAATGAGCATGAGAATAAAAAGGAATATCAAATAAAAGGCAAAAGAAAAAAGCACTAAAGTGAAAGCACTTTCAGAAAAGAGAGAATGTCATGTAGAGATAAACAAGATTTTTTTTTTAATGGGGGAAAAATATCCTCCAAGCATTTTTATTTAGTTAGCCAAGGAAGAATATGAATTCAAGAGGAAAGAGGTGATTAAAAAGGAAAGACACTCTATTTTTTATTTATTTATCAAAATTAAATGTTACTAAAGAAAATAAGGAACAAAGGAGAAAAATGATTTTGGAAAAGGAAAAAATACTCATATAGGAAATTTTCAGCAGCTGAATTAGGTTAAAAGCCTTGTAATAAACATCATTCTCAATAAAAAGCATGCATTGAACTTACCCTGAGCCTGGAAAAACACAGGTAAGGGCGAACACAAAGCCGCTAGAAAGAGGAACCAAGACACACCAGAAAGCAGAGCTAGTTAACCTGGAATAAAAGCTTCAGGGCACACAAATATCTTTCATCCTGCCACCCAACACAGAGGAGGCATTTTGAAAATACAAACATTCTGAAAAATATTTGTGGAATGAATGAATGAATGAATGAATGAATGAATGAACGAACGAACAATTAAGTCTATGGAGTTTCAGCAGCCTCTGGTATACCTTCAGCTCCTAATGACACAGAAATCTTCTCTATTCACCAATATCTGCTCCTACCCCATTGTGGAGCCGCCTCTTCCTTCTCTTGTTCTGCCAACAGAAATGACAAAATCCCTGTAGTCCTTGGTCTACTCACTAGGCAGTCATCCCAGCCCCATTTCTCATTAGCAAGAAAGAAGGGGAATGGTGAAAATTTTCAATTTTTCAAAGCATTTATAAAAAAATAAAAAAAAAAAACTTGTTTTACCCCTGACAAGTTAAATAAGGCAGCACAATTATCTTCAAGTAAAATCAGCATTGAGAAGTTCAGTGGTCATTGGAATGACCCCAAAAAAGGTGAACAATACAGGTCATGAGGAAGGATAATGCAATACTAAGATCCCTGACACCTAATTAAGAGAGATTATGGAACTACTGTGGATGGAGACAATTCAGTTTCCTTCATCCAAGATTTCTTTGAAGAAGTGAGACATTAGCTAGGTTTTAAAATTTGAAAATATAACACTTCAGGAAATTAACCTAGGAAATAGGACACACACACACACGCACGCACTACACTGAAAGCAGTCAAAATCAATATTGAGAATTCTAAGGGCCCCAATTTAAGTGGCCCTGAAGGAGGAACCAAAAATTCTTATTTCTTTCACTTATTTTTATAATAAAACCTACTTATCTACCAAAGCCTACTGCTAAATTTAAGACATTTTTCCTTTAAGGGGTACCCCTTTTTAAGGTAAATATTGTGACAAACCTAAGGAGACACTGAGCAATAATTTTAAAAGATTAAAGGTGTATTAATCTCAGGCTTGAAAGTTTGCAACTACAAAGGATGTCCTCAGAATAGAGTTTGAATTACAGAAAGTGATCTTAAGACCTCAGAAATTTTTCAGCAGTTCCCTGAGAGCCAGAGAATCAAGACTAAGAAGTATGGCCAGGCTTCAGAAGAACAAATCAGAGATAGACAAATATGTTTTCATGTCAGTCCCAAAATTTCAAGTTGCTTATTAAGTATGGCACATCTAAATAAATACATTTTAAATCATGGCATAGTAAGGCGTGCTTAATACCAAGTTGTCAAGAAACCCAGTATATAAATAACATACATTTGTCCTTTAAAAATACATAGTTAGCTGGAAAACATATTTTAGATAAGATTTTGAAGAGTCACTCAAATTAATGGAATTCTTGAAAGTCACCAAGTGTAGTATCAAGTTTCATCTCTATTTGGGAATAAACAGATTTTCTTTCAAGTCTTCTGTCTTTAACGCTGAGGTAATTCAAGAGTTAAAAGAGCTAGTAAGATATTATTACTACCTTTAACTTTAAAAAATCAAAATATTAATCTGTTTCTAAAGTGAATACAATTATTTAATTTACTTAATATGATTCATTGTTTTCTTAGCTTGTGCTACCAGAAATGGATATTATTATTCTCTTCAACTAAGCAGAGTTTAAACTCAGACTCAAATATAAATCAGGGTCACAGAATCAGAAATTAAGATGGTTTATATATGAAAAGAATAATGAAATTTTCTCAAAATTAGAGGGAACCTTGGCAATCATTATAGGCATTTAATAAATACGTGTCAATTTGAAAATCTTACCAATAATGAAATAACTGGATCTTGAAAAGTAGTGTCAGTTATATATGAATCCTAATAAGTAACTATTTTCAGCAATTTCTATTTAAATAGGAACATCTTTGTTTGCAGTAGAAAATAAAGAGAAATTGAATGATAACAATCATGCACCAGAATTAATTTTTGCTGTTGAATTCATTGCCAGAAATCACTCCTTTGTTATTATATATTGACAAATTATAGTTGTATATATTTATGGGATACAGAGCGGATTATGGTTTTTTAATACAATGTGGATTGATTAAATAAAGCTAATTAACATATATATCACCTTAAATATTTAACATTTTTATGATGACAACATTAGAAATTTACTCAGTGATACTGAAATGTACAGTACTCAATTATTATCTATATTCAGCATGCTGTGCTATTGATCTCAAGAAAAAAAGCAATCAAACTTATTTCTCCTATGTGAGGCTTTTTACCCACCATCTCCCCATGCCCCAAACCCTCCAGTCTCTGGTAACCACCAGTCTACTTTTCTTCTGAGTTCAATTGCTTTAGATTCCACATAAAAGTGAGAACATGTAGTATTTGCCTTTCAGTGTTTGGCTTATTTCACTTAGCATAAGGTTTTCCAATTTTATCCATGTTGTCATAAACATGTTGTCCATGCTGTCACAAATGATAAAATTTCATCTTTTTAAGGCTGAATAGTATTCTATCATATACATATATCACATTTTCTTTATCCATAGAGATTTAGGTTGATTCCACAACTTGGCTATTGTGAATAGTACTTCATTGAACAAGGGAGTACAGGTATCTCTTTCATATACTGATTTCATATCATTCAGGTGCTATCCAGAAGTGGGATTGCTAGATCTTATGTTAATTCTACTTTTAATTTTTCAATGAACTGCCTACTTTTTTCCATAATGGTTGTACGAATTTACATTCCCACCAACAGCATAAAGGGTTCTCTTTTCTGTATATCCTTGCCAACAGTTCTCACCTTTTTGATAATAGAAATTCTAACAGGTATGAGGTGATATTGCATAGTAGTTTTAATTTATATCACTTGAATTATTAGCAATGTTGGACATTGTATTCATTTATCTGTTAGCCACTTGTATGTCTTCGGTTGAGAAATTCAGGCCCCTTTCCCATTTCTTAACCAGATTATTTGTTTTGTTTCTATAGAGAGGAGTCCCTTATGTATTTTGCATATTAATCCCTTATCAGATATGTGGCTTGCAAATATTTTCTTCTAATCCATAGGTTGTCTCTTCACCCTAATGTTTCCTTTGATATGCAGAAGATTTTTATTTTGAGGTAATCCCACTTGTCTGTCTTCGCTTTTGTTGACTGCACTTTTGAGGTCAAATCTAAAAAAGTATTGCCCAGACCAATGTTGTATAGTTTGTCCTCTCTGTTTTTTTCTAGTAGTTTTACAGTTTCAGGCCTTATGTTTAAGTCTTCAACCCATTTTGAGTTGATTTTTTTTATATGGTGTGAGATAAGGGTCCGATTTCAGTCTTTTGCATATAGATATCCAGTTTTCCCAATACCATTTATTGAAAAGACTGTTCTTTTCACATTGTACATTGTGAATTGGAAGATCGATTAACAACAGATATGTGGGTTCTTTTCTGAGTTCTCTATCCTATTCTATTGGTTGTTGTGTCTATTTTTATGCCAGTGACATGCTGTTTTCATTACTATTACTTCATAGTATAATCTGAAATCTGGTAGTGTGCTGCCTCCAGCTTTGTTCTTTTTGCTCATGATTGCCTTGGCTATTCAGAGATTTTTGTGGTTCCATATGAATGTTAGAATTTTCTTATATCTATAAGAAATGAGATTGGAATTTTTATAGGTATTGCATCAAATCTTGAGATACTTTTGGGTAGTATGGAATTTTTAATAATATTAATTTTTTCAATCCATGAGCATGAAATACCTTTCCATTTATTTGTATCTTCTTCAATTTATTACTGTTCTATAGCTTTTGGTGTGTAGATCTTTGACCTCCTTGGTTAAATGTAGTCCTAAGAGTTGTTGTTTTTGTTCATTTGTTTAGCTATTGTAAATGGGATGGTACTCAATTTCCTTTTTGGAAAGTTTATTGTTAGTGTAGAGAAACAATATTAATTTTTGCATGTTGATTTTGTACCCTGCAAATTTACCAAATTTATCAATTCTAACAGGTTTTTGGTGGAAATTTTAGGGTTTTCTATATATAAGATCATGTTGTCTGCATACAGAGACAATTTAAATTCTTCCTTTCCAATTTGGATTCCCTGTATTTATTTTTCCTGCCTAATTGCTCTGGCTAAGATCTCCAATACTACATTAAACAGAAGTGGCAAGAGCAAACATATTTGTCCGGTCCCAGATCTTGGAGAAAAAACTTTCAACTTTTCCCCATTTGGTATGATATTAGCTGTGGGTTTGTCATATACAGCCTTTATTGTGTTGAGTTACATTTCTTCTACACCTGATTTATTTAGAGTTTTTAATCACAAAGGGATATTGGATTTTGTCAAGTACTTTTTCTGCATCTATCAGGATGATCATATGAACCTTATTCTTCATTCTATTAGTGTGGTGTATCACATTTATTGATTTTCTTGTGTTAAACTATCTTTGGATCCCAGGTATAAATTCCACTTGATTGTGGTAAATGATACTTTTAATGTGCTGTTGAATTCAGTTTGTTAGTATTTTGTTGAGGATTTTTGCATCTATGTTTATCAAGGATATTGGTCTGTAGTTTGTTTTTTTCTTGTAATATTCCTGTCTGGTTTTGGTATTAGGGTAATGCTAGCTTTGTAAAAAGAGGTTGGAAGTATTCCTTCCTCTTTGATTTTTTGGAATAGTTTGTAGAGAATTGGTATTCGTGTCTCTTTAAATGCTTGGAAGAATTCAGCAGTGAATTCATCAGGTCCTGGGATTTTCTTTGATGGTAGATGTTTCATTATTCTTTTGATTTCCTCTCCCCTTATTGGTCTTTCAGATTTTCTATTTCTTCCAAGTTCAGTCTTGGTAGGTTGTATATGTTTAGGATTTTGTTCATTTCTTCTAGAGTATCCAATTTGTTGATATATAATTATTCATAATGTTCTCTTATGATCCTTTGTGTTTCTCTGATGTCATTGTGATGTCTTCTCTTTCATTTCTGATTTTATTTATTGGAATCTTTTCTCTTTTTCTCTTAGTCTACCTAAAGGTCTATCAATGGTGTTTATCACTTTAAAAAACCAACTTTTAGTTTTCTTGATCTTTTATATTTCATTTATTTCTACTCTGATCTTGGTTATTTCTTTCCTTTTGCTAACATTGGGCTTAGTTTCTTCTTTTCCTATTTTCTTAAGGTGCAACATTAAGTTGTTTATTTGTGACTTTTCTTCTTTTTTGATTTGGCATTTATTGCTGTAAACTTTCCTCTTAGAACTGTTTTTTCAGTATCCTATACATTTTGATTTTTGTTTCCAACTGCGTTTGTCTCAAGATATTTTTTAATTTCCTTCTTTATTGATGCATAATAGATGTACATATTTTAGGGTCTCTGTGACCATTTAATACATTCATATAACTTGTAAAGATCAAATCAGTATACTTGGGATATACATCACCTTAAATGTTTGTCATTTCTTTATGCTAGGAACATTGAATAATCCTCTTGGTACTATTTTGAAATATATAATAGATTACTGTAAACTATAGTCACCCTGTTGATCTATCTAACACTAGGTCTTATTTACTCTCTCAAACTCTCACTACAAAGATGTATGAGACAGGGTATCACTCTGTTGCTTAGGCTGCAGAGCAGTAGCATAATCATAGCTCACTGCAGCCTTGGTCTCCCAGGCTCAAGCAATCCTCCCACCTCAGCCTCCCAAGTAGCTAGGACTATAGGCACCTCCCACCACGCCTCGCTGATTTTTTTTCAGAGACAAAGTCTCTATGTGTTGCCCAGGCTTGTCTTGAACTCCAGAGCTCAAGGAATCTTCCTGCCTTGGCCTTTCAAAGTGCTAGGATTACAGGTTGACCAAACCTGGCCCAAGCCATATATTTGGATCCAATAATGAATTTCTCTTCATGCCTCTTCCCTACTTACCTTTCTGGCCTCTGGTAACCAGCAATCTACTCTATCTTCATGACATCCACAATTCACTTTTTTAGCTCCCACATGAATGAGAACATGCAATATTTGTCTTCCTGTACTTGAATTCTTTTACTTAACCTCCAGTTCAATCTGTGTTGCTGCAAATGATATAATGTCATTCTTTTTTATAGCTGAATAATATTCCATTGTGTGTATTTGCCACATTTTCTTTATGCATTTATCTGTTGATGATAAATTAGGTTGATTCCATAGTTTGACTATTGTGAATGGTGCTGCAATAAACATGATGCACACAAGTCTTTTCAATATATTGATTTCCTTTCTTGTAGATATATATCCAAGAGTGGAATTGTTGGATCATATGGTGGTTCTATTTTTAGTTTTGTGAGGAGCCTCTATACTGCTTTCCATAGTAACTGTACTTATAGTCTCACCAATGCTATACAACAGTTTCCCTTTTTCCACATCCTTGCCAGCATCCATTATTGCCTATCTTTTAGATGAAAGCCATTTTAACTGGGGTGAAATTATATTTCATTGTAGTTTTGACTTGCATTTCTCTAATGATTAGTGACGTTAGGCATTTTTTCATATATCTGTTGGCCCTTTGTATATCTTCTTTTGAGAAATGTCTATTCAGTTCTTGTGCCCATTATTAATCAGATTAGTATTTTGCTATTGTGTTGAGCATTATATATACACTAGTTATTAATCCCTTGTCACATGAGTATTTTTCAAATATTTTCTCCTATTCTGTGGGTTATCCCTTCACTTTGTTGATTGTTTCCTTTGCTGTGCAGAAGCTTTTTAACTTGATGCAATCCCATTTGCCTATTTTTTCTTTGATTACCTGTGCTTTTTAGGACTTACACAAAATATCTTTGCCATACTAGTGTCCTGGAGAATTTTCCCAGGTTTTCTTCCTGTAGTTTCAAGTATTAAAGTCTTTAATCCATTTTTATTTGATTTTTGTATATTGTAAGAGATAGAGTTCTAGTTTCACTCTTTATATAGTTATCAAGTTTCCCAGCACCATTTATTGAAGAGACTGTTCTTTCCCCTATTGTATATTCTTGGCACCTTTGTCCAAGATGAGTTGGCTGTAAATGTGTGAATTTCTGTTTGGGTTCTCTATTCTGTTTTCATTGGTGTATGTGCCTGTTTTTCTGCCAGTACAATGCTGATTTGGTTACTATAGCTTTGTAGTAAACTATGAAGTCAGGTAGTGTGATGTCTTCAGCTTTGTTCTTTATCCTTGGCATTGCTT
This sequence comes from Mandrillus leucophaeus, assembly GCF_000951045.1. Taxonomy (NCBI): domain Eukaryota; kingdom Metazoa; phylum Chordata; class Mammalia; order Primates; family Cercopithecidae; genus Mandrillus; species Mandrillus leucophaeus. The sequence continues at coordinate 9,867 of NW_012101654.1, read as the reverse complement.
TGGTTCTTTGGGGTCTTTTGTGGTTCCATATGAATTTTAGGATTGTTTTTCCTCTTTCTGTGAAGAGCGTCATTTGTACTTTGATAGGGATTGCAGTGAACCTTTAAATAATATGTTTGGGTAGTACTGTCATTTTAACAATATTAATTCTTCTAATCCATGAGCATAAAATATCCATCTTTGTTTCCTATTCAATTTCTTTCATAAGTTTTTTACCATTTTCCTTGCATAAATCTTTCATTTCTTTGGTTAAATTGATTCCTGGGTATTTTATATTCTTTTACCTATTGTAAATAGGATTGCTTTATTGGAAATTGGCTGGGCATGGTGGTTCATGCCTGGAATTCCAGCACTTTGCAAGGCCAAGGCGGGCAGATCACCTGAGGTCAAGAGTTCAAGACCAGCCTGGTCAACATGGTGAAACCCTGTCTCTACTAAAAATACAAAAATTGGTCGGGTGTGGTGGCGTGCACCTGTAGTCCCAGCTACTAGGGAGGTTGAGGCGGATTGCTAGAACCTGGAAGGAGGAAGCTGCAGTGAGCTGAGATTGTGCCATTGCACACCAGCCTGGGCAACAGAGTGAGGCTCCATCTCAAAAAAAAGAAAAAAGATTACTTTCTTGATGTGCTTTTCAGGTTGTTTGCTCTTGGTCTACATAAACCAATTTTAGTACATTGATTTTGTACCTCAGACTTTACTAAATTCATTTATCAGTTTTAACAATGTTTTGGTAGAATCCTTAGATTTTTCTATATATAAGATCATGTCATCTGCAAACAAGACTAATTTGACTTTTTCCTTTCCAATTTGGATGTCCTTCATTTCTCTCTTGTCCAACGGCTCTGGCCAGGACTTCCAGTAGTATATTGAATAAAAGTGGAGAAACTGAGCATCCTTGTCTTTTTCCATTGAAGACCTTTCCTCTTAGAGGAAAGGTCTTCAATTTTTCTCCATTCAGACATTAGCTCTGGGTTTGTCATATATGGCCCATGTTACTTTGAGGTATGTTTCTTCTATACCCAGTTTGATGACAGTTTTTGTCATAAACAGATGTTGAATTTCATCCAGTGCCTTTTGGGCACCTATTGAAATAAACATACAGGTTTTGTTCTTGGTTCTCTTAATGTGATGTATCACATTTATTACTTGTGTATATTGAACCATCCCTGCATCCCTGGAATGAATCCCACTTGATCATGGGATTCATTAAAATGCTGGTTTTGGTATTAGGGTAATACTGGCCTCATAAAATGAATTTGAAAGTATTATCTTCTATTCTTCTCTTCCCTTTTTTTTTTTCTTTTTTTGTAGAGTTTGAATAGAATTGGTATTAGTTTTCCTTAAATGTTTGGCAGAATACAGCAGTGAAGTCATCAGGTCCTGGAATTTTCTCTGATGGGAGACATTTTATTACAGGTTTGATCTTCTTATTCTTTATTGGCTTACTGAGGTTTTCTATTTTTTCTATTTTTTTTCATTGTTCAATCTTGATAGGTTGTGTCTAGGAATTTATCCATTTCTTCTGAGTTTTCCAAATTGTTGGTGTATAGTTATTCATAACACTCTCTAGTGATTCTTTGTATTTCTGTGGTGTCAGCTGTTATGTCTTCTTTTTTGTTTCTGATGTTATTTGGGTCTTCTCTTTTTTCCTTGAAAAAATAAATAAAACTGACAAGCCTTTGGCTGAACTAACTAATGTCCCTTTTAAATTCTTCATTGCCCCATTGGTTGTTCAGAAGCATGTTAATTTCCATATATTCATGAATTTTCCAAAATTTCTTCTGTTACTGATTTCTAGTTTAATACCATTATAGTCAGAAAAGGTAAATGATACGATTTCAAACTTCTTAGATTTGCTAAGACTTGTCTTGTGGCCTAACATATAACTATTCTGGAGAATGTTCTTTGTGCTTTTGAATAGAATACATATTCTGTTGCTGTTAAATGGAAAGTTCTGTATATGTATATTAGGTCAGTTTTGTTTAAGTGTTGTTCAAGTCCAATGTTTCCTTATTTTCTGTCTAGATGATCCATACATTATTGAAAGTGATGTCTTGATACTCCTTAATATTATTGTATTCCAATATGTCTCTCCCTTCAGATCCTTTACCATTTGCTTTATATATTTAGGTACTCCACTGTTGGGAGCAAATATATTTGTAAATGTTATATCCTCTTGAGAAATTGACCTCTTTATCATTATATAATAACCTTATTTGTCTCTTTTTAGTTTTTTATTTAAAGTCTATTTTGTCTAAGTATGATAACCTGCTCTTTTTTGGTTTCCATTGCATGGAATGTCTTTTTTTATTCCTTCCCTTTTAGTCTACATGTGTCCTTAAAAGTGAAATGAGTCTCGTAGACAACGTATAGTTGGGGCTTGTTTCTTTTATCTAATTTACTCTGTCTTTTTATTGGAGAATTTAACCCATTTACATTCAAGGTAATTATTAATAGCTTACAATTTGCTACTGCAATTTTATTGTTTTCTGGTTTTCTGTAGATATTTTGTTTCTTCCTTTCTTGCTGCCTTCCTTTGTGGTCTGATGGTTTTTTTATATTGATATGTTTTGAATTATTTTAATTTTGGTTTTGTGCATCTCCTATATATTTTTGCATTTTCTTACCATGAAGCCTACAAAGAATATATTACACTTATAATAGTGTATTTTGGCCGGGCATGGTGGCTAACACCTGTAATCCCAGCACTTTGGGAGAGCAAGGCAAGTGAATTGCTTGAGGTCAGGAATCCAAGACCAGCCTGACCAACATGGAAAAACCCCATCTCTACTAAAAATACAAAAATTAGCTGGGTATGGTCATGGGTGTTTGTAATCTCAGCTACTCAGGGGACTGAGACAGGAGAATTGCTTGAACCCAGGAGGCAGAGGTTGCATAGAACCAAGATCGCACCAGTGTACTCCAGCCTAGGTGACGGAGCAAGACTCTGTCTCAAAAAAAAAAATTGTGTTTTTCAAGCTGATAACAATTTAACTTTGATTGCATACAACTGTATACCTTTACTCCCCCTACACCCACACATTTTATATTTTTGATGTCTGAATCTATATCATTTTGTAATATGTATCCCTTGACAGTTTACTTTAGCTATAGTTGTTGTTAATAATTTTGTCCTTTAACCCTAGCACTAGGAATAAAATTACTTTACACATTACCATTACAGTCCTAGAGTATTTTGAATATAACTCAATATTAGTTATGCCACTGGGTTTTGTGCTTTTATAAGTATTATGTTATTAATTAATAGTCTTTTGTTTCAATTTAAAGAAATCCCTTTAGCAATTCCTGTAAGGCCAGCCTAATGGTAAGGAAATCCCTCAGCTTTTGTTCATCTGGGAAAGTTTTTAGTTATTCCTCATTTCTGAAAAACAGCTTTGCTAGGTAAAGTGTTCTTGGTTGCAATTTTTTTCTTTAGCACTCTGAATATAGTATCCCACTTCCTCCTGGCCTACACGATTTATCCTGAGAAGTATGCTGATAGTTGCATTTGGACTCCTTTGTATGTCATGTATTTCTTACCTCATGCTGCTCTCAGAATTTTCTTTGTCTTTGATTTTTGACAGTTTAATTGCTATGTGTCATGGTGACCTCTTCTTTGGGTTGAATATACTTCAAGATCTCTTTTTTCTTGTACCTGGATGTTGGCTTCTTTCTTCAAATAAGGCAGATTTTCATCAATTATTTATTTAAATATGTTTTCTGGCCCCTTTTTTTCCCTTCTTCTCCTTTAATTCCTATATGCATAGCTTAGGTATCTCCATGGTGTCACATAATCCCCATAGGCTTTCTTAGTTCTTTTTTTTCTTTTTGTTCCTCTGATTCTATAATTTCAAATATTCTGCCTTGAGCTTGCTAATTTTTTTCAGTTTGATCCAGCGGGTTGCTGAAGCTTTCTATTACACTTTTCAGTTCAGTCACTGTGTTGTTCATTTCTAGAATTTATTTGGGATTTAAAAAACTATTTGTATTTCTTTGTCAAACTTCTTAATTTGTTCATGTGCTGTTTTTCAAATTTTTAAAATTTTTATCCATATATTCTTAAAAGTCATGAACTTTTTAACATAATTATTCTGAATTCTTTTTTGGTCATTTCATAGATTTCCCTTTCTTTAGGGTCCATTGTTGGAGCTTTGTTTCTTTTGGAGATGTCATGATTTTCTGAGTCTTTGTAATATTTGTGTCCTTGCATTGGTGTTTATACATTTGTGGAGACTGCCACCTTTTCCAGCTTTCACAAGTGTTCTTTGGCAGGCATAGAGCTTCACTGTTTATTCTAGCCTATGTTTCTAGACTGGCCAGCTGGTAATGACTCTGGGCAGGCAGAGCTTGGTTTCAGGTTCTCTAGATGACTGGGCTGCTACCTTTGCTCCGAATTTGTGTCGGGCAACTGGCTTGGTTCTGCTATCCAAAAAGACCACTGGCTTAATTCTGAAGTCAGGCTGAGCTATGGAATCAGAACTGCAATTGCCTGTGATCTGGCTGAAACAGAAAGAGTATTGTCTGATCAGGTGGTATCACTCTTTGAATTCAGCAGTTGAACAGGGCTGCAGGAGGGCTCTTGAGGTAACATGGATTGGGACAGATGAACCAACTGCTATGCTCAGTACAAATGTACAGTTGAGATTTGCCTCTCTATCTGAGAAGGGTCTGACGTGGGCTTTAAACTCCCTGATGTAGCAGAACTAGTGACTGCTTGTTGTCAAAATTCACTCAGGATCTGCTGTGGAACAGAGGCTGGCAAAACTGTCCTGGTGGTTCAGACTGGCTAGTAGTTCTGTGTAGACAGAATTACTCCTAGGCTGTGGCAGAGAGGGACTGGAGACAAGAGAGGGCCCCTTCAGGTTGTGCTGTGCAATGCAGGCTGGCAAGCCTGTCCAAGTGGCTCAGGTAGGTGTGTCTCCCAGCAATTCTATGCAAAGGCAGGATCGTTTCCCGACTGCAGTGAGGAATTGGAGCTGAGACTGAACCCCTTCATGATTTTCTGTGGGACTAAGACTTAAAAACCTGTCACAAAGGCTTGGACAGGTAAATCTCCCAATATTTCTTTGTGTGGGAAGAATATCTCTCAGGTTAGGGCAGAGGTGCTGGCGTGAAGACTGGGCCCCTTCAAAATCTGTGAGGACAGAGGCCAGCAAGTCTGTCTCAGTAACTCAGATGGGTGGGTCTCCCTCTGCATCCTGTGTGAGCAGTACTAAGCTGGGAACACAGCTGAAAGGGGCTGGAGCCAAGTTGTAGGATAACTTTCAAGTCTGCTACTGAAACTCATGTCAGCAAGCAAATGAGCCTTTCGGCTGAGGCAATAGTGTCCAGGCTTCCTCCTGGACCCTTTGGAAAATTCTTTTGTTTGTAAGTTCAAGGTCAAGTGGAACTGTAGGCAAGCCTTTAGGGAATGGGGCTGGTTTGAGGTTTGAACTCAGAAGCACAATCAGACAGTCTGACACCTACATGTAGGTCTGCACTCTCAAAACCACCATCCTAGGTCTTGGGCTCCACCAGGTTTCACAACCTCCTACCTGAATCTCAGGCTCCCAGAAAGAGACTTTTGTCTGTGGATGGGATTCTTACTGTGGGAAGGTAAAGAGCAAGTGAACCCCAATCCTCCAACTGGCTAACATCACTCCATCCAGAAATAACTTTTTAGTGATCAGGGTCCCTTTGAGGTGAAGCCCTTTAAGCTTAATGAGACCTAAAAGAAAAAGTGATCAGGAGATGATCATTTAAAAAACTATTTCAAATACAATGCAGTTAGGCTGAAATGAACCAGAAACACTAATTCACTGACCTTCCTGAAATGTAAAACACTTTCTGGAAACAAGTGGATCTTTCTCATTGATTTTTTTAAAGCTCCTTAGGGCATCTTTAGTGCCACATAAAAAGTATTTGCCAAAGGACCCATGTAGTTTGTACTACAAGCTCATAAGTGAAGAGTTAATTCTCAAAATAGATTTTGGTTGTCTCAGATCACCACAGGATCAAGTGAAGAATCCCATAGATCTGGCTGGGTGCGGTGGCTCATGCCTATAATCCCAGCACTTTGGGAGGCCAAGGCAGGCGGATAACCTGAGGTCAGGAGTTCAAGACCAGCCTGACCAACATGGAGAAACACCATTTCTATTAAAAATACAAAATTAGCCAGACATGGTGGTGCATGACTGTAATCCCAGCTACTCAGGAGGCTGAGGCAGGAGAATGTCTTGAACCCAGGAGGCGGAGGTCGTGGTGAGCCAAGATTGTGCCATTGCACTCCAGTCTGGGCAACAAGAGTGAAACTCCATCTCAAAAGAAAAGAAAAGAAAAGAAAAGAAAGAAGGAAGGAAGGAAGGAAAGAAAAGAATCCCATAGATCTCACAGTCTTTTTTTCTGCCAAATTTTACTCATTCAGTCATTCATTCAGCTAATGTAGCACATATTAATTGAGGCTCCAATTAACTTATCAGGCAATACTTATGCCTTCATGAGTGCTCTACCGCTTTTTAAAATTTAAAGAGAAATAAGTGGATTAGAACATGTATCCATTCATCCACATTATCCATGCTGAGATACTTTAAAGCCAAAATTGGTTTATTTTATTATTTATTTATTTATTTTGCCTGCGTGGTCATGTCTGATACCTGTTTGGGTAGTGATTGGAACATAGTGACAGATGTAGAAATATGACTCAAAACTAAACTGGGGCAGCTTTCCCAAAAAAGTAACTGAAGACTGTGTTCAAGCCTTGCATATACATAGACACCTGCTGTATTTGCATAGCCCAGGCTTGCAGGAAACTCTAATCAATCATTTTCTATGCGTAGAATTATTCAACCAGAAAACCATTACTTATTTCACCAGAAAAATTTTGTTTTTCATTGCTGCTAGATTAGTTACATCCCATCTCCCCACTTCCCTCTCTTCATCAGCAAACAAAGTTTATACCAAATTATATGGATCAATGTCTCAGCCTATAAGCAATTTTGGTTTATTTTTAAATCTTCAAAAAGGTGGATTCTTTCACTTCTTTTGTTAATGTGCAATAAAAATTCTATCTTCTCTTACATGCTTCTTTAATTATATTTATTGAGTGTTCTTCACTGGGCCAGGTGCTAGGAAATTTGTAAATAAAAGGAGAGAAATATTGATTACATAATCATTAAAAAGTAAGAAGCTACAAATCATGATGAGTGATAAGAAGAAAAAGTAGAAGCTGCTACCTGGAAAGATAAAAAGAGGGAACCTGATAGAGTTGTGGGATTGGGGTGGTGGTGGATCAATAGAGAAGCAATGACTGAGCTGAG
>NW_012101654.1:0-1837 GCF_000951045.1 Mandrillus leucophaeus | reverse complement strand
AGTGTTACACCTCCCTGAGATGGAGCTCCCAGGGGGATGGGCATGTCACCACCTTTGCTGTTTGGCCAACTGAGCCATTCAGGTTTGTAGCTTTGGAGAGTCTGAGGCAACCAGGGGCTGAAATGGGTCCCCAGCACAGCACAGCAGCTCTATGAAAACATGGCCAGATTGCTTTTTAAAGTGGGTCCCCGATCTCATTCCACCTCATTGGGCAGGACCTCCCAACCACTGTCTCTCGCTATCCCCACCAGTGTTCTCCAGCTGACAAGAGATTTCAAACCTTCCTGGGATAGAGCTCCCAGAGGGAGGGGCAGGACACCATCTTTGCTGTTTGGCCAACTTAGCTGTCCTGGCCTTTGGGCTTTGGAGAGTTTGAGGCAACTAAGGGCTGAAGCAGACCCCCAGCACAGCACAACTGCTCTGCAAAAATGTGGCCAGGTTGCTTTTTAAAGTGGGTCCCTGATCTCATTTCTCCTCACTGGGCAGGACCTTCCAACCAGGGCCTTCAGCTATCCCTACCAGTGATCCCCAGCCGACAGAGGTTTTAAACTTCCCTGGGATGGAGCACTCATAGGGAGGCATATGCTGCCATCTTTGCTGTTTGGATGACTTATCCATTCTGACCTTTGGGCTCTGAAAGTCGAAGGTGACCAGGGGCTAAAGCAGACCCCCAGCACATCACAACTGCTCTACAAACATGTAGCCAGACTGCTTTAAGCAGGTCCCCAATCCCATTCCTCCTCACTAGGCAGGATTTCCCAACCGGGGTCTTCAGCTATGCCCAGCAGTGTTCTCCAGCTGACAGCAGTTTCAAACCTACCTAGGACGGAGCTCCCAGTGGGAGGGGCAGGTGACCATCTCTGCTATTTAGGTGACTCAGCCATTCCAGCCTTTGGGCTTTAGAGAGTCCAAGGCACCCAGTAGCTGGAGCAGATTCCCAGCACAGCACAGCTGCTCTATGAAAATGTGACCAGATTGTTTTTGTAAAGGATATCCCCAATCCCATTTCTCCTCACTGGGCAGGACCTCCCAAATGGGGTCTCTGGGCACCTCCTACAGGTGAGTTCAGGCTGGCAACAGGTCTCTCCCTGGGACACAGCTCCCAGAGGGAGAGGCAGGCCACCATCTTTGCTGTTTCACAGCCTTTACTGTTTATACCTGCAAATCTGAGAAAATTTAAGGTGTCTAGAAAGTGGAGCAGACCCCCAGCATACCACAGCAGCCCTATGGAAAAGTAGCTAGACTATCACATGAATGCCTGTTCCCATATCTCCTTACCAGGCAGGTCCTCCAGGCCTGGACCTCCAGCCACCCCCTTCTAGGGCTATTGAGCCAATAGTAGCTCTGCAACTCAACTCCCTGAACAGATCCCCCAGTAACAACTAAAAGCCTCTCTGCCACTGCCACTGCTGTGGAACTGCCTTTGCTACCCTCAGACTAATGAAGGAGCAAAGAACCTAAGGTCTTTGTGGATAAGGATAAAGACCCTTATCCACACCTCCAACAAGCTATGTCAACCCAAGGAGAGAAGGCCAGTCTTCCATGGGTCTCATGTCTCCTGCTCATCATCAGACAGGAAACCCTGGGCTTGGGTCCATAGCACAGACCCTCTATCCTGGGCTGATTGCATTGAGCAACTGCTGACCTGCATCTGAGGTGGAGCCCCCAAAAGACAAGCAGAAGACCCTTGGCCACAACCACTACGAAGATCCCTTCCTCTGTTGCCTCCAAGTTGGAGAAGGAACATAAACCCTGAGACCATCCCAGAGCTACAGTGGGCATCTCAGGAGTGCCAAGCTGTGATGTACAGCCAGCATTCAAGGGGAAGAGGAGCCCA
>NW_012101653.1:86628-88535 GCF_000951045.1 Mandrillus leucophaeus | reverse complement strand
AGAGGTACATTTGTTACAACTGATGAACCTACACTGCTACTACATAATCACCCAAAGCCCATCATTTTCATGAGGGTTCAGTATTAATATTGTACATTCTGTGGGTTTGGACAACCATACAATGACATGCATTCACCACCATAGTATCATACAGGGTATTTTCACTGCCCTAAAAATCTGTGCTCTACCTCTTCACTCAACCCTCCCCCCAGCCCCTGGCAACCACTGATCTTTTTACTATCTCCATAGCTTTGTTTGTACAGAATGACATATATTTGGAATCATATAGTATGCAGCCTTTTCACACTGGCTTTCTTCCCTTCTCAGTATGCATTTGGTTGCTCCATGGTTTTTTATGGCTCGATAGCCCTTTTTTTTTAACATTAACATTCCTTTGTTTGTATGTACCACATCTCATTTATCAATCCACCTACTAAAGGAAATATTGTCCATGCAAGTTTTGGCAATTATGAATAAAGGTGTTATTATAAACATCCAGATGCAGGATTTTGTATGGACATATTCTTAACTCCCTTGGATAAATAACAAAGGACACAATTGCTGGATCATATGTTATGAGTATGTTTAGTTGTGTAACAAGATTAGGGTTTTATATATGTATTTTGTGGTGAACACAAACATTCACTCCATAGTACCTGGTGAATTTTTTGTTCACCTTATATTTGTGTGTGCAGTTATTCATTTTTATTTGTCAATTTAAAGTGCTGTTTTTGAATATTATATCACTTCTGTTGGGTGCTATTCAGCATTTTTTATTCCTTTTGTTACCTTATGGGTAGTATTCCTTGGAGGCATGTAAAATAACAAAAGTTCTTGGTGTACATCAATAATTGACAAGGAATCCCTTGTTTTGCAAAGCACTTTTACCTAGAGACAGATAAAACGGATTTATTGAGTATTTATGTTGCGTCTATGGGGATTTTAAATAAAATGTGAATTCATTGTAAAGCATCTGGAAAAATAGAATTGCATTTCCAATGTATTTCTAATACAACAAAGAATATATGTCAAATAATATGAAATTGAGATCTCTACATATGGAAATGTAGAGTTTAATTTTTTTTGAAAATTCAGCATGGAGATTATAAACACAAAAATAGATACAAGCAGTGTGATACTAATGGCAGATTTTAAAATAACTTGAATCAGATTTCTTGTATAAAAATGATACAAATATGAATTCATAAATATATAATGTTCGTCTAAATTATACCTGAGGCAACTTTAACATTATTCAAAAATTCAACTGTTTAGAGTTTACATAACCCTGTAATTTAAAGGTATATTGTTTCAGCTTCTTACAGTTACCAAGTAGGATTAGATGTAAGCTCAGTGTGTGTGTGGGGGTGTGTGTGTGTGGGTGTGTGTGTGTGGGTGTGTGTGGGTGTGTGTGTTTGTGTGTTACTCTAAAATCGGAAGATATAGGTTTAAATTGCTGGTTAATTGTTTAATCAAAGTTTACTGGACACTTCTACAGATAATCAAAAGAAATTTTTTATTCATTATGTCCAAAACAGGGGTATTCTTATTACACATCAACAAGTCCTTGGATATTCTATCTTGCAGCCATAAATAATTATCAATCCATTCATATATTCAAGCCAAAAACTTGCAAGTAGTTAAAACACCTTCTTGTTATTTATTACTTTTTACCCATTCCCTTTATTTATTCAGCAAGTTATCATGCTTTATCACCTAGCAATAGTCTCCCCTTGAAATGCAGAAATATTAATAATACATTTCGGATTAAAAGATATACCTGTTTTTTTCCGCATCCTATGAAGTTATCAAACCAGAAAATTCCATCCTGTAACTTTCTTAATCTCTTCAGAGGAAACTACTATGGTCAGAGACACCTATCAATCCAGCAATCATCTATCCTTTGC
>NW_012101653.1:85187-85808 GCF_000951045.1 Mandrillus leucophaeus | reverse complement strand
ATGGGAAGTCTATTGTAATTCTCATCTGCTTTTCTCTGTAAATAATGTGTCGTAAATGTCATTTTTTTTTTTTTAGGATTTTCTCTTTATAATGGGTTTTAAGCAATTTAATTATGATGACCTTAGCATTGCTATTGTTGGTTTTGATTGGGTTCATTGAGCTTCTTGTATCTATGAGTTCAAGTTTCATCAAATACTTAATATTTTTTTGCCATCATTTCTTCAAATATGATATTTTCCCCTCTCTCATTCCCTGTCAGGATTCTAATTACATGAATACCTTAAGCTGCTTGAAGTTGTTTCACAGGTCACTGGTGCTCTCTTTAGTCTTTTTTGTTTCTAACCTTCTTTTTTTTTTTTTTTTGAGACAGTGTCTCGCGCTGTTGCCCAGGTTGGAGTGCAGTAACGCGATCTCGGCTCACTGCAAGCTCCGCCTCCCGGGTTCACGCCATTCTCCTGACTCAGCCTCCGAGTAGCTGGGACTACAGGTGCCCGCCACCTCGCCTGGCTAATTTTTTTGTATTTTTAGTAAAGACGGGGTTTCACCGTGTTAGCCAGGATGGTCTCGATCTCCTGACGTCGTGATCCGCCCGCCTCGGCCTCCCAAAGATCTGGGATTAC
>NW_012101653.1:83335-85137 GCF_000951045.1 Mandrillus leucophaeus | reverse complement strand
CTGGGATTACAGGCGTGAGGCACCTCGCCAGGCCTTTTTTGTTTCTCCTGTCTCTGTTTCATTTTGGTGGTTTCTCTCTCTGCACCAAATTATCTGACATTTTATCTCCCATGCATGTTAACCCCATTTAGGGTATATTTCACCTTAGCCATTGTAATTTTTACTCATATATTTTAAATTGAATATCTGTGCCTAACATATGTCTAATTAATAGGATTACTATTTCCTCTGTGTTCTAAAACATATGAATTTAATTATAAGAACTGTTTTAATGTCCTTGTATATGAATTTTATCATGTGTCATTTTTTTGTCTGTTTATATTAATTTTTCTCCTAATGGATTATTTGTGTGTGTGTGTATTTGTATGCCTTGTAATTTTTGGTTAGATGTCAGATTTTGTGTTTTATTCTGTGGACTGTATATTTTTGTTATTCTTTAAATATTCTCACAGTTTATTTAGAAAAATTAAATCATTAGAAAACAATTTTAATGTTCTAGGGCAGTCTTTGAATTTTTTTTATGCAGAACTGTAGTCCAGGGTTATTTTTCCTGTTACTGAATAATGTCCTTCTGTTTATTCTACCCAATTCTCCCTGTCATATCAGTTTTATTTTTTTTCCAAGCTAGTTGATAAGAACATAACCTTTACATACTCTCTGTGAGCAACCAGAGTTTTTCTCTGTTTCATTTTGGAGGTCTTTTCCGCCTTTATCCTTGTGTACTTTCTCACAGGCATACAATATTCAAGACTTTTAATCAAAGAAAAAATTTTAGGGAAATGTTTTGTAGAGCTCTCGATCCCTGTCTTTTTTCTCAGGAGCTTCCTCTTCTCGCATTCGTTTACCCCTGAATTTTAGCTAATTTGACCCCCAACATAACTCAACTTTGTTGTTTCGATTCAGAGTTTCAAGATTTCTTTGGATGCCTCCTGTCTTAAAACTCTCTCCAGGAGGTGAGATGGAGCAATTGTAGGGTTCACTTCATCTATTTCCCTTCCTAAAGGAACATTTTCTTAGTCAGTTTCTAATGCCTGAAAGCTAGAGTTTTATTTCTGTTCTTGCTCCTTATGTTTTGCTTTTTGTTTGTTTAGTTGTTTTTTTCATTGTTTACAGCAGAGGGGGAATCTGGTCCCCACGGCCTACAGTCAAACGCTCTTCTTTATTTTAAAGGGTTGTTTTGCCCACTTATGGACTTCTGCATTGGCATGTATTTATATTTCTCTCTATACTGAAAAATGCAATTCCATGGCCTTCTTGCCTCCATTTTGATGTATTTATTTATTTATTATTTATTCATTTACTTTTGTGAGCTGTTTGTTTTTAAGATGTGGACTTTGACTGAACTGATCTCATGTCTGTGTACAGGTAAGTCCTGGGTGCTTCCACACCTCCACCAGGGAGACAAAAAGCCTTTATATGTCTCAAGTTGGAGGACAAAAAAGAGAGCAATGAAGGTTGACCATTCAAAATAAAAATCAATTAAGATGAAATTTTTAAAGATTTGCATCATATAATTTACACAAAAGCAATACTGACATCTCTCTTCTGTGGAATCAGGAGAGGCCTGGGCTGTTTTTCTGAGGGAGAAATTAGGTGGGTATTGAAAGGTCAAGGGACCTCCTATAACAATACTTCTCAGATATTTGTAATGTCTATTAAAAAAAAAGAACAATGGACAGGGCAGATTGGCTCACATCTGTAATTCTAATGCTTTGGGAGGCTGAGGAGGAGGATCATTTGAGACCAGAAGTTGGAGACTACCCTGGGCAATATAGGGAGACCTTATCTCTACAAAAAAAAAC
>NW_012101653.1:81339-83285 GCF_000951045.1 Mandrillus leucophaeus | reverse complement strand
TCGCATTCGTTTACCCCTGAATTTTAGCTAATTTGACCCCCAACATAACTCAACTTTGTTGTTTCGATTCAGAGTTTCAAGATTTCTTTGGACGCCTCCTGTCTTAAAACTCCCTCCAGGAGGTGAGATGGAGCAATTGTAGGGTTCACCTCATCTATTTCCCTTCCTAAAGGAACATTTTCTTAGTCAGTTGCTAATGCCTGAAAGCTAGAGTTTTATTTCTGTTCTTGCTCCTTATGTTTTGCTTTTTGTTTGTTTAGTTGTTTTTTTCATTGTTTACAGCAGAGGGGGAATCTGGTCCCCACGGCCCACAGTCAAACTCTCTTCTTTATTTTAAAGGGTTGTTTTGCCCACTTATGGACTTCTGCATTGGCATGTATTTATATTTCTCTCTATACTGAGAAATGCAATTCCATGGCCTTCTTGCCTCCATTTTGATGTATTTATTTATTTATTATTTATTCATTTACTTTTGTGAGCTGTTTGTTTTTAAGATGTGGACTTTGACTGAACTGATCTCATGTCTGTGTACAGGTAAGTCCTGGGTGCTTCCACACCTCCACCAGGGAGACAAAAAGCCTTTATATGTCTCAAGTTGGAGGACAAAAAAGAGAGCAATGAAGGTTGACCATTCAAAATAAAAATCAATTAAGATGAAATTTTTAAAGATTTGCATCATATAATTTACACAAAAGCAATACTGACATCTCTCTTCTGTGGAATCAGGAGAGGCCTGGGCTGTTTTTCTGAGGGAGAAATTAGGTGGGTATTGAAAGGTCAAGGGACCTCCTATAACAATACTTCTCAGATATTTGTAATGTCTATTAAAAAAAAAGAACAATGGACAGGGCAGATTGGCTCACATCTGTAATTCTAATGCTTTGGGAGGCTGAGGAGGAGGATCATTTGAGACCAGAAGTTGGAGACTACCCTGGGCAATATAGGGAGACCTTATCTCTACAAAAAAAAACCAAAAAAACAAAAACAAAAACAAAAACAAAAACAAAAAAAGAGTAGTGGGATGTGGTGGTGCATGCTTATTTTCCCAACTACTCAAAGGCTGACGCTACAAGACTGTTTGAGCCCAGGAGTTAGAGAGGCTACAGTGATCTACGATTGTGCCACTGCACTACACTTGAGCTTGGGCAACAGAATTAGGTCCCTATCTGAAAAAAAAAAAAAGGAAAGAAAGAAGAGAAAAGAAAAGACAAAAACAATAAGAATGTACAATTAAAGTACTCCATGGCCATATTATAGAACTTTGGGGATGCTCACTCCAAACTACTGCTGTCACCTCACCATTCCAGTTTTAAAATCCCAAGTCAAGCAAAAATAATAAAATAAAATAACATAAAATCATACCCAATCTCATGTTGTTTTCTGTGTAAGTTAGGCTTTGTTAATAAAAGGTGTAACACAATTAAGTAACCATAGTCTTCTTCCTGTCTGCTGATCCACATCTGCTGGAAGGTGGACAGCATGGCTAGGACGGAGCCATTGATCCACACCAAGTAGTTGATCTCATAGGTAGTCATGATCTCAATCTTCGCTATGTTAGGAGACAGGCTGGTGATCTGCATTCTGCCTGTGACGCCTAGATGCACAGTAGTGCAACCACACAGCACTGTGTTGACATATAGGTCCTTGCAGATAGAATTGAATTGAAAACAGATTGATAGAATTGAAGACAGTTTCATGGATGCCACAAGATTCCATGCCCAGGAAGGAAGGTTGGAAGAGAGCTTCTGGGCAGCAGAACCACTTGTTGCCAAGGGTGATCACCTGACCATTGGGCACCTCACAGCTCTTCTCCAAGGAGGACCTGGAGGCTGTGATGGCCATCTCCTGCTTGAAGTACAAGGTGAAAAAGTACAGTTTTTCCTAGATGTCATGCACTGCTTCCCACTGGGCAGTGGTGGTGAAACTGTAGCTGCATTCCCTGAGGA
>NW_012101653.1:67580-76989 GCF_000951045.1 Mandrillus leucophaeus | reverse complement strand
AAAAAAAAAAAAAAAAAAAAAAAAAAAAACAGTAGTGGGATGTGGTGGTGCATGCTTATTTTCCCAACTACTCAAAGGCTGAGGCTACAAGACTGTTTGAGCCCAGGAGTTTGAGAGGCTACAGTGATCTACGATTGTGCCACTGCACTACACTTGAGCTTGGGCAACAGATTGAGGTCCCTATCTGGAAGAAAAAGGAAAGAAAGAAGAGAAAAAAAAGACAAAAACAATAAGAATGTACAATTAAAGTACTCCAGGGCCATATTATAGAACTTTGGGGATGCTCACTCCAAACTTCTGCGGTCACCTCACCATTCCAGTTTTAAAATCCCAAGTCAAGCAAAAACAATAAAATAAAATAACATAAAATCATACCCAATCTCATCTTGTTTTCTGTGTAAGTTAATAAAAGGTGTAACACAATTAAGTAACCATAGTCTTCTTCCTGTCTGCTGATCCACATCTGCTGGAAGGTGGACAGCAAGGCTAGGATGGAGCCATTGATCCACACCAAGTAGTTGATCTCATAGGTAGTCATGAAGTCAATCTTCGCTATGTTAGGAGACAGGCTGGTGATCTGCATTCTGCCTGTGACGCCTAGATGCACAATAGTGCAACCACACAGCACTGTGTTGACATATAGGTCCTTGCAGATAGAATTGAATTGAAAACAGATTGATAGAATTGAAGACAGTTTCATGGATGCCACAAGATTCCATGCCTAGGAAGGAAGGTTGGAAGAGAGCTTCTGGGCAGCAGAACCACTTGCTGCCAAGGGTGATCACCTGACCATTGGGCACCTCACAGCTCTTCTCCAAGGAGGACCTGGAGGCTGTGGTGGCCATCTCCTGCTTGAAGTACAGGGTGAAAAAGTACAGTTTTTCCTAGATGTCATGCACTGCTTCCCACTGGGCAGTGGTGGTGAAACTGTAGCTGCATTCCCTGAGGATCTTCATGCGGTAGTCGCTCAGATCCCCACCAGCCAGGTGCAGACCCAGAATGGTGTGGGGGAAGGCATACCCCTTGTAGACACCCACAGTGTGGGTGACCCCATCATCGCAGTCTATCATGAGGCCAGTGGTACAGCCAAAGGCATATAGGGACAGTGCAGCCTGGATGGTCCTATACATCCAGGACCATCCAGGTGTTGGGGTATTGAAGGTCTCACACATGATCTGGGTCATCTCCTCAGGACTGACTTGGGATTTGGGGCTGGGGAGCGCTTGGGCCAGCAGCACAGAGTGCTCCTGGGGAGCCACACACACCTCAATGTAGAAGGTGCAGTGCCAAACCGTCTTCATGTCATGCCAGCTGGTGGTGATGCGGTGCTCCATGGGCAACTTCAGGGTCAGGATGCAGCACTTGCTCTGGGCCTCACTGCCCCTGTAAGGGTCCTTCTACCCCATGCCCACCATCATGCCTTGGTGCCAGTGGGTGCCCCACCGTGGAAGAAGGGAAGACTGTCTGGAGTAGGGTGGGGAACACTTGCCCGCCAAGCAGCCAAGCAGCCCTTGCTCTTGCTATCTGTTAATGATGAGCTCAGCAGTAGCCTCATCCATGGTAAGCTGAATGGCAGGTAGGTGTGCACCCGTGGGAAGTGGCAAGAAGAGAGGGTCTTTGCTCGTGGGGTGGATGCGGTCTCCACCCTGCCTCAGTTCTTTCTGATGAGTAGTCAGACATTAAATATGTTGTAGTTTCTCTGAATGTATTGTATCATTTTTCTTTGGATACTTCCATGCTTTTGTCTTCATCTTTAGATGTTGGCTGCATAGTTGTGATTTGCCTAGGTGTATTTCATTTGAATGCATTTGTACCTCTCTTTAGGATCATTAAATTTGTTGAATATATAAGTTTAAGGTTTGTACCAATTTTGGGATATTTTCACTGCTGATTATAAAACATTTTAATCCGTCCATTTACTGTCTTTTTTTGGGACTCTGATTACAAATATGTTTGATGACTGATATTTTCTCACATATCAGTGAATATTTTTGCTTGAATGTTTTTTCTTCAACTTTAGACTCAATAATTTAAGTGATTTATTTTCAAGTTCAATTACTTTATCATCTGCCATCTTTGATCTGCTATTAAGTACATCAAGTAAGCTTTTCATTTGAATAAGTTTTTAAACTCTAAAAGTTTTATTTGATTGTTTCCAGTTCCCATTTTCCTTCTGAGTTTCTTTTTTTAATTCATTTATTCCTTCTTTCATATTTTCCTTTAAGTCCTTGAAAAAATACACACACACACACTTACACACTGCTTTGTAGTTCTTATCTGCTAATTGCAATGTCTTAGTTGTTTTAGGTTCATTCTCTATTGTCTGATTTTTCTCTCAACTCTGGCCACATTGTTCTGTTTCTATACAGATTTGGTAAATTTGTAATTGTATACTAGACATTATGAATGGTATATCTTACTGGTTCAGAATTCTGTTATGTTCTTCTGAAGTGTATTTGTTTTTCTTCAGGCAGGCAGTTAGCTGTCTGTAATCAAACTTCAAACTATGCCTCTCTCAGGTGGTCAACAGCTGAAAGACCTATTCAGTGATTTTGGCTTTTTCTGTCTGCCTACTCTCTGGTCCTTCTTGTCTCTCTCAAGTACATGCGTAATTTAGCAACCAGCCACATATTTGGTGGAGTTTATATGCATATCTGCAGCTTTCTTCCATTACTTCTTTAATTTTTGACCTGCTCTATTTGGCCTGACAGGCGTCCATTCACCTGTCAAGTCAGTAAGGCTGCAGCTTGCCACTGCTTATATCAAATTTTGTAGATTGAAAATGAGCTGAATTTTTTTTCTTTAAATGGCAAACTGGAGAAGCTCACTCACTCTCCCTCTGTCCTCCAGGCTAACTTTTTAAGATTAACTCTTCTCTAGTCCTTCTGTTATTTATGTCACTCTTTAGCACCTTCAAATATGTGTTTTTTTCTTTCTATCTATCTATCTATCTATCTATCTATCTATCTATCTATCTATCTATCTATCTATCTGTCTATCTATCTATCTATCTATCTCTCTAGCCCCCATCATGTATCTGAGATTGTATAGTTGTTATCTATAATAATTAGTTCACCCAAATCATTGTGCCAAAACTAAAAATCAGAACCTCGAGTTGAAATAAACTTTACTGCCTCATGTGTATTCTTCAAACAGCCCCAAATTTACCAAAACACAAATTGCTACTTTATTTTTTACAATATTTTAATGAGGCTCCATGGATTTTGTGAACCATTGTATGCTTTAGTCTTGTCACAAAATTCTTTATGATTATTGATAATTGTCTCCTCTCATATGGTACCATTTGTTAGATGTCTCAAAATCTCAACAGCAAAAATAAATAAATAAATAAATAAATAATAACCCCACATAACCAAATTACAATATGGGCAAAAGATCTGTACAGACAGTTTTCAAAGAGGACATACAAATAGCCAATGAGTATATGAAAAATGCTTCTTCATTACAAATAAGAGCTGCTGTCTTTCTGGCATTAAAGAAAGTATGCCACTCTCATTCTGAATTGCACCCTCTTTCTAGAATAAATACGTATTTTAATGTATAAACATTAAATAGTTTAAATAAACTATGTATTAAATACATAGTTTCAAGCAGTTCTTTAACTGAGGATATTTAATTGATGCAGTTATTTAATACTAAGCTGCTATAGAGAACTTGAGAAATTATTTTATGAAGCCAAGGTAACTTAACCAATATGTTAAATAAGTAAAAAATAATTTTATTCTAGTCTTCCTAAATTATCAGATTTTGTTGTAACATTAATAAGATACATGATAAAACAATGTCAAGGAGTAAAACAGTCATCTTCATATCAGACAATATATTGGAATCAGGTATTAATTCATATTTTTATAATCACAAAAAAATAATATTTCATGACATAATTCTTATTTTCTGTCATGTAAGGACATCATTGAACTAGGTTTTCACAGCTTAAAATATCTATGACTCTAGGATATTAAGTCTTAATGGGGGCAATATAGCTCTCAAAAAGAAGAAACTAGATTTATTTTTTTGCAAGGGGTCAAAAAATTTTAGACATTGTAATTGTTCTTGGCCTCCAGATTCATCTGTACCAAAGGGAAAAAAAAAACATTTTTTTGGAATTTAGTTACTCTTGTTTCATTTTCTTAGTTATCAAGTGAGCAGCACTGACATTGAGATTGGAAGATATATTATTATGAATGCAAGGCTGTGATTGGAGAGTTGTAAGAGGAAGTCTGCACATAACAAACTTATTGGCTGTCACTAACTGCTTTGTAAATGTTTATATTTGATATTCGGATTTCATGGGTGAATTGGGCTTTGAGAATTAAATAAAAATAGTTTATATTTCATTTCTTAATTCTACAGTGTTTATTCAACTCATTGTTAACTTTGGCAGGTACTGGAAATAAAAGTATTCACAGTATCTGAATAAATAACTTGCACCTAGTTACTTACACATTATTACGTATTATCTTCTTGCAAGCAAAAGCTCAAAGTTGACAATAAGATAATTTTTAATAATTTAATGATTAAATTGTTTTAATTTTGCTTGTGAAAATAATTTTGAATAACTTTTATAAGTTGATTAAATTATTATTATTGTTTATATAAATTGCCATTTCACATGTAATTTCATACATTCCAATTTATATGTATACTATATTAAAATTATGTAGCAAATTCAGTTATAAAGATGTTTGATGTTACTTTTACATTTTAATTTTGCTTTTAACAAAATTATATTTTGTTCTTTATATTAGTCACTTTTTTAATATCAATTTTTACTGTCTATACTTGAGGTTTACAATATGATGTTGCAGGATACATAGTAAAACGGTTACTACAGAGAAGTAGATTAACATATCTAACAGCTCATACTACTTATTTTGTGAGAAGAGCAGCTAAACTGTACTTTAATAAAACTTCCTCGTAAAACACTATTTTATTAACCTTAATTCTAATACCGTACATTAGATATCTAGTCTTGTTTATCTTACATATCTGCAGTTTGGTATCCTTTGACCTACATCTCCCTATTTTCTGCTCCCACCACTTGTGGTAACCACTGTTTCAAACTCTATCTCAGTGTTTCTAGGCTCTTTTTAAAAAGTGTTCAACAGATAAGTGAGATCATGCAATATTTTTCTTTCTGTGTCCGGCTTACCTTACTTAGCATAATGTCCTTCAGGTGCATTCATGATATGGCAAACTGCAAGATTTACTTTTTTAAGGCTGACCATTTGCTTTATCCATTTGTCCATCAATGGATATTTAATATGTTTCCATGTTTTGGCTATTTTGAATAATGTTGCTATGCAACGGGAGGGCAGATAACTTTAAAAGGAGGTTGTTTCAACTCCTTTTAGTATATACCCAAAAAAGGGATTGCTGGGTCATATGCCATTGCATTTTTAATTTATTTAGGAACTTCCATTCTGTTTTTCATAATGACTGTACCAGTCTACATCCCCACCAACGGTGCACTAGTGTTCCCTTCTCTCTATACCCTCACCGATACTCATCATTATGGGCATGAGGTGATAGCTCACAGTGCTTTTAATTTACATTTCCCTTATAATTAGTGATTTGAGGCACCTTTACGTATGCCTATTCGCCATTTATATGTCTTCTTTGAAGTAATGTCTGTTTAGATTCTTTGCCCATTTTTAAACTGGGTTATTTGCTTTTCTGCTCTTGAGTTGTCAGTGTTTATATATATATACACACATACACACATTTTGGTTATTAACCTCTTACCAGATACGTGATTTACAATTATTTTTCTTCAGTCCATAGGTAACTTTTTTTTTTTGCTAGCTACTTCCTTTGCTGTGTAGAAGTTTTTTAATTTGATGTAGTCCTATTTATTTAATTTTGCTTTTGTAGCCTGAACTTTTGATGTGATTTTCAGTAAACCAATGCCAAGGCCAATGTCAAGGAGTTTTATCCTAAGTTGTCTTCTAGAAGTTTTATGATTTCAACAGTCTAGCTCTTTTATCCATTTTGAGTTGATCTTTGGGTGTGGTTTAATACAAAAGTCCAATTTTATTGTTTTGCATATGGAAATCCAGTTTTCCAACCATCATTTATTGAAGAGACTAACTATTCCCCTTGGTGTTCTCGCTAAAAGTTAGTTGACCATAATATATGTTTGAATTTTTTTTTGATTTCCTATTTATTTCCATTGGTCTATATTTTGTTTATATGCAGTATCATACTATTGTGATTACTATCACTTTGTACTATAATTTTACATCAGGTAGTGTGATGCTTCCCTATTAATTTGAAGATCGTTTCTTCTATTTCTGTGAAGAATGCCATTGCAATTTTGTTAAGGATTCCATTAATCTGTGTGGCTGGTATGGACATTTAACAATATTAATTCTTCCCATTCATGAACACAGGATACCTTCCATTTATTTGTGTCTTCTTCAATTTCTATCATTAAAGTTTTATAGCTTACAGTGTACAAATCTTCACCTCCTTGGTTAAATTTATTTGATGGTGTTTTTATGTAATTATACATGATATTGTTTCTTTGATTTCTTTTTCAGTTAAGTCATTTTTTGTGCATAGAACTGCTACTGATTTTTGCATGTTGATTTTGTAACCTGCAACTTTGCTGAATTTGTTTAGTGGTTTTAACAAGTTTCTGTTAAATATTTGAAGACTTTTACATAAGGGATTATGTTATTCACAAACAGAAGTAATTTTATTTCCTTTTTCTGATTTGAATGCCTTTTATTTCCTTTTATTATCTGACTTATCTGGCTAATCCTTCTAATACTATGTTGATGGAAGTGGTGAGACTGGGAATCTCTGTCTTATGTGGGAACTCAGTAAGAAAACTTTCAGTTGTTCTCATTGATTATGATATTAGCTGTGGGTTTTTCATAAATGGACTTTATTCTGTTAAGAAAATTTTCTCCTATAGCAAAATTGTTACAAGTTTTTTTGTTTGTTTGTTTTTTATTTTTTAATCAAGAAAAGGGCTGAACTTTGTCAAATGCGTTTTTTGCATCAATTGAGACGATCATGTAGTTTCTATTCTTACATTCCGTTAATGTGGTATATCACATTGATTGGTTTGCATGTTAAACTTGCCTTGTTTGCCAGGCATAAATTCCACATAACAATAATGTATAATCTTTTAGATGTGTTTTCAAATTCAGTTTGCTAATACTTCATTCAGGATTTTTACAATGGATGTTCATCAGAGTTATTGGCTTATAGTTTTATTTTCTTGCAATGTCTTTGGCTTATAGATTAAGGTGATGTTGGCCTTATAAAACATGTTTTGAAGTGTTTTCTCTACCTTTGTTTTTGGAAGAGCTTAAGAAGTATTGGTAATAACTTTCTTTGAATGTTTGGTAGAATTCGGCTTTGAAGTCATCTGGCCCTGGGTTGTCTTTGTTGGGAGGTTTTTAATTACTTTTTCAATCTCTTTATTTGTTATTACTTCCTTTCAGGTTTTGTATTTATTCTTGATTTAATCTTGGCAGATTATATTTTTCTGGGGATATATCTATTTCTTCTATGTTGTCTAATTTGTTGGCACATGATTTTTCATAATAGTCCCTTATAATCCTTTTTATTCCTGAGGCATTCATTGTAATGTCTCTGCTTTAATTTTCTAATCGCTCTTAACTATGCATTGAATTAGATTATAATATTTGTTACTTTTGCTTATAGAGTATAGATATATTAATACATACAGTACATAAACAGATATTCAGTATACTTGTAATAAAGTTTCCTGAAGGGGCATTGAAAAAAATTGTTTTAACAGGGCTTTAGGGAATTACAACAAAGAGAAAAAAAAGTCAAAAATAGCTGCTTAAGGAAAATACATCACTTATGGTTTCGTTTTTTTTTTTGTTGTTTTTTGTTTTTTTTTTTTTGAGACAGGATCTCACCTTGTCATCTAGGCTGGAGTGCAGTAGCATGAGCACGGCTCACTGCAGCCTCGACCTCCTGGGCTCAAGCAATTCTTCCACCTTAGCGAACTCCTCAAGTAACTGGGACTACAGGCATCTACCACTACATCCAGCTAATTGTTGTGTTTTTAGTAGAGATGGGGTCTCACTATCTGACCCAGGCTGATCACAAACCATTTTTTTTCTATACTAAGACCTTCGAAAGGAATGAACTGAAAATATAATTATTCACCAATGTTCCAATTGATGAAGTTTATTTTTAAGAAAAGAATTAAGGAAAAATAAATTTACACTTTTATTAATGCTAAATAGTGAACATTAAAATAATTTATGATATAATAGCTGTCTCTTATACACATCTAGATGTGTATAAGAGACAGTACAGGCATCTACCACTACATCCAGCTAATTGTTGTATTTTTAGTAGAGACGGGGTCTCACTGTCTGACCCAGGCTGATCACAAACCATTTTTTTCCTATACTAAGACCTACAAAAGGAATGAACTGAAAATATAATTATTCACCAATGTTCTAACTGATGAAGTTTATTTTTAAGAAAAGAATTAAGGAAAAGTAAATTTACACTTTTATTAATGCTAAATAGTGAACATTAAAATAATTTACGATATAATAGTTTACATTTAGAATTATTTATCTGATTAAGATTCACAAGGTTATTTTCCCCTAAGACACTGTGTCTATAATTTGGATTATTGCCCCTAGATGGAATGAAATACCTGACTTCTTATATAGGTAGATCAGAAAGAAATCTTCCATCCATAATTAACTAAGTCTTAGTATGTTGACCATTATTCCTGATAGCCATGTGTTTTGCCATGATCTGAATGTTTGTTTATCCTCACTGCCCCCAAGTTTATGATTTGAAATCCTAACTCACAAGATGATGGTGTTAAGAGCTGAAGACTTTGGGAAGTGATTGGATAATGAGTCCAGAGCCCTCTAAATAAAATTAGTACCATTCTAAGGAGGTCTGAAGGAGCTAGGATACCCAACATGTGAGGACACAACTTGTAGGCATGATCCGTGAACCAGTGATATGTTTTAGATTTGTGTCCCTGCCCAAATCTCATATTGAATGTAATCCCAAGTTTTGGAAGTGGGCCTGTGGGGAGGTGATTGAATCAAGAGGGTGGTTTCTCATGAATGGTTTAGCACTATCTCCTTGGTGCTGTTTCCATAATGATGTGTGAGTTCTCGTGAGATCTGGTTGTTTAAAAGTGTGTGGCATCTCCCCAACTCTTCTTGCCCTGCTTCTGCCGTGTGAGACACCTCACTCCGCCTTTGCCTTCCACCATGATTGGAAGCTTCCCGAGTCCTCCCCAGAAGCAGAAGCTGCTATGCTTCCTCTACAGCCTACAGAAACATAAGCCAATTAATCCTCTTTTCTGTATAAATTACCCAGTCTCAGGTATTTACTTATAGCAGTGTGGTAACAGGCTAAT
>NW_012101653.1:60851-62950 GCF_000951045.1 Mandrillus leucophaeus | reverse complement strand
TATACTAAGACCTTCGAAAGGAATGAACTGAAAATATAATTATTCACCAATGTTCCAATTGATGAAGTTTATTTTTAAGAAAAGAATTAAGGAAAAATAAATTTACACTTTTATTAATGCTAAATAGTGAACATTAAAATAATTTATGATATAATAGTTTACATTTAGAATTATTTATTTGATTAAGATTCACAAGGTTATTTTCCCCTAAGACACTATGTCTATAATTTGGATTATTGCCCCTAGATGGAATGGAATACCCGACTTCTTATATAGGTAGATCAGAAAGAAATCTTCCATTCATAATTAACTAAGTCTTAGTATGTTGACCATTATTCCAGATAGCCATGCGTTTTGCCATGATCTGAATGTTTGTTTACCCTCACTGCCCCCAAGTTTATGATTTGAAATCCTAACTCACAAGATGATGGTGTTAAGAGCTGAAGACTTTGGGAAGTGATTGGATAATGATTCCAGAGCCCTCTAAATAAAATTAGTACCATTCTAAGGAGGTCTGAAGGAGCTAGGATACCCAACATGTGAGGACACAACTTGTAGGCATGATCTGTGAACCAGTGATATGGTTTAGATTTGTGTCCCTGCCCAAATCTCATATTGAATGTAATCCCAAGTTTTGGAAGTGGGCCTGTGGGGAGGTGATTGAATCAAGAGGGCGGTTTCTCATGAATGGTTTAGCACTATCTCCTTGGTGCTGTTTCCATAATGATGTGTGAGTTCTCATGAGATCTGGTTGTTTAAAAGTGTGTGGCATCTCCCCAACTCTTCTTGCTCCTGCTTCTGCCGTGTGAGACACCTCACTCCGCCTTTGCCTTCCACCATGATTGGAAGCTTCCCAAGTCCTCCCCAGAAGCAGAAGCTGCTATGCTTCCTCTACAGCCTATAGAAACATAAGCCAATTAATCCTCTTTTCTGTGTAAATTACCCAGTCTTAGGTATTTACTTATAGCAGTGTGGTAACAGGCTAATACAACCAGGAAGAGTCTGTCACCAGATGATGAACTGCTGGGGACTTGATCATGAACTTCCCAGCTTCCAGTATTGTGAGAAATAAATTTCTGTTGTTTCTAAACTATCCAGTTTATAGCATTTTGTTATAGCAACACAAACAGACTAAGACAGTTTCCTAGAAAAAAAGTGACATTAAAATAATTATTTATTGGTATTAGTTACTAATATTAATATGTATTGTCTAACCTCTAGAAGGAAGTGAAGGCTAGCTTGTCATGGCTTCTTCTACCCATCTCAATCTCAATTTTCCCAATTCCAAAGAAAAAGAGTCCCAAGAAAAGTCAATGAAACTCTACCTCCACATAAATATAGTTCCAGTTTTGACTAAGAGGAGAAAATTGATTTAATATCAATGTAGAATCTTTCTCTCTCTCTCTTTCTCCCTCTACTAATAATTTTTCTTCCATCTTTCCTCATTACTTTGCATTCTTTTTTGAGATATATCTTCTTTCAAACTCTTTTATCAAATAATTTTCTTCAATACCTGGTGAAGTAATATATCTAAGAAACACTACTCACTTAATAATTATTCACCATCCCATCATCTTCTGTAACTGTCCGCTATTTATTTGGAATTCAAATTCAAACTAGGGTTATACCAGGGGAAAGGTAGAGGTAACTGGTTTTAAAAGCTGAATTCACGTTTTAAGTCTTAAGCTAGATGAGCAAAAGAGAGCCAAAAAAAATGTTCAAAGCAAGTTCCAGTTGAGTTCATTCGGGAATAGACAACAGAGGAGTTGGCAACCATGTTCCTCTTTAGGATAAATATGTGCATATATCTGAGGTGCCTTCTGTGCACCCATCAGCCAATAGAGTAACAGGGCTGGCTGTCGCCACAGCATACAGCTGGATGACAATTCAGGGGTTGAAGAAACTGGCCAAATCTTTTTTCTCAGGAGACATGACTGACATCTGGCGCAGCTTGGCAAGCTTACGGGAGCATCCTTGCAGTGGACTCAAGCAGGAACTTCAAAAGCAGCTGCATGTCTAAAACAACCAGCCCCTTACATACAGGAAAGTGCCTGAATTGCTAGACCATATGTTTCACTACTTTATTTTTTAATTATTCC
>NW_012101653.1:59109-59446 GCF_000951045.1 Mandrillus leucophaeus | reverse complement strand
ATGTAAATGCTGAGCTGGCAGGATAGGCCTGGAACCAAGGAACTGCCATAGCTTGTCGCTATGATATTTAAGACAATATTATTATGAAAACATTCTAAATTAAAATATTTGTAAAATAAGTATTTGCAAACTAGCTACACTGGCCCATTGATAAATTTCAACAGCTGCCAAACATTACTTGGAAAATATTTTTCAGAAGATTTTTTTTTATTTTCTACTTTGAAGAAGTTTATTTCACACCATTTTTTTCTGATACTGATTAGAGAGAAAGGCAGGTTTTCATCGGAGCCAGTCTAGGTTTAGATTTTAAAAATGATAAATTTTATCTTATAAGGCA
>NW_012101653.1:54264-58079 GCF_000951045.1 Mandrillus leucophaeus | reverse complement strand
TGTTTAAGTAAGTTGTTAATACAAAAACAATTATTTATTTATTTTCCACACTATATACTAAGAGAAAAATGAGATTCATTTGTTTCCTTCTGTTACAGCTAGAAACAATTTTACAAGACTGGAAAATTATGTATACATGAACTGTTTGTGTATTCTGATATTACAAAAGCTAACATTTCAATTGCAGATCCTGGGACACTACATAGCTAATTGCATACCAGTTCTTTATGTTTTGAATTCTTTTTAAAACTTGTTTTGTTTTAAGGTCATTGTAAAAAGTCATGATTTTTTGACGTTGTTGTTACTGTGTTGAGGGATCTGAAGGTTATCTAGTATAGTGAAAACCTATAGGTTTTGGACTCAGAAAACTTTGAAGGGAAATTCTGATTTATTCATTAATTTATTCATTTTTTCATTCTAGGTACCAAGTATATAATGATTAAAAAGTTAATGGCATTTGATCTCAAGGAATATAATGCTTTATAGGAAATGCAGACAGTCAACAATTAAATGATACCAGGGATATTAAATATACTTTGTAATGAGGGAAATAGATGGATTTTGAAGAATGAAAATAGCAGGAGAAGCTAGCCTTACATTAGATGGTTGAGGAAATTCTCCAGGGAAAAATGTTTAAGTTGAGCACAAAAAAATAAGAAAGACCCAGCCATGAGATTAATTGTGAGTTTACAATTTCAGGAAGAGAGACCATATTGCACAAAATCTGAGTGACCCAACCAGAGTGGGTAAAGGAGAAAATGACATGTAATAAGGTTGAAGAAACTGGGGAAACAGAGATAGACACAGTAAGGAAAGGAAAGAATGAGAATAAGTTAGTTATGTCATATTTCTATGACATCAAAGTGTCAATGTCACATAGACAGGTGTTGAGTACAAGGATAAGAAGACAATAAATAGGCATGAAACTCTTACTTTATATGATTTTAAATCTATGGAAATAAATGTCATGATTAAATGAGAAAGTGTAGAGAAATCAGAAGGCTTATGACAGAATCTGAAGAATCCAGTAGTTATAGTTTGGATCAAGAGGAAGAATATAGTAGACAGCTTGGAGAAAAAAATCAGTAACTGTGGTGTCAGAAGAGAAAGTAATAAATAATTTTAAGAATTATAACATTTTAAACAGCTTTGGAGAGGCAATAAAAGGTCAAGAATGATGAAGAATGAGACAATTCCAGGATTTTAACACAAGACATTAATAGCTAACATTGACAAGAGTGGACCCTAATGGTAAGATGGAAAGTTATGTTAGAATAAATTGGATAAAAACAGCATAAAGGGTGACAAAGGTAAAAGCAAATATAAAGACAATGTTTTCTCGGCTTTTATTTATAAGAGAAGATAAATATTATAATAGTTGAAAGAGACTTGAAGTGAGAACAGGATTTTTGTAATGTAGGAGTTGCTGGACCATGACTATATATGTTCGTGGAAAGGAAGAATGAAGATATAAATGCAGATTCTTGATTAAAAACTGTGAGAGAAATGTGAAATAATTCAAAACAGATAATTATCCTTTGACAGGAAGAGAGGTACTTTCTCTATTAAAAGGAAAATAACAAAAAAGAAAGTAGGTCAAGAAACATGGGGATTTGTATTTTTTAATAGGAAGATGAAGGAGCTCTATTTGGTAGTTTTTATTCTTTAAACAAAATATGTTGCAAATTGTCTGCTGTAGAATAGTTCATGAGAAGATATGAGATAAATGCAGTAAGTTATATGAGTCTCAATTAACTTGTTTTTTAAACATTGTAAAAATATCAAGTAGCAGTCATATTTTTGGACTATGATAATAAGACATCATATAAATTTATGCCAACTGAATCAGTTTTTTACCTTCCAGTCCTCCTAAACCTTCAGATACTGTGACTTGGTTTCATTGAATTGCTTTCAAATCTATAGAACGTTTATGTCATTTCAACAAATATATTTTATTATTGGCAAATTATAAAAACAAGTTAAATTATTTACCCTAATAATCTACAGTAAACCTCCAATAAACTAGAAATCTATTGAACATTTTTGCTATAGTTTTAACATTTTATTTCTCCACTGCACAATGCCAGTAACAAAGTTTAACTGAGTACTAATTTACAGTAGATAGATGGAAAATTATATATAATCTACTTAGGTAGCACTTGATGTCACCAGGGTTCATAGATTCTGCATTTTATAGATGAAGAAAGATAAACACATTAAAGACTTGTGGCTATTTTCCAAAAGTCTTCAAGTAGCGAAAAGGAACACTACAGCTAACATCTTTAGGGTTTCTGATCCTCAATGAAGTAGGTTTTTATTATAATACATTATCTTTGGCTGGGTGCGGTACCTTACAGCTTTATTCCCAGCACTTTGAGAGGCCAAGGCAGGAGGATGGCTTGAACTCAGGAGTTCAAGGTTGCAATGTGCTATGATCATGCCGCTACATTTCAGCCTGTGTGGCAGAGCAAGACCCTCTCTCAAAAGAACAAAAAGTAAACATTTCCTTTTATTTTTCAATTACGTGTTCAGGAGTAAAGGAGATACAAGTTTTTAAGCTGTCTTCATTTGGAGATTATTGTCATGCAATTGATCTCTCTGAAATATACCATAAAACATTGGTAGTATTAGTAGTTATTTTGATAATTTTACCTAATTACTAAACAATTATGTCAGCACATAAATCGACATTTATTAACGATAATGAGAAATAGAAAAATGGAATTGATTCACTACATGCTTAATGATAAAAATGTTATTACTTTAATGGTAAAAATTAAACTGTTAATATACTGAAAATGGTTTTAAAGCATATTTTATAGCTTGAATTGTTTTATAGCTTGAATTGTTTTATAACGTGAATTGTAAAGCACATTTTATAACTTAAATTGTTTTAAAGCACATTTTATAATTTGAGTGATACATTTTCTTTAATTGACTTGACAGGTATAATTTTCTGGGTCATCTTAAAAATACATAAAATAAGTTATTTTTCTCCCCACACTAAAATAATAACAAATACACCACCTATTTTGCAATCAAAGCTCAATTCTAAATTGCCATAATAAACTTCAAAAAATGTAATGATAAAGATGATCAAAAAAAGTTCATGAGCCTGAAGGTCAAAGTGAATTAGATTTCAGACTACACAAAGGCTAATAAAAATGAGAGCACAAGAAGTATTTGGATTGTATTTTTAGAACTTCTGGAACATTTTCTCCCTAGAGTAGAACAGTTTAGATTGAACCTCTGAATAAATTACTTTATTTTTATGAACAATACAAAAAATTAAGCTAAGTTCAGATAACAACAGTAAACGATATGCTGTAACCTGTCTGAAAAGCTGGAAGATCAACAAGTGGTTGTGATTGTACTTATAAATAAAGCACTTCCTTGGGTTAGCATTTTAAATGTTCTACAAGTAATTTAATATGCAAAGATCACAGTTTGGCCTGTCAGTCAATGCAAAAATTATAAATTTCAACAGCATAAATGGCCAATACATTTTGATTTTTACAAATTAGTTCTCTATTGATTACAATAATAATATCATAATTTTTCCAAATGTATAGCACAAGTATTCCCAGATGTGCATATATATAATCACCTGCATACAAAAACCTGGTATCTGTTAAATATTAACTCCTGCATTGTTTTTTACCTCAATTCCAGTTTTGCAAGCTGTTCTAGTACTCCTATTCAAAAAGCACCTACTTTTTGTGACAAGAAAAATGAAATATGAGAACAATATTTTGAACTGACAAAGGAGCATAGAACTTGAGGTATTCTATTGACCTCCCTTGAAATAACAATCT
>NW_012101653.1:51820-54214 GCF_000951045.1 Mandrillus leucophaeus | reverse complement strand
GGTTAGCATTTTAAATGTTCTACAAGTAATTTAATATGCAAAGATCACAGTTTGGCCTGTCAGTCAATGCAAAAATTATAAATTTCAACAGCATAAATGGCCAATACATTTTGATTTTTACAAATTAGTTCTCTATTGATTACAATAATAATATCCTAATTTTTCCAAATGTATAGCACAAGTATTCACAGATATTGTACTGTGCATATATATAATCACCTGCATACAAAAACCTGGTATCTGTTAAATATTAACTCCTGCATTTTTTTTTACCTCAATTCCAGTTTTGCAAGCTGTTCTAATACTCCTATTCAAAAAGCACCTACTTTTTGTGACAAGAAAAATGAAATATGAGAACAATATTTTGAACTGACAAAAGAGCATAGAACTTGAGGTATTCTATTGACCTCCCTTGAAATAACAATCTGTGTGACTGTGATTCTATATCCCCAATTCTGCTGAATGAAATCCCAGTCCTGTTTACCATGCAGCACAATAAGTTACCACAAAATATGAAGCAAATATCAAGAAGAACATACCTTGCTGTCACTGGATTTGTAACATCACATTTTACCCCCTGGGACAGCTAGATGTTGCAGAGAGAACATGAGCCTTGGGAATGTATAGAGCTATGCTTGAACAATGTTCTTCCACTAACAAGCTCTGTGACCCTAATCACATTGGACACTCAATAATTCTTAACTGATAAAATGAAAATATTAACAAACTTGTATCCTGAATCCATGTGAGCATTAAGATAGCGTATACATTGTGTTTAATGAAATGTCTGGCCCATGACTTAGCATTTTCATCTTATTTTAAATAAAATCATGGTTATGCTTTTACATTCAGGTGCATACATAGATGAATTAAAATTATATAATGAGAATATACAAAGTAAACAAATTATTTGTCTTCTTTCTTTTTTTTTTTTTTTTTTTGCTTTTGTTTTTGTTCTTAATATTCTTGGTGTTTAGTGTAGGTAATTCCTTTATACTTCCTGAATCTGGCATTCAGTCCAACAGAAAATGATGCTTGGAAAAGCAGATTATAGCTGAACGATTTAATCCAAATAAACTGAGAAAGTGCCACAAATATTCTTTATTTCTGGGATTGGGTTTTTCTGCCAGTGAATGTCACCTATTAGTGCTGTAAATGAACAGCCCTGTGATTTCTGTGAATCTATTAGGATCTCACTTTCTCTGAGAACTGTGAATCCTTTAAACTAGCATGAAAAATATTCTAACAGACAGAAAATCAAGTTCAAAACTAAAAATTGAGCTGAAGAAAGCACCTATTGATGCACTCTCAGATCACAGAATTTTGAGCCTGAAAGTATCTTAGACTATTCTAGTGCTCTAGTGAAGAAAATCATAGGGCTAAGGCCTAAAGGTTTGGATAAAAATCATCAAGCCAACTTGATCAGATTCTGAGCAGCAGGCAGGTGTCCTGAAATCCAAGTGAATAATTTTATTTTCTCTGACACCCAATTGTCTTGTCTCACCTTTTGTTACGGGCAAAAATTCTTTTAATTTTGCCAATTTCTGGGATTTCTAAAGAAGTGCTACTAGGGTATGGTAAGTGAAGGGAAATAGGACCTAATTGAAGAATAACTTACATGAAAAGTCTACACTTCTATCGAGGAGAGCTTGGAATTCAGGGTAAAACCCATTTTGGAATAATTATATAATATTTAATATTATCCTAACATTCCCCAGCCAGTTTGAAAAGTATGCTTCCTGTTTCATAGTTGATGCACAGTGCTGCTAATACCAAAAAGTCTACATACTATTTTTAACAATGTATCGATGTAAAGCATATTATGAGAGCATATTATTATCATTTTTGTTCTGCCTTATCAGTCCTTCCACGATTGTCAAAACTGTAAATGAGGCATCTCACTGTTTTCATTTACTATTGATGGTTCTAATGATAATAGACAAGGGCTCAAATTAAATTTGGGGGAAAAAAATTTGTCAAGTAATTAAACTTATAACCCATTACTGTAATCCTCCAATAATCGACAGCTGTATCAAGGACTGTGTTGAAGGTCATTTCTAATAAGTCAGTTCTTTGCCCAGGGAGAAAAAAAAAAAACACAGAATGCTTATCAGTTATTTTAATGCATGTTATCAGTTATAAACCTAACTCAGACTGTTTTAGATGCACTATACTAAATCATAAATTTGAGAAGCCAGGGATACTTTAGGTATCAGTTGAGGCTTCATCTGGAATGCAAAAGGACTACCAATATTTTGTTGTAAATGTGTTTTCTCTCTCTCTCTCTCTAATATCTTCCTGTGATGTAATATTGACCTCACTTCCAACTCCAGGAGGGGCTTCTTGGAAGTTTTAAGAATGAAATAGGTCTCAGCCTCATATTTTATGTTTCCA
>NW_012101653.1:45880-49250 GCF_000951045.1 Mandrillus leucophaeus | reverse complement strand
AATGTAATTTCCTTCAATATATTTTAATAAAATACAAATTTTTGTGCTTTTATTTATTTTTATCAAGCATTTTCAAAGTGAAATTTAATATATATATTTCTTTTCTTAGTCTATATTAATAATATTGAGGAAATAGATAGAGGAAGGAGTGAGACACAGAGAGAGAAAATGTCCTATACTAAAAAAACGAGTTCATATTGTTTCTGTCAGGATCCCACTTAACGAATTTTTTGTGGGCTCGATCTTCATTTTACAGATGAATATAAAATTAAAATAAGTAAAATAAATTACATTAGATGTCAAGTGAGATAGATCCTGTAAGCTTGTCCTAGGGTGCCACTGTATATCATTTCTGATCTGGACTTCAAGATTTCCAGGAATCAATTGTTACTCAAAGGCTGAGTGAGAAATGGAAAGGACGCAGTTCATTTTCTAATATATTGATGTTAAGCAATTTTTGAAGTACTCCTTGAGCATTATTTATGTTTTGATGTGTGGCTTTGATCAAGGGTAGCATAATAACTATAATTCTTTACATTCCACTGTGTAGCATGTTGAAAATCATGCTATTTTATTCCTATGATCTAGGAGCAGTGCTTCTTACTTTCTAGAATATATGCAGTTTGTGTTTAAATGACATGAGCTTCAAAATTCTACTTCCATATTGTAGATTGCCATGTATAAATGTTCTATTTTTTATTTTAAATACTTTAAAACCATAGACTGATTACCTAGTATAAGCTAACTTATAGGTACATTTTGTAAATATTATTATGTTTTTGGAAATGTGTTTAGTAGTTCTCTAGCTAACAGCAATTTATAGAAAATGTTCCCTAATTAAGACAAATCTTTCAATCCTAATGTTGACATTTCTAAATATATTGGGATATGGAATGAATCATACTTATAAGTAAAGCGCTGCATAATATAAATCTCCTTGAACAAATGCCCTGGTGAAAATACAATTTGTGCTGTTTATTTTTTGTTTGTAGTCACAATTTTTATATCATACTCACATCCTTGTGACTAGAAGTTATCCTAGATGCTTTACAAATAATATAGGATAGGTACCAACCAATTCATATGGATGCATAAACCAAGCAGAATGAATGCTGGCCAAAAAAAGATAGTGGAACTGTAATGTGTACCTGCTGACTGTCAGCCTTGCCTGTGATCTGGCTTAAATACACGTTGGTCCAAATCGCTGCCAACTTGATTGAAAGAAGTTAAAAAACATATTACATTAAAGTAGCATCAAATGTAATGAAAATCAACACTACTTAACATAGCAACAAAATGTAAAGTGTTGTGTAATTAGTTTTATTTACATTTATATTTATGTAATTTATATTTATATTTATTAAGTAAATTTATATTTATGTATACATATAATGTTTACGTATATTTATGTATACATATATATGTTTATGTATATTTATGTATACATATATACATATTGTTTATATTTCTATATTATGCAAATTTATATTTATATTTATGCAATTTATATTTATTATGTATATGTATATTTATATTTATACTCTTGGTTAACTAGTTAAAACAATTTTAGCAGCTGGAAACAATATAACGCTTGTTATCCTGTTTTTATGAATCCAGGCACAGCATAGCAAGATCTTTTGCTTAGCATCTTTTCAGGTCAAAATCTAGGAGTCTGCCAGGACTGCACTTTCACCTAAGTATATCTGTCTTCTTTCAAGCTAATTCAAGTTGTTGGCAGAATTTGGTTTCTTGTGGTTGTAGAATTGAGGTTCCTGTTTTGTCACTGGATATTAGCCAAGGATCCCTCTCAGCTGGTAGAAGCCTCCCTCAGGTCCTAGGCACCGGGTGTTCTCATGATATAGTAGCTGGCTTCTTCACTTCCAACAGAGGGATCTCACTCCAGTCTATTATCACAGGGTCTTAAATAACATAATTGAATCAAGGGAAAGACTATCCCAACATATTCACAAATCCCATCTACAATCAGGAAATAGGGCACGGGACAAGAATTCTATGGGCCATCTTAGAATTCTCTCTACCACATTTAGAACACAGCTATGTGGTGAATGTGCAATGTGAGGTGCATTTATGCAATCTCAGTGAACTGTTGTAAATAAAACACAATATGAAGACATATTTTCTCAAATTACTGCAGAAATCGGTACAATATCTCTACAAATTTGCCTTGGTTGTTTAAAGAACTCTTCTTTATGGTTCTACGTTGTTGAAAATATTAAAAAGTAAGTACCAAAATGTTAAAAAACAAAATTCAATGTGTCCCCCATACAAAATCAAAAACACAGATACATCAAAAAAAATTAGCTAAACACAAAAGTTAGAAATTCCAATTACATAAATGTGTAATATGAAATTCAAATAAGAAAACAATAGAATTTATATCAAATAATACTTTTGGAAATACTAAAAATTGTATTTAGGGAAAACTGAGACTCAGTCCTTAAGAATAACTCAAGTTTTGGAATGAGAAACAGGAAAGATGAAGTTGTTATTTATTCAGATGAAACAAGACTATATATGGTGAGGGTCTGAGGAAACATTTTAGATATAATTGTTATCTCTTTCAGAGTAAAAATTATCTTTAAATATAACAAGTGTTTAATAAGATTTTATTATGGATCTAAATGATGCTTAAATGTAAGAGTAAGAAGAATGAAATGTAATCATTGCTTTTTGGTTTTAGTTATCTTCTGTATTTGGGGCTGAAGTTGTACTAGATCTACTATCTCCTCCTGTTCTCGTCAATCTTTTATAAGAAATTACTTTTAAAACTTTAATTTTAAATGTTCATTGTTTCTTTTCTCTTTGCCATCACTCCTCATTAATTTTATTCTAATGCAAACCAATTTCTGTCCACAGATCTACGTAAACAATGTTTATGACTATGAGACCTGTAAGTTATGAGGGAAAGGAGAAAGTCCATAAAAATGAAAGGAAAGAATTGTTTCACAAAAATTAGCATAGACTTTTTGAAGATAATCAAAATTTACATGAAAAGATGAAAACAGTGGAAATATAGACAGTGATGACTGGCAATTATATGAGGAGCACTATACAGATAAATCTTAGGAAACACTGGATTCGCTGAATATAAATAG
Source organism: Mandrillus leucophaeus (assembly GCF_000951045.1). NCBI lineage: Eukaryota > Metazoa > Chordata > Mammalia > Primates > Cercopithecidae > Mandrillus > Mandrillus leucophaeus. The sequence goes on along the minus strand of NW_012101653.1, from coordinate 46,134 downwards.
GTGAATTTTGTAACTCATTGCACTCTGTTGAATTTTAACTGTCTTTTCTAAACCTTATTTCATGAACTTGTAAAATCCTCCTTTTTCCTATGGGTTTATTTCTAAGTCAGTAAAAAGTTTTCATAGGATCTCAAAATCCTTCATCAGTATTGTTGTTATATTTGATGATGCAAAATAACACCATTGACTGTGTTTGTATTAAATTCATGAAAGTAAAAGAAGTGCAGTACAATGACATTTAAAATAAAGTCCTG
>NW_012101653.1:38679-41180 GCF_000951045.1 Mandrillus leucophaeus | reverse complement strand
AACACATAAATTAATATTTGGAGGAAATGTGCAAATAATGACTCAAACATAGAAACAATCTTAATTGACCTGCTCCAGTAAAAATGACCTTCAACAGCTGACTTAATTTAAAAATATATGAATAAAACCAAATTCTACAGAAAAATAAATATAAGACATTGTTATACACATTGTATGTATGAATATCACAGGCATATACAAAAAAAGTATATTACAAAATATACAAAAAAGAATATAGATTTTATCTATATAAATATACTGTTAGGCAATGCTAATATATGGTAATAAAAGTCAGAATGGAATTTGCTTTGGTGGGTAGTCACTGAACAGGGCTTCATGAGTTCTGCAGTGTTATAATAATCCATTTCCTGAACTGGATTGTGGTAACATATCTGTGTTCAGTCTTTGAAAAAAACATCGAGCCACACATATGCGATATTTGCACTTGCTTTTTACACATGTGATACTCTAAAAGAAATATTTTCTTACAAAATAAAAGAACAAATGTAAATTATATTCAAATATAAATTATGGAACTCAGGAGAGGACTCTGAATTCTGGGGTGCTGAGCACATAGAAACTGAAGTCTTAAAAGAAAATATAATTCTTATGGAGAATATGAAGAATAAAGAGACAGAAAGGCAGAACTCTGGGATAAGCTAATCCTCAGAGAGCAGAAGATAAAGCAGTAAGACCAGAAAGGAGTAATCAGATTTAAGAAAAATGTAAGGAGTTTGTAAGACCATGTAAATCAGGTGAAAGGAGTTACTGACAGTGTTAAATGTGGAAAGATGTACAATTATTTAAAAAAGAATTTTTGAATTTAACTACAAATATGACATTAGTGATCTTCATGAGAGTAATGACATTGTAAGTACTGAAGTTACAGCTTTATTGCAATAATTGAGATATGGTTGGAGAAACTAAACCTGGTGACTATAAATGAATTAGTCATGAGATTTGCCTGCAAAAAGATAGAACAGTACTGAAAAGAGATGTGTTTTCAAGGAGCAGACGAAAAAAGCGATCTTTACTGGCTATACAATATCAAGCAATTTACTTAACCACTCTGAGACTTTAAATCCTTATTAGGCAAAAAAAGCATAACAAAACCTAAGTAACATTGTGAAATAATATGAAAGTGACTTGTAATTCTGTAAAACACTATGCAAATGTCACTAAAATGCTGCATTACATAATAGAAAATAGAACATAATAAAACTATATTTTATTAACATAGAAAAATTTTTTCAGGCATAAGAGTAAATATGAAGAACACTGTATTTGAATAGTTTATGCACTATTCAAACTCTATATGATTTGATTAGTACTATAGAGCACTATATGATTGTGAGCTCCATTTAGTTTGTGCTTTTTTTCTTTTCCTATTTATGAGTGGCATTTGTAGTCATGTTACATCATTTTAAAAAGTAGGTTAGTGTCAAGGTAGCATAATCACAAATTAAGGGCTGTGAGTTTTAAATTATGTGAAGAAATCAAGAAGGTGGGTGCTCATATATGTGATCTTTTCATAATGAACAAGAAACTTTGTAGTTTATTTTTCATGTTTTATGTAAAATAAACTGCATATGAAATTCTTCCAACTGTTAATCACACAGCTAAGAATGAGATAATCTCCAATAATTTTTATGACATAATTACCAATACTAATTCCATTTGTTTTTTCCCATAATTGCATTTTTATTTAAGTTAAATTTTTTGACTACAGGGTGTTTTTGTTTGTTTTAATGCACAAGAGATTATATAACCCTTGATGTGAAATGTTCCAGAGTCTGTAAAAAAGTCATATTTTTATCTAGTAATACAGTGACTGCTGGTTCTGTTTCTTCCTCCTATTTTATTATTCACTATAATACTGATGAATTTGTGGTAACTGCAGTCACCAAGTGTAACTGAACACCCAAAGGTAATATATTTTATCATATATGTAAGAAAAATTCAGGAATTTAAATTAACTTAAATATCGAATTTCTTCTTATTGGACTTAAGTATTTTATCTTTATAATATGTTCTACTAGTCATTTTAAATTAAACAGATTTGGTGAAAATGTGATATCTTCCTCCCATTAGAGACCTCATGATGAATTGATAAATAGTAGTAAAATCACTAATTTTATCTCTCTGCAGTATTAGCTGTTCCAATTTTATGGATAAATTTGTTGCATATGTATTTCAAAGTCTCTTTGCAACTGATTAATAACTAGAGAAAAGTCTCCTAAAAGAGGGCATTTGATTATTTAAAGCAGATCCTTGCATGAATCGGGGGAGCTGATTGCTCTTTGCGATTGTGTTTTTTGTGGTTACTTTGGAAATGCCCTTAGGTATCAGTGAGAGCGTCACACCATAGATCTCAGTTAGAAAATCTGACAGCAGTGGCAGCAGCCTGCAAAAAGGAATAAAAGCTGCATACAAGATCATGTTCTTTTCACACTCAACAGTCGCAGTGTCCATCTACATTCTGCTGTTAGATTTAAAACTTA
>NW_012101653.1:33814-34644 GCF_000951045.1 Mandrillus leucophaeus | reverse complement strand
TTACTTTTTATTTAATTTTATTTTTTACACTTTAAGTTCTAGGGTACATGTGCACAATGTGCAGGTTTGTTACATATGTATACATGTGCCATGTTCGTGTGCCACACCCATTAACTCCTTGGTTACATTAGGTATTTCTCCTAATGCTATTCCTACCCCGTCCCCACAACCAAGGACAAGCCCCAGTGTGTGATGTTCCCCGCCCTGTGTCCAGGTGTTGTCATTGTTCAATTCCCACCTATGAGTGAGAACATGTGGTGTTTGGTTTTCTGTCCTTGTGATAGTTTGCTCAGAATGATGGTTTCCAGCTTCATCCATGTCCCTACAAAGGACAAGAACTCATTCTTTTTTATGGCTGCATAGTATTCCATGGTGTATATGTGCCACATTATCTGAATCCAGTCTATCATCAATGGACATTTGGGTTGGTTCCAAGTTTTTGCTATTGAGAATAGTGCCGCAATAAATATATGTGCAAATATGTCTTTATAGTAGCATGATTTATAATCCTTTGGGTACATACCCAGTAATGGGATGGCTGGGTCAAATGATATTTTATTTCTAGTTTTAGATCCTTAACAAATTGCCACACTGTCTTCCACAATGGTTGAACTAGTTTACAGTCCCACTAACAGTGTAAAAATGTTCCTATTTCTCCACATTCTCCCCAGCAATTGTTGTTTCCTGACTTTTTAATGATTGCCATTCTAACTGGTGTGAGAAAGTATCTCATTGTGGTTTTGACTTGCATTTCTCTGATGACCAGTGATGATGAGCATTTTTTCATGTGTCTGTTGGCTGCATAAATGTCTTCTTTGTGTCTGTTCATA
>NW_012101653.1:30658-31419 GCF_000951045.1 Mandrillus leucophaeus | reverse complement strand
TTCTTTCATAAGAGATAATGTAAGAAAGAAGGCAAATAGACATATAAAAGCAAAGTATAATATTGATATTGGAACTTCTGCAGGTAATCAAAATATTGATTTTGGTCAGAAGTAGAACTTTCCCATTAAGTAAAATTCTTCACTATTTTTGGCACATCATTAATCCAGCCTATTAGTTATTGAAATAATATCATTGATTAAAATTTGTTTTAAAAAGAGGAAAATATTGTCATGGGCTAAATGTGCTCCTTCTAAAATTCATATGTTGAATTCCTAGCCCCTGGTAATTCAGAATGTAAACTGTATTTGACTATAGAGTTGTAAAAGAAGTAGTGAAGGTGAAATAAGGCCATTAGGGTAGGTCTTAATCCAATACAACTAGTATCCTTAGAGGAAGAGAATTTGTAGACAAAACATACAGGGAAATAAGATGACAGGAAGACACAAGATGAAAATGGTCAAGGAGAGAAGCCTGTAGAAGATTGATCCTTCATGATCCTCAGAAAACGAAATTTTGACAAAACTTTTATCTGGGACTTCAAGTCTCCAGAAGTGGGAAAAAATAAATTTCTGTTGTCTAACCCACCCAATTTCTGATACTTTTTATGGTAGCCATAGCAAATGCATATGATTATCAATTATGGTAACAGATGCTGTGTAGACCTTTAATCAAGATATTTATTAAAAGAATATTGAAGTTATGACTCAAAACACAAGTCTAAACCTATGCATTCAATTGAGTTTTTCTCGACAATTAAAAT
>NW_012101653.1:24445-26901 GCF_000951045.1 Mandrillus leucophaeus | reverse complement strand
TCCAGCTTTGTTCTTTTGGCTTAGGATTATCTTGGCAATGAGGGCTCTTTTTTGGTTACCTATAAACTTTAAAGTAGTTTTTTACCAGTTCTGTGAAGAAAGTCATTGGTAGCTTAATGGGGATGGCATTGAATGTATAAATTACCTTGGGCAGTATGACCATTTTCATGATGTTGATTCTTCCTATCCATGAGCGTGGAATGTTCTTCCATTTGTTTGAGTCCTCTTTTATTTCGTTGAGCAGTGATTTGCAGTATTCCTTAAAGAGGTCCTTCACATGCCTTGTAAGTTGGATTCCTAAGTATTTTATTCTCTTTGAAGCAATTGTGAATGGGAGTTCACTCATGATTTGGCTCTCTGTTTGTCTTTTATTGGTGTATAGGAATGCTTGTGATTTTTGCACATTGATTTTGTCTCCTGAGACTTTGCTGAAGTTGCTTATCAGCTTAAGGAGATTTTGGGCTGAGACGACGGAGTTTTCTGAATATTCTATCATGTCATCTGCAAACAGGGACAATTTGACGTCCGCTTTTCCTACTTGAATACCCTTTATTTCTTTCTCCTGCCTGATTGCCCTGGCCAGAACTTCCAACACTGTGTTGAATAGGAGTGGTGAGAGAGAGCATCCCTGTCTTGTGCCAGTTTTCACAGGGAATGCTTCTAGTTTTTTCCCATTCAGTATGATATTGGCTGTGGGTTTGTCATAAATAGCTCTTATTATTTTGAGATATGTCTCATAAATACCTAGTTTATTGAGACTTTTTAGCATGAAGGGTTGTTGAATTTTTTTGAAGGCCTTTTCTGCATCTATTGAGATAATCATGTGTTTTTTGTCTTTGGTTCTGTTTCTGTGATGGATTACGTTTATTGATTTGCCTATGTTGAACCAGCCTTGCATCACAACGATGAAGGCAACTTAATCGTGATAGATAAGCTTTTTGATGTGCTGCTGGATTCGGTTTGCCAGTATTTTATTGAGGATTTTTGCATCGATGTTCATCAGGGATATTGGTCTAAAATTCTCTTTTTTTGCTGTGTCTTTGCCAGACTTTGGCATTAGGATGATGTTGGCCTCATAAAATGAGTTAAGGAGCATTCCCCCTTTTTCTATTGATTGGAATAGTTTCAGAAGGAATGGTACCAACTCAAATTTGTACCTCTGGTAGAAGTCGGCTATGAATCTGTCTGGTCCTGGACTTTTTTTGGCTGGTAGGCTATTAATTATTGCCTCAATTTCAGAGCCTGTTATTGATCTATTCAGGGATTCAACTTCTTCCTGGTTTAGTCTTGGAAGGGTGTATGTGTCCAGGAATTTGTCCATTTCTTCTAGGTTTTCTAGTTTATTTGCGTGGAGGTGTTTATAGTATTCTCTGATGATAGTTTGTATTTCTGGGTGATTGGTGGTAATATCCCCTTTATCATTTTTAATTGCATCTATTTCATTCTTCTCTCTTTTCTTCTTTATTAGTCTTGCTGGTGGTCTATTTTCTTGATCATTTCAAAAACCAGCTCCTGGACTCATTGATTTTTTGAAGGTTTTTTTGTGTCTCTATCTCCTTCAGTTCTGCTCTGATCTTAGTTATTTCTCGCCTTCTGTTAGCTTTTGAATTTGTTTGCCATTGCTTCTCTAGCTATTTTAATTGTTATGCTAGGTTGTCGATTTTAGATCCTTCCTGCTTTTTCTTGTGGGCATTTAGTGCTATAAATTTCCCTCTACACACTGCTTTAAATGCTTCTCAGAAATTCTGGCATGTTGTGTCTTTGTTCTCATTGGTTTCAAAGAATGTCTTCATTTCTACCTTCATTTCATTATTTATCCAGAGTCATTTAGGAGCAGGTTGTTCAGTTTCCATGTATTTTTGTGTTTTGAGTGAGTTTCTTAATCTGGAGTTTAATTTGATTGCACTGTGGCCTGAGAGACAATTTGTCGTGATTTCTGTTCTTTTACATTTTCTGAGGAGTGCTTTACTTCCAACTATGTGTTGAATTTTGGAATAAGTGTGATTTGGTGCTGAGAAGAATGTACATTCTGTTGATTTGGGGTGGAGAGTTCTGTAGATGTCTATGAGGTCCACTTGGTGCAGAGGTGAGTTCAAGACCTGCATATTCTTGTTAACCTTCTTTCTCATTGATCTGCCTAATGTTGACAGTGGGGTATTCAACTCTCTAATTATTGTGTAGGGGAGTGACTCCGTCTTTATTCCAGCAGTTTGGGCTTCAAATTTACATTCTCTGTGAATTCCAGGACATCTCAACCAGAGAAACTTCTACTAGGAAACTAAGTAGTGCAGGGTATCTGGGAGAAGCAAGTACAAATATTCTTGAAAGGATCCGTGTTCAACCCAAGATGAAGACCCAGATGAGGCATGGACAATGTAAACTCACTAACAAAACAAATATGAGGAAACAAGCTACTTTAAATGCCAAAGGATGTAAACTCACTAACAAAACAAATA
>NW_012101653.1:16754-19025 GCF_000951045.1 Mandrillus leucophaeus | reverse complement strand
GTCATGCTACCAACTGAGGTGGGAGAAAACTTGAAAAATGAGCAGTGAGACATTGAAAGAGATACTATTCAGAATTTGCGTAGTAACAACGAATTAGAAAGAGAAGAGAGGAAGGCCTAAACAGCTTTATTTCCCAGCAGAATTAAATGATCGACAATGGAATTGGGAGAAGAAAGATAAAGTGGAAATGATGATGGTTAAGCACATGCAATTAGTCCAGAATGGGGGGTAATTTATGGACAAAACACAAGTATACACCTCTTGAGGTTATGATAAATAAGTGAGTTAATATTCATAAATGCAACAGTGTCTGGCCTCAGTAAGTACTGAAATATATATTCACAGATAACATTTTATACATTGTATTTGTATGTTCACTTAATAACATGTTTTAAAATTGAAAATCATGTGAGTAAAGCTATGACTGATCTTTCTGAGTTACTGCTGGGGACTTTCATGTTTTCTATTACATGTATTAGGGATAGTGAACTAACAATTACTTTTTAATGAGAAAATAAATAAAACACATTCACAATAAAAGTACACTTAATATAAAATTGAGTGACTGAGCTTTTGCCCTTGACCTATGGCCTGACTCTATTTTGACTCTATTACGAACAGACTCAAAATAGAGTTAAGGGCAATAGCTGACCTATCACGGAAACAGACTGGAGTAGAGGATGCCAGTACTGGGCCTTTCCCTGCAGGTCAGAAGGTTCCCTTCTGACCAAGGATGGGTCTACAAATACTTTCCAGGAACTAGGGCCTGGAAACTTTAGGAATCTACTTCATGTTTTGTTTTGTGGGGACAGAGCTGGTACCCAAATGTCAAGACCAAGTTCTTTTTACTCTTTCCTCTCTTCCTCAAGTGAAAGGAGTCTCTCCCCATGACCGTCACCACTGAGAATTCATGGGGTCACACCTAAAGCCAGCATAGTATTGGGCCTCACCCAAGGCCCATGGCAACTACTGTCTGGTTGTCACCAATGTTTATTCAAAGCCCAAGGACTCATTAGTCAGCAGTTGATGCATCCTGCCAAGACTGGGTCTTTCTCTTCATGGGAGCAGGTTCCCTTTCAGCTCAGGATGGGTCTTTCCAGGAGCTAGGGCTTGGAATCAGGAACTAAGGGAGTCTGGCTGGTGCTTTATTTCACTGTGGCTGAGCTGGTAACCAAGTTGCAAGACAAAGTCTCTTTATTTTTCCTTCTTTTTTACCACAACCTGGTGTCTCTCCCTGTGGTCACCATCACCCCAGGCCCACAGTTACTACTGCCTAGCTAGGCTGATGCTTATCCAAGGCCCAAGGACCCATTAGTAAGCAGATAATGAAGCCTGCCAGGCCTGGGACTCTCCCTTCAGAGTAACAGTCTCCCTTCTGGCCCAGGGCGGGTCTACAAATGCCATCCAGGAACTAAGGCCTGAAATTGAGGACTTTAAGACTGTGCTTAGTGCTTTATTTTATTGTGACTGAGCTAGTTCTCAGGTTGCAAGATAAAGTTATTTTAACTCTTCTCTCTCCTTTCCTCAAGTAGACGTCTGTCCCCATGGCTACCACAGCTGGGAATGTGTTGGGTCACACCTGAAGCAAGCACGGTGCTGGGCCTCACCCAAAGCCCATGACAATTACTGCCTGGCTACTGCTTATCTTTATTGAAGGCCCAAGGGCTCCTTAGGCAACTGGTGATGAATCCTGCCAGGACTGGGTCTCCCTTCACAGAAGAGAGTTCTCTTCTGGTCTAGAGAAGGTCTAAAAATATCATACAGGAGCTAGGGGCTGTATGAATGGGGACTTCATCTTGAATGTAGACTTCAAGCCTCTGCTTGGCACTTTAATTCACTGTGGCTGAGCTGGTTCACAGGTTGTGTGAGAAAGTTCTTACTCTTCCCTCTCTTTTCCTCTAGCAGAAGGAGTTTCTCTTGAAGCGGCAAACTACACTGTTCAGAGGTCAGGGAGGGGTGGAGTAAGTCCTCCCTTGGCTGTCCTGTCTGGTATCTCGCTGGTCATATCCACCCCAATCCACTGGCTCTGAGCCCAGCACAGGACCTACAATTTATTCAGGAATTGCAGTCATTGTGGCCTAGACTGCCTTTCAAATTAACTTAACACTCCAAAGCACGTTAGCATACTAAGTACTTTATCATACTAAATACTTTAGCACTTTAGGGCTACCCAGAACTCAGGTGCCAACCATTGGGATGGATGGACGATTCCCCTCTTGCTAAGGCTGGTCTAAATGCTTCCTCTGTGGGTGCCAGCTGAATTCTGCTTTG
>NW_012101653.1:11872-13964 GCF_000951045.1 Mandrillus leucophaeus | reverse complement strand
TGTTTTCTATTACATGTATTAGGGATAGTGAACTAACAATTACTTTTTAATGAGAAAATAAATAAAACACATTCACAATAAAAGTACACTTAATATAAAATTGAGTGACTGAGCTTTTGCCCTTGACCTATGGCCTGACTCTATTTTGACTCTATTACGAACAGACTCAAAATAGAGTTAAGGGCAATAGCTGACCTAAACGTTATAAAGCAATGAAAAAAAAAAATAAAAGCTGCATCAATGTATCATGAACACAGATATCACGGAAACAGACTGGAGTAGAGGATGCCAGTACTGGGCCTTTCCCTGCAGGTCAGAAGGTTCCCTTCTGACCAAGGATGGGTCTACAAATACTTTCCAGGAACTAGGGCCTGGAAACTTTAGGAATCTACTTCATGCTTTGTTTCATGGGGACAGAGCTGGTACCCAAATGTCAAGACCAAGTTCTTTTTACTCTTTCCTCTCTTCCTCAAGCGAAAGGAGTCTCTCCCCATGACCGTCACAACTGAGAATTCATGGGGTCACACCTAAAGCCAGCATAGTATTGGGCCTCACCCAAGGCCCATGGCAACTACTGTCTGGTTGTCACCAATGTTTATTCAAAGCCCAAGGACTCATTAGTCAGCAGTTGATGAATCCTGCCAAGACTGGGTCTTTCTCTTCATGGGAGCAGGTTCCCTTTCAGCGCAGGATGGGTCTTTCCAGGAGCTAGGGCTTGGAATCAGGAACTATGGGAGTCTGGCTGGTGCTTTATTTCACTGTGGCTGAGCTGGTACCCAAGTTGCAAGACAAAGTCTCTTTATTTTTCCTTCTTTTTTACCACAACCTGGTGTCTCTCCCTGTGGTCACCACCACCCCAGGCCCACAGTTACTACTGCCTAGCTAGGCTGATGCTTATCCAAGGCCCAAGGACCCATTAGTAAGCAGATAATAAAGCCTGCCAGGCCTGGGACTCTCCCTTCAGAGTAACAGTCTCCCTTCTGGCCCAGGGCAGGTCTACAAATGCCATCCAGGACCTAAGGCCTGAAATTGAGGACTTTAAGACTGTGCTTAGTGCTTTATTTTATTGTGACTGAGCTAGTTCTCAGGTTGCAAGATAAAGTTATTTTAACTCTTCTCTCTCCTTTCCTCAAGCAGACGTCTGTCCCCATGGCTACCACAGCTGGGAATGTGTTGGGTCACACCTGAAGCAAGCACGGTGCTGGGCCTTACCCAAAGCCCATGACAATTACTGCCTGGCTACTGCTTATCTTTATTGAAGGCCCAAGGGCTCCTTAGGCAACTAGTGATGAATTCTGCCAGGACTGGGTCTCCCTTCACAGAAGAGAGTTCTCTTCTGGTCTAGAGAAGGTCTAAAAATGTCATACAGGAGCTAGGGGCTGTATGAATGGGGACTTCATCTTGAATGTAGACTTCAAGTCTCTGCTTGGCACTTTAATTCACTGTGGCTGAGCTGGTTCACAGGTTGTGTGAGAAAGTTCTTACTCTTCCGTCTCTTTTCCTCTAGCAGAAGGAGTTTATCTTGAAGTGGCAAACTACACTGTTCAGAGGTCAGGGAGGGGTGGAGTAAGTTCTCCCTTGGCTGTCCTGTCTGGTATCTCACTGGTCATATCCACCCCAATCCACTGGCTCTGAGCCCAGCACAGGACCTACAATTTATTCAGGAATTGCAGTCATTGTGGCCTAGACTGCCTTTCAAATTAACTTAGCACTCCAAAGCATGTTAGCATACTAAGTACTTTATCATACTAAGTACTTTAGCACTTTAGGGCTACCCAGAACTCAGGTGCCAACCATTGGGATGGATGGACGATTCCCCTCTTGCTAAGGCTGGTCTAAATGCTTCCTCTGTGGGTGCCAGCTGAATTCTGCTTTGTGTTGTTTTCCAGTTTGACAGAGCAACACTGAGTTCCAATGCAAAGCGCCACAGTCACCTTACTCTTCCTTTCCCAAGCACACAGGTTCTTTCTTTATGCTAGGCTGTGCTTCCAGGAGATGGGGGAGGGGTGGCATAGACAATTCAAGACTGTCTTTCCCACCCTTTTCAGTGCTTCTTTCCTTGATACAGTGTTAAAACCAGGTGCTGTGATCT
>NW_012101653.1:5187-10474 GCF_000951045.1 Mandrillus leucophaeus | reverse complement strand
CATTACATTGTTATCTTTAATCTCTCTATAGCATTTGCTAAACATATAGCTTTTCAGTCTTCAGAGTATTGATACTGTACCAAAATATCTAAAAATTAATGAGATATAATTGTTATATAATTCACAGAGAAGTTAAAAGAAATGAGTAAATTTTGGGTGGAGGACTGACTTTAATATTCGTCTACTTTCTCAATCACATGAGAACATTAAAAGAGCTAACATGTATTTGGAGCTATGTACCAGACAGAGGGTTTAGTATATTTTGCTCTTGTCTCAGTTAGTCATGTACAATCCTTCAATTTTAGTATTGATGTGTTCATTCATCTATAAACTGTTAAGTAATTGACATCCCTAGAATCATACAGTAGAAACAAGTATAAGTATTTTTCCAAAACCTAAACATTTTATCATACTGTCTTTCTCAGCATTTATACACGTATGCACAAAGTGTATCTATTTGTTGTAATAATGTTGAATATAAAGTCAGGACTTTAAATTCTAATGTATTCACAAGATCATCTTTCTCTAATCAAAAATTAGGAGGTATATAATCTACCTCCTACCTGGATAAAGATGTTTGAGATCAAGACCTACATTTGTAAATGCCGATCCAGATGCCGATCACAGACATTGTGTTGGTTTTGTTTCGTAAGGTCAGCTATTATTCTACTACAGTGATGCAATATTGTCAATGAAGACGTGCACTAGAATCATATAATGCAAAAATAACCATTTTTCTTAGCATATATGCCATTTTAGAGAATGTCAGTACAAATAGCAGTCTAGTAACAGTAAAATAATATTAGAATGGAAATAATCCTTCTTTCCTTTCTTCAATAAAGAAGAGATATGTTATTGCACCTTTAGGTCCAATTGCCACATCTTTCCTTGAGCTATTTTTTTAATGCCAGGCTACAAATTTTCACACATAGGAAATATGGAGATTCCATAAGGGAATTTGAGAAAAAAATGCATTTCTACCATATATAGTTAGTTGTGCATCATAAATGTGTCCTTTTCGTTTAGAGAAAAATAAGCTTAAATATTCTATGTACTTACTGCTCATCTCGAAGAAAGAATGCAACATCTAAGCTCTTATATTCTTAAACTTACAGGAGAAAAATATATTCACAAAATACAAATGAATTATTGAATTCATATTGAGTTATTTTGATTTCTTAACTGGGAAAGATCTTTTCAATATATTCATCAAATTAAATGAAAATTCTCAACATTTGGAGAAACATTGCCAGGTGGGTAAAACTTTTTCTCTATATTTATGTTGCCCACACTGGAGATTTATTTGCAAATGTTTGTATATTATGAAGAGCTAAGCTGCAATATTGCTTTGTTGATATAGGTCAAGGTTTCACAAATGATTCTAGTAGGCAAGAGTGGAAATAAGAGAAGTTTTGAATAAGAATCACTTGATGGACCAGGCACAGTGGCTCACGCCTGTAATCCTAGCACTTTGAGAGGCTGAGGCAGGAGGATCACAAGGTCATGTGATCGAAACTGTCCTGGCTACCATGGTGAAACCCTGTCTCTACTAAAAGTACAAAAAAAAAAAACCCTGTCTCTACTAAAAGTACAAAAAAGTTAGTGGTGGTAGGTGCCTGTAGTACCAGCTACTTGGGAGGCCGAGGTAGGAGAATGGCATGAACCTGGGAGGCAGAACTTGCAATGAACTGAGATGGAACCACTGCAATCCAGTCTGGGACACAGGGCAAGACTCCACCTCAAAAAAAAAAAAAAAGAATCACTTGATGATCAGCTTGCCCTACATTTGTGGCCTTAAGGCCTTAAGAAAGTTATGCATGTTAAAATATCCTTCTGAAGCCTTAAATAGCACCTAGTCTCCTGTTTACAAAAGTTGCCGATTGGCAAAATGCAGTAAAAATAACTCATTTCCCCTGAATCCTAAAGGTGACTTTTGGAAAACATAAAGGTATTTAACTCATTTTCAACACTACAGATATAAAGCATTTTCAGATATTACTATCTACATTGGCTTGTTTCAATGCAAGTTTTACCCAAAAGCAGCAGTGCACAAGCACATGTAAATAGCTTTCAGTAATTTTAGCAAACGTTTGACATTTTAAAAGATATGCTTTGCTAAACTATGCAGGCATGTTTTAACAGTACGTTCTAAAACTACTATAATTATGAAGTTTATGGAATTCTAACGTAAATCATGCTTGGCAGCCTCTTATTTTTTAAGAAAAAAAATGTATTCCTGGGTAAAATGTACATTAAATGAAACAGATTTTTTTAATGCTCCCATGTAAGCTACATATTTGATCAGTAAATGTTATGTTCAATATTTGTGACTAGATACAATTACCAAAAGTAATTGTGAAGTTAAAAAATTTTAAATAGTGTGGCCAGTTTTCAAATCTACCAGACAGAAAGTAACTTGCCAAAATTCTAGCAAATAGTAAACTTCTTATTTACTGAACTTCTGATTATCCAAAGAATAAGTGTAGGGGCTGATCAGACCCAATACCAGGCTGTGGGGGCTAAAGTCCGGCAGAGTCAAAGGAATGAGAAAAGACAAGAGAGAAAGTGGGATCAGGGGGCCAATGATAGTATGGAGGCTGTGAAGGCCCCAGCTCTGGGACCCCACGCTATTTGTTGGTGATCAAACCAAGAAACAGGTGGGGAAGATGTGGGGGTTGAAAGGAAGCAGTGTATCAAGTGAAGGAGCTACAGCTGTGACAGTTTAGCACTTTCTTTGAAACATATGGCTACTTGAGATAATGGGAGTGCTAGAAGCGAGGAGCCAGCAAATCTGGACACATTCCAAAGGACAGGAGGGGTTTTAGACCCTGGACCCCAGACATGTTCCAAGACTCTTTTACATTATGCCAGACAGGCAAGCCCTGCCTCAGCTTCTCTCCCAACACTCAGCTTTTCTCTCAACAAGAAGTTAGATGGATAGTTAGAGATTTGATCCTATTAGCATCATTTATCAAGTCTGTCTAGTATAAGCGAGTTTGTGCCATAGAATTCACATTCATGGATCTGTTTAGAACTGGAAGGTGTAAGTTAAGAATGAGAAGACCAAGTTAGTGGAGACGTAATCAGACACTTTAGAGATACATTACCAGATGTCATGGTCTAAAAGAAACATTGCTAAGAAACATAAAAAGGCAATGCTTTGGCTTTTGACTCACTGTTTTAAAAACTTCTAAAGTTATTTTCTTTTTTTACTCCCAGTCTGTATCTGAAGCAAATACTTTATTTCAGAAAAATATTTCACTGCTCACTAAATAATCCTGGCCTCTGCCTAATAATGTAGAACAAAGTCTGGTGTTTTTAGAAACAAAGAATTTGGTTTTTCATGGCCCTGAAATTGATCAAGGTGTGAAAATAATTCAGACCAACATGATCAAGAGACCTGATGAATAAAAGAGAACTGTAGTCCAACAATTTCATTGAGAATTGTATGTCAGAATACTTGTATTGCCTAGTTAAGGAACTGTATGCTCTAAATTGAATATTATATTCGAAGTTAAAGCTAGGTAAGTTATAGTTAGATGACTGTGGAATCAAAGCAAAGCCAGCTTCAGTGATCATAACAGAATTTTCATTAATTTATGGTAGGGTGATGGACCCATCTCACAAGAGAGCATCAACCAGTCTGGTTATCCTGTCTTTGAGTCAGAGCTAATGACATTCACAAATTCTAACTTAAGTGCCTCCCCTACCCATTCATTTTTGTTCCAGACTTAAACTGCTTTCTTCAGAAAATGTAGTAATGTCTAGAAGTTAAATACAAATAATGCTGACGTTATTTTTTTGTGTGTCTGTCAGCCATAATAATTTCTCACAATTTCACCCTGGAAAACATTATCAGAAGTAAAAATGGTCAGATGGCCACAGATACTTATTTTAATGTAATCTTTTGGAATAAATGGAGAAAGCAGTGTGCAACAGAAAAGAAAGTGCTAAGTAGAGCTCAGATGAAATAATATTACTCTTTAAAATTAAGTTACAGTGTATCTATACTATTAATAAATAAATGCAGCCTAAAACATAAAACATTAATTGGATAAACATTATGTGACTGATAAAATATTGTATACTTGCTTATATCATGTTAAAAATAAGCTTCAACTATATTATTCCAATCATATAAACTATGTTTATAAGCACAATATCAGAAGAAAAGAATCTATTTTAACAATTATTAACTTTAAATAGTTGAAATTATGTTGCCTGTGTTACTTTACTTTTCTGTATTTTTTTTTAACATTTTCAATATATTTACTTAATAAGAAATTAAGTAAGTTTTGAGCATTATTTTACTTCAGATTTTGTATTTGTTTATAAAAGACTAAACTAACAACTCACATATGTGTCATGCAGTTTTATTCTTGTAAATATCTACTTAATTTTTACATGTGGATTTTCACTGTATGCTAAATAAATTGGGTAGGCTTATTCTATGAGAAACGAATTAAAAATAAAAACAAGAGAGTATTATACACTGTTTGAGGAGTAGTATTTTCCTTTTCAGATTCTTACACTATTTAGTGCCATCTTAATAAATGTATTCATATAAACAATTCAACTAAATATGAGACTGTAATGTTTACTTTTTGAGCAAGGTTTGATAAAATAGGGAGCTCATATTCAGACCTAATTTGTTGTGTTTACCTTACAAATAATAAAAAGAGAATAATAGAATGCCCTAAGACAATTGCAGTGTACAAGGACAAAAGGGTGGCTAACAATACAGTATAATTTTTTTTTTCTAAAAGCTTTTTTCAAGCCCCTGTTGAGCTTTGAAAAAAGCATCCACAAAGCATTGCATATGAGCTGGTATTCATGAACAATTTCTGTGTCCATATGCCTAACATTTTCAGAAAATGGCAGTGTTTGAAAATTATCTTGAGTATAAAATGTCATACATATTAATTGTATGCTGTTATTAAGGCTTCAAATATTATAGGAGCAATTAATTATTACATTTAACTTATTTGGGCCATTATTTATGAAGGCAACCTAATTTGCATACACATATATATAATTGTATAAATAATTTTAATAATAATCACTAAACCAAACAAAGCAGTAACTGTATGGTTACACAACAAGGTAATCTGCTAATATATGTGCAAGGAAAAGGAAAAGACTAGAAATCAATGATGGGTTTTTTTTTAAAAATAATAGATCAAAAGGATTTTTGGCAGAAACTCATGTTAATAGAAATGTAGTTTTCAATACCTTAAGACTTTATTATGGTTTATACTTAGGCAGAATATATTTATAATCAATTGTA
>NW_012101653.1:0-362 GCF_000951045.1 Mandrillus leucophaeus | reverse complement strand
ATCTCTGTAATAGAATGATTTATACTCCTTTGCTAGGTCAAATGTTATTTCTGGTTGTAGATCTTTGAGCGATCACCATACTGTCTTCCACAGTGATTGAACTAATTTACATTGCCACCAACAGTGTAAAAGCATTCCTGTTTCTAATCAACCTCACCAGCATCTGTTGTTTCTTGACTTTTTAAATTTATTTTATTTTTTATTATACTTTAAGTTCTAGGGTACATGTGGATAACATGCAGGTTTGTTACATATGTATACCTGTGCCATGTTGGCGTGCTGCACCCTTCAACTCGTCATTTACATCAGGTATAACTCCCAATGCAATCCCTCCCCCCTCCCCCGCCACCGTGATAGGCCCC
>NW_012101652.1:178693-179258 GCF_000951045.1 Mandrillus leucophaeus | reverse complement strand
GCTCCTTGGGTTCCTGGAACTTGAGCTTGGGTCTTGGTCCACCGCCGCTTTGGGAAGGGCCCTTGGCTGCTTTTTGCTTCAGCAGCTGGGGAGCAGTTAACCTTCAGACCCGGCCCTATCCCAAGGCAGCTCAGGGAGGGACTGGACACTTGGTTATTTATGTATTTACTTATTTTTAAATCAAAGCACAGCAAACACACTGACCATGTGGAGGTGGCCCAGTGGACCCTCACAGCGAGCCCTGGGCCACACAGAACATGGCCCCGGAGCACCTCTATGGGGTTTTAACAGGCTCTTGGGGGACCTTGGTGCTGCCTGAAGTTTCAGGATCAGCCCCTGGGGTCTCTAGACCGCGTCTGCCTCCTTGTGCACCAGGGAGTGGCAGCATCTGCTCGTGTTTGCCCACCTGGACCCCATCCAGGGGTTTTTCCCAGGGCGACCTCATCCGTTTTGGGGAGTGGGGAGAGCCCCTGAGGGGTCGGCCTGGAACGGGAGGTGGCAGCCCATTGCCCGAGTCTCGAAGTGAGTCCTTCCCCACAGCACTGCAGGATTACTCTGGGGCCAA
>NW_012101652.1:173795-174563 GCF_000951045.1 Mandrillus leucophaeus | reverse complement strand
CTTGGACTCAGCCCCCAGGATGCCGTGTGCGGCTGGATGTTCAGGAGCTCCCCAGGGCACTTGGACTCAGCCCCCGGGATGCCGTGTGCGGCTGGATGTTGGAGGGCTCAGGTCTGGGCCTGGGGGAGGCCAAAGGGTAGTGCCAGTGTGGCATGAGCCGACCACAAGCTGCTCTGGACAAGGCTGTGATCTGCCTTTGTGACCCCAGGGCTGCCCATGGGGAGCTTATGGACCTCTCAATGTCAGTGTTTTGGGGTGAGGGTGGGGGTCAGGTGATGCTGGGATAGATGGGGCAGGGTCTGCGGGGGTGGGAAGGGCCGGGGAGGCTGTTGGTGGGCACCGGGCCCCATGCTGTCATTCATGTATCCAGTGCACGTGGGTGAAGCCCTGCTCTAGCCACACCCTGGAACAAGGCTGTGAGGAATCAGTCACTCGTGGTTGCTTTTAACGAGCACTTACGTGTGCAGGTTCCTTGTGTTGACCTTCACAGGCTCACTTAATGCTCACAACAACCCTGCCCTCTAAGTGAGGAGACTGGGTTTCAAAAGGTTAAGGAACCTGCCCATGGTCACACCAAGCTGGGATTCGAACACGGGACTAGCCGACTCCAGGCCTCAGACTCCTTCCTGCTGAGCTGTGCTGCTGCCTCTGGGGAGTCTCACAGAGATGGGGGCCAGCCTGTCTCCGCTTTCGGGGAATTCACCCTCCACTGGGTGGGCAGAGGCCTCGTGATCTCATAAGGACAGCAGGGAAATTCGTGCTGAGCCA
>NW_012101652.1:157432-170255 GCF_000951045.1 Mandrillus leucophaeus | reverse complement strand
TCAGTTACGGGCGTCACAGACGCACACGCTCCGTCAGTTACGGGCGTCACAGACGCACACGCTCCCCCAGTTACGGGCGTCACAGACGCACACGCTCCCCCAGTTACGGGCGTCACACACGCTCCCTCAGTTACGGGCGTCACAGACGCACACGCTCCCTCAGTTACGGGCGTCACAGACGCACACGCTCCCTCAGTTACGGGCGTCACAGACGCACACGCTCCCTCAGTTGTCAGGGGACTTGGAACTGTGCCTTTCCATGAAACCCCATGGCTTGGAGAGGTCCAGCATTGTTAGGGCCCCCTTACCCATGGTGTGGCGGTCCCTGACCGATTTAGCCATTGTTGAGGGACATCCGGGTTGCGTTCACCGTTTTTTTCACAGACAGTGGTGCCAAAGGTGTCCTTGGACATGAGTCATCTCCCGGTGGGTGAGCACATCTTAGGACAGATTTCTGAAAGCAGATGTGCCAGGCAGAAGGGCTTGTCCCGCGGAGGTGGGGCAGCGTCGTGCTGCCTGTGCCTTCCTAAAGTGTGTGTTGTGAAGTCTCTGGTTCTTTCTTTTTAAAAATTTATTTATCTTTAACTTTTTAAAATGTAGAGACAGGGCCTCACTGTGTTGCTCAGGCTGGTCTTGAACTCTTGGGCTCAAGCGATCCTCCTGCCTCGGCCTCCCCAGATGCTGGGATTCCAGGCCTAAGCCGCCATGCCTGGACTGGATCTTTCCAATCTAAGAGTTAAAAAGAGAAATTCTTTGCATTTTAGATTTGCGTTTCTCCTACCATGAGTCAGGTTGAACAAGCTTTTGTTTGTTTAAAAGTCATTTTCTCCTGTTCTGTAAACAATTTATATTCTTGACCTATTTCCTTCCTTCCCTCCCTCCCTCCCTCCCTCCCTCCTTCCTTCCTTCCTTCTTTCGAGATGGAGTCTCGCTCTGCTGCCCAGGCTGGAGTGCAGTGGCGCGATCTTGGCTCGCTGCAACCTCTGCCTCCCTGGCTCAAGCGATTCTCCTGCCTCAGCCTCCCGAGTAGCTGGGATGACAGGTGTGCACCACACCTGGCTAATTTTTGTATTTTTAGTAGAGACAGGTTTTGCCATATTGGCCAGGGTGGTCTCGAACTCCTGACCTCACGTGATCCTCCCAGCTTGGCCTCCCAGCATAGTGGGATTACAGACCCTTGACACATTTTTCTTATTGCATTGTTGGGTTTTGTCTTATTGATTTGTACAGGGTGTTTACATATTAGGGGCCTTACACCTAAATACTTGCAGATTGTTTTTTACATTTTTTTCTTAAAAAAATTTTTTTTTGGGAGACAGAGGTCTCACTATGTTGCCCAGGCTGGTCTCAAACTCCTGAGCTCAAGGGATCCTCCCATCTCAACCTCTCAAGCAGCTGGGACCACAGGTGTGTGGCACCCCTCCCCTGGTTTGCTGTTTGACTTTTGTCTTTGCTTAAGGAGTTTTGCCATATATAATTTTCTTTTTATTACATGAGGTAATTAATAATTTTCATAATATTCCCCATCCCCCATGCTTTCTTCTAGTACTATTTACATTAAAAACTTTTAAATCCTTGTAAATCCATCTAGGCTTTATTTTGGTGTAAGAGCCAAGGTTGGAATTGGTGTCTGTTAGCGTCCATGGAGGAGACAGATGTCACCCTCAGCTTGGGAAATTTGAGGAGAGATGAATAAAGGGACTAAGATGTGGTTGGCAGGTAGAGAAACCACTAAGGCTAATGCTGGGTGGGACCCCTCAGGCCTTGGAGGAGGCAGAGAGGCTGCAAGGGAGGTGGTCCTGTGGGAGCAGAGACCTGGGTGTGGGGAGATCCGAGGGCAGGGCCTTACAGGGAGGGTTGGGGGAACAAACACCCACTCCCAGCTGGCTCCCTGCAGGCAAGTCCCACCCAGCAGCCCAGATTCAGGCAGCCACAGGTGCCCTACAGGTCACAGAGGTGGAAAGTGGGGTGGGCCAGATGCCGGACAGGTGCAGCACAGGACGCTGGGATGAGCTCTGCCAGATGCAGCTCCATTTCTGAACCAACAGCCACCGACTTGGGGAATGGGCACTTCCAGGAGCTCCCCAGGGCACTTGGACTCAGCCCCCGGGACGCCGTGTGCGGCTGGGTGTTCAGGAGCTCCCCAGGGCGCTTGGACTCAGCCCCCCGGGATGCAGTGTGCGGCTGGATGTTGGAGGGCTCAGGTCTGGGCCTGGGGGAGGCCAAAGGGTAGTGCCAGTGTGGCATGAGCCGACCACAAGCTGCTCTGGACAAGGCTGTGATCTGCCTTTGTGACCCCAGGGCTGCCCATGGGGAGCTTATGGACCTCTCAATGTCAGTGTTTTGGGGTGAGGGTGGGGGTCAGGTGATGCTGGGATAGATGGGGCAGGGTCTGCGGGGGTGGGAAGGGCCGGGGAGGCTGTTGGTGGGCACCGGGCCCCATGCTGTCATTCATGTATCCAGTGCACGTGGGTGAAGCCCTGCTCTAGCCACACCCTGGAACAAGGCTGTGAGGAATCAGTCACTCGTGGTTGCTTTTAACGAGCACTTACGTGTGCAGGTTCCTTGTGTTGACCTTCACAGGCTCACTTAATGCTCACAACAACCCTGCCCTCTAAGTGAGGAGACTGGGTTTCAAAAGGTTAAGGAACCTGCCCATGGTCACACCAAGCTGGGATTCGAACACGGGACTAGCCGACTCCAGGCCTCAGACTCCTTCCTGCTGAGCTGTGCTGCTGCCTCTGGGGAGTCTCACAGAGATGGGGGCCAGCCTGTCTCCGCTTTCGGGGAATTCACCCTCCACTGGGTGGGCAGAGGCCTCGTGATCTCATAAGGACAGCAGGGAAATTCGTGCTGAGCCATGTGCGCCGTCCTGCACTCGCCTGTTCTTGTGGCCCAGGAACTGAGCAGCTATGTTGAGCCTCTGACAAAAACTTATGATGCTTTTCCTTTTTTTTTTTTTTGAGATGGAGTCTCGCTATGTCACCCAGGCTGGAGTGCAGTGGCGTGATCTCAGCTCACTGCAAGCTCCGCCTCCCAGGTTCACGCCATTCTCCTGCCTCAGCCTCCCAAGTAGCTGGGACTACAGGCGCCGCCACCACACCTGGCTAATTTTTTTTGTATTTTTAGTAGAGACAGTTTCACCATGTTAGCCGGGATGGTCTCGATCTCCTGACCTCGTGATCCACCCGCCTCGGCCTCCCAGAGTGCTGGGATTACAGGCATGAGCCACCGCGGCTGGCCAAGTTATGATGCTTTTTGACATAAAATCTTTAAGCATTAAAACAATATTAAATCATAAAATCAGTATAAGGAAGTCTAAAACATTGCAGATTTTCCTGAGGTCAACTTAGACACTTTAAAAAAAATGCCAAATTCTTAAAACAATTGTTTTTGGTGTCCTGCTTTGATAGTTCCCTAAACACTTGCTCTGACCATTAGAAATTCTGTACCTGGGTAGCTGGGGCCCCCATGGAGAGGGAGCAGCTCGTCCAGTGAGAGGGGCTTGGCCGTCATCCTGCAGGAACTCTGCTGCTGGGGGAGTGGGCAGGGCATGTGCAGTGTGGGATGTGGCGTTTGAGGGAGTGGCCTTCACAGCCCTGTGGCCGGGGTAGGGAGCCCAGGGAGGCCATCCATGTTTCTCTCGAGGCACCTGGCAGAAGGCGGGCGAGGCGTGGTAGGGGGTGATCTTTGACAGCAGAGCAGAGAGAGATGGTGGGCAGAGGCCCAGGCGGGCACCGATTAGGGCAAGCACTGTTCGCCCTTCAGGCAGGCCGGGGTCTGGGATCCGTGGAACCCCTCAACCACCAATAGGGCCTTGAACACCCTGGCCACGGCAGAGGTAGTCCAGGACAGAGGACAGTTCTGCCAGTGGTGAGTTGAATGTGGGTTAGGGGCAGGGTTCGGGTTCAGTTCAGGCACTTGGGACAGATGGTGACCAGGAAACCTCCAGCAGCAGTGGGCCCCAGGGCTGACCTGCTGCCCGTCCTGCCCTGTGCTCCACCATCCTGCTTTGCCCAGGTGAAGGGTTTCCAGGACTCTCCGTTTTAAAACCAGCACAGTCTGGGCCAACTGGGATGCACTGGTCACCTTGCTGGTGTGTCCCTGTTCCTGAGGGGGAAAGTGGGCCGGCAGCTGTCCCCTAGGGCCCAGGGAAAGAGACCAAACCAAAGTTACGACAGATTTCCCTGCCCCAGACTAAGGGAGCTGTGGACAGGGGCCGTCCCTGGGAGGGGCTGGGATCTGGGCCCCGAGACCTCGTGTTTCCCTGACCCAGGGAGGAAGCGCTGTCCACTCTGGGCCTTGCCCTTCCTTTGTTTTCCTCGGGGGAGGGAGGGTCGCCAGCACTGTTTGCCGGAGTGAGGCTCACGTCTCCTTTGTCTGCACAAGGCTGACCGCCCTGCGTTTTCATGGTAAGTTTGTTTCTTCAAGCCGTTGTTAAAATCCTGGAAGCAGAGAAAATGCATTTGCTCCATCACCTTTCCTGATGTGACAAGTCCTATAAAACCTGTTAAAGCCTTTAATGAAATCCCTGCGCAGAGCTGTTCTGTGAATGAATGCGGAATCAGAATTTAAATTAAAATGTTGTTTTTGTTGTCTGGAGGCTTTGCCTGGGAAGAAATTAAAGGGGCAGCTCACCTTTCTGCCACCACTCAGGCCAGGTGGGCGCCATGGCTAGTCACCCTCTGACCCAGCGCTGGGGGCCCACTCGTGACTCACGGGCTGGGCCAAGGTGCTAGCTGGATTTCAAGGCAGTGGCTCTCCCCACACCTGAGACTGTCCCCACCACAGGCCCCACAGAAAATCCACACTGAGGGGGAAGGTGGGTGCCTGTGGATCAGGTAGCCACTTGGGACTGGAGGTTTTATGTACTCAGAAGCAGAGGCAGACAGCCGCCCTGGAAGAGGAAGGAAGGAAGTGAGAGTGACCAAGGGGCTCGGCTGTGTGAATCAGTTGGTGCAAGGTGGAAAGGAGGCAGGGAACGTCTTCCCAGATGAAGGGAGCAGGTGGGAAGCCAAGGCAAGGGGCATGAGGCCTGGAGGCTTGTGGCTTGGCCGGGGGCAGTGGCAGCCCCGCTGCAGCTCTTCCCTCTTCCCTTCACGGAGTCTTGCTCTTTGAACTTAAGACATACTCAGGAGTCTGTTGTTCAAAAACAAACCAAAGGCGCTCTCGGCCTCTGCCCCATCACAGCCAAGTTCTGGAGAGCTCTCTGCTCTGTCTCCTCTTGTCTCCCCCTCCTCCTTCCTCTCCACCTCTGCATGTCCCAGAGAGACAGAGACCCCCAGGCACCCCGGCTGGTGGGAGAGGCAGCACAAACATGAACGGCTCACAGGTGCCACGTAGTTGCCTTCAGAGAGGGGCGAGACACAGCTGTGTGGAACCGGCCCAGGCCCTGAGAGGTGCTTTCCTCTCCTTTTTTTTTCCAAGTTGGCAACGCTACCCTATTTCTTCTATGAGGAAAAGGAACTCTAAAAGCATTCAAAACGTTGAAAAAGTGTGTGTAACAAGTGTTTTCATCCCTGCACAGATTACCTCCAATGAATAATCAGCTATGCCTCCCCTCTTAGGGCCCCGGGTCCCGGGAGGAGGCCAGGGGGCGCTCGGGCAGGGCAGGGAAGTTGCTGCAGGTGGGGAGACTCTGGGGCACGTGGCTCTGGGAGCAGGTGCAAAGGGTTATAACTGAAGGAAGGAGAGGAGCCATAGCTGATTATTGATTGACAGTAATGCTACACAGGAATTAAAATCAGTCAACTTGAATAAACCGTAAGAATAAGGCTGAGGCCAGGTGCGG
This sequence comes from Mandrillus leucophaeus, assembly GCF_000951045.1. NCBI lineage: Eukaryota > Metazoa > Chordata > Mammalia > Primates > Cercopithecidae > Mandrillus > Mandrillus leucophaeus. The sequence goes on along the minus strand of NW_012101652.1, from coordinate 164,464 downwards.
TGGCTCACGCCTGTAATCCCGGCACTTTGAGAAGCTGAGGTGGGCGGATCACAAGGTCAGGAGATCGAGACCATCCTGGCTAACACGGTGAAACCCCGTCTCTACTGAAAATACAGAAAATTAGCCAGGTGTGGTGGCAGGCGCCTGTAGTCCCAGCTACTCGGGAGGCTGAGGCAGAAGAATGGCGTGAACCCGGGAGGTAGAGCTTGCAGTGAGCCGAGACCATGCCACTGCACTCCAGCCTGGGTGACAGAGCGAGACTCCGTCTCAAAAAAAAGAAAAAAAAGAAGAATAAGGCTGAAACTGGCAGGGCACAAGGTGCGTGCCTGGATTTAGTCCCTGCTACTTGGGAGGCTGAGGCAGGAGGATTGCTTGAGTCTGGGAGGTCGAGGCTGCAGTGAGCTATGACTGTCATTGTACTCCAGCCTGGGTGACAGAGCGAGACTCCATCTCTTTAAAAAAAAGTCGAGCTATAAAAGCAAGTTGTAAAGAGTTTTGTTCTGTATGATCACATCAATGTAAACTGAAAAAAAATGATACGTGTTGTTCTTGGATGTGTATGTAGATACAAAAACTATGAAAACATGCAGGGAGATGATACAAAGCAATTTCAGAGATGCCCCCGCTGGGGAGGAGGGCACAGGACAAGCATTCTTCATTGTCTGACGGTGTGTTTTGAATGTGCGTTTGAATATTTTCATGCTTAAAAATTAAACAACAAGAGATGATGGGAGATAGGATGAGGAGGCAGCGTGCTGAAACGGGTCCATTTCCAGGTGGTGAAGAGAGTGAGCTGGGGTAGTGGGCTGGGCAGAGGGAGGGCTTTGAGGGTTCCAGGAAGAATTCTGTAGGAAAAGGAGCCAGGGAGAAGGGTGGGAGGGCCACAGGGGCTGGAAGCAGGGTGGTACTTCCTGGAACCTGAAGCCCAGGTGAGGACAGGTGCTTGTGCCACACCACCGTGGCGGTGACAGCTTGGGCAGGAGAGGCCGTGTGTGCTGAGGGAGGGGTCAGGAGAGGGATGGAGATCTGGAATTGAATGGATGCCGAGAGGACGCTTAGTCACGCAGCGCCAAAGACGGCTCATGGAGTAAATAGAGCACTAAAGGCTGGCTCACTCGGGAGAGCTGTTTCCTGTGGCTCAACAAGTTTATAATAAACACAGTTAAACTTTTATTTATGGCACAGCTGCTAATTGCACCATAAACACTTTCCATCAGGCAATTGCTGTTTACTCATTTGCCAATCAGCTCATTATCCAGCTACCTCTCCTTGCTCCTGCCTTCCCGCTTCCCAAATCCTGCTGTTTCTAGGGCGTCCCTCTGCAACTGTCCCCCCACCCAGCTGCCTGGCCTGCCTCCTGGTGTTTGAGGCCCTGTCTGCCCAGGCTGTGGTAGGTGTGCCTGCCCAGGCTTGGCTCTGTTCTGCTGCTGCCCATGGCCAGCCCCGACTGTCCAGCATCCTGGTGTTTGAGGCCCTGAACAATGCCCCCGCTGGGCTCTCCTGACCACTCTTTTCTCTGGCTCCCTCACGGCCCCTGGGGATCCTTGCCTCCCTCTTTTCCTGCCTTTATCCCAGCCCCACTCAGCATGCCCAGAGGTCTCACCACCCATCTCTCTCCTAGACCAGGGATTGCATAAAACTTAAGCCAGTGTTCCTGAGGGTCCTTCCTTTCCTTAAGAGGGAGCATGTTCCGAATTGTCAACTCCTTCCACCTGTTTGCTGGATTCAGTGTCAGCTCCTCGCTCACACTACCCCACAGAGCGCTGAGACAGGGCTTACACTTACTCATACCTTGGTGCATTGGTTCACCTGACCATGGCAACCTCCACACAGGTCATCGTGTGAGTCCCCTTCCCCCGTGCAGAGTTCCCTCTGCAGAGCCGGCTCCAGGGTGAGCCTGAGCTGGGAGATCCTCTGGATGGAAGTTCCACCCTGTATCCAGTTACTGTGACACCTGCCCCCTATGAGCTAATAGGCCCCCAAGTGGGTGGGGACAAGAGTTTTAGGGTGTGTGCTCTGTGTGCTCTGCAGCACCCACTTTGCAGACATCAGCATTAGCGGACATGTGTATTAGTGAGAATGCGCACGTGAGTGCATGCATGTTTAGGTGAGTGTGCATGTACATCTACGTGTGAATGGTGTCTGTATGTACACACATGCACAGAGGTACGTATGTGTAAACGTGTGCATATGTGAGTGACGTGTATGCTCATGCAGGTATGCTAATGTATATGTAAATGTGTGCACGTGTGTATGTGTAAGTGGTATGTGCATGTGTGTACATGTAGGTTTTTGTGCATATGCAAGTGTATATGTGCACATAAGCGGTGTGTATGTGTGCATGTGTGTGAGTGGTGTGTATGTACTCACGTGTGTATATGCATGTGGGCAGTGTGTTCACACGTGTATATGGGCATGTGTGTGCATGTGTGTGCACATGTGAGGGTGTGTATATATGTGTGTATATGCATGTGGGTGGTGTGTTCACACATAGACGTGCCTGTGTGTGCATGTGTGTGCACATGTTAGGGTGCATGTATATGTGTGTATGTGCATGTGGGTGGTGTGTTCACATGTGTATATGTGCATGTGTGTGCATGCATGTGCACGTGAGGGTGTGTGTATATATGTGCACGTGCATGTGTGCATATAGCTGTGTTCATGTGTGTACATGCACATTGTGTGTACATGTGTATATGTCAGCATGTGCATATGTGTAAAAGTGAATGTATGTGTGTGTTGTGTACATGTAAGTAATGCATGTGTGTATGCATGTGTTCAAGTGATATGTTTGTGTGCATAGGCTACACATGTGTGCTTTCATGAGCATATGTGTGTGGGTGGTGAGTGTAAGTGCATGTGCACAGAGGCCTCAGACTGAGTCTGATGGGGGGTCCCTGCTAGCTCTGGAGAGAATGTGGTCACAGGACTGAAGCCCTGTCTTCAGCTGAGTGGGTCTGTCTGGCGTGCGCTCAGCACTCTCCTGCTCTCCTCCTGCTCTTCTGAGGTCAGCCACAGACCTGGACATCTGGCTTGTGGGGGGTATTGAGTTTCAGTGGCTGCATGTGCTTTCGTATGTGAACATGTGCTCATGTGTTGCATATGTGTGGTGTGCACTGTGTCCGGATGTGATCATAGGCAGCGATTTTGGGGTATTTTTGGGTGTCAGGGCACTCACTGGGGGCATTAAAGGTGCAGTGACGAAGCAGGTGTACAGGAGTCTGAGCTCGGACTTGACTTTCTGCCTGGGTCAGCCTAGATTTTCTACATGGAAGTGAGGTGAGAGGAAGAGGAATATTTGGGGGCCCTTCTCTGTCCCTTAGGTCCCTAGGAGCCCAGGTATGGTGAGAGGGCCCAGCCCTTGGTTTCTGATATATTTGGGAGGAACTGAGTAATCTTCTGGGGTCCGCTTTTGGCTTCTTCAGTACAGTGAAATTAGCGCTTTCTCTGGGCAGAGCCTCTCCTAACATTCCTTTGAAGCCTCCCTCCAGGCTGGGAATCCAGCAATGTCCAGTGATAAGCTTGGGAGGAGGACATACTCACAGTGGGAGAGAGACCGTGCCTGTCCCACCAGCCCCTTCTCTTTTGGGGTCAAGCGTGATTGGAGCCCTGCCAATGGATTGTGTGTGTCGTGACAGGTGTCAGCCGGGAGGAAAAGACACTGGGCCCCTCCTGCACAGGGAACTCATTCTAGAGAAAGGGAAGACTGAGGTGCAACGTGGGCCTGTGGGTATGGAGACTGTACTCTGAACACCGTGGGATGAATGCTAGAAGCTCTCAGCCTCTGCCTTCCTCTGACATGCTCAAGCTAGTCAGTCATGGTGCCTGAGGCCCTACAGCACCCTGCAGGGATCAGGGCAGCAAAAGTGCTGCAAAACCAGCAAGACCAACAGGACTGTACAAGACTGGTGTTCCACCGTGGCACCTTGTGGTTGCAATGGCAGCAGCACTGCCGGTGGAATGGAGAGGCTCTCCGGCAGCTCCTCCTACAGTCTTTGGGAGCAGCGCTGGCCCTCCTTTGGACTAAGCCTCCAGCATTTTTGGACAATCAGCATGCATGTTGGAGGAGAGTACTTGAGAAGGAAATAACGGACTTGGTGCTAATACAGGGTTTGGAGGCTCGCACACTAAATGGGGAAGGATTCATTCATACCCATTCCTCCTTCCCAAATGTTTCCTTCCGTGTCCTGCCCAGGCCTGCTCTTTGGGTCTCCTGGGTGGGGGGAACAGATGTGGCATAATCACATTGAGATGCAGCAGGTGCACCAAGCACTGTGGGCACTGCTGTTACCCCCAGGACCCCCAGTGTCAGCACTAGCCCGGCCTGGTGGGGCTGGTGTTTGTGGACTGTGTCAGTGGACCAGCAGGCCCGTGGATTCCACGTGTGTGAGAGAGACGGACAGCCCTTCCTGTCTCAGGGCAGCCCCTGCTGTGTCCCATCCTGGGTCCTATCCTGGGGTTGGACATGCTCTTGTTGGAACTTGGCCCCTTCTTGCTGGGTCACCAGCCCTGACCCTAAATCTGAGAGGGGACTTGGCTGGCCTGGGGTCAGGGGAGAAACAGCCACCCTGGCTGAGGCCCTGGCCAGCTGAGGATCTTCAGCCAGCTTTGGGGATCTGCTTGGGTTGGGAGATGGGCTGTTGTTTTCTTGGGCAACGCCCTCCCCAGCCCCTCAAGACTCTGTTTTCAGTCAGTTCAATTAGTACAACTTTAAAGCAATTAGGGAGAATTAGTGGCCAGGCGGCTGCAGGCAGATGCTGAATACACTCATGCCCCCTCCCCCAGCGTCCCTCCCCGAACCTGACAGCTGCTGTGGGGAGTGCCTAGGCCCTGCCTTTCTCTGGTGGTGCTGTCCTTTCTTCCAAAGATCCAGACCACATCTCTCCTTCTCTCAAGGGTCTGAGGAGGGGAGGGTGGGCCGTCCAGGGGAGAGACACAGAGACAGGGGCCCTGGGACTGGGAGGGCAGGGCGGGCCCCGAGGAAATGAGCCAACTTCTCCCCAAGACCCCAGGCCTGGGCCTGCTCTAAGGAGAGAAGGGATGGGTGCTGGTTGGAGGCTCAGCCCCTGAGTGAGGGTGAGGGTACCCAGCATGGATTGGGAGGATTGACCAGATTGCGGCCCAGCCTCTGGCCCTGTGGCCTCCAGGAGCCCCCAGCTCTGGTGAGGGCAGCCTTTGGTTGGGCCGGCCTCTGCCTCTAGGTGTGGGGTGGCAGCCAGGCCCTGCTTCTGAGCCAGTGCTGGAGCCGCACCACCTTCTCTGCCTGGTAGTGAAGGAGGTGGCCCCGTGGGTGCTGCAGACCCTGGGCCCTCCCTGGTGCCCCTTGTTCTGCTCTGCGGGGAGAGCTCCAGGTGCTTGCTTGCGTGGATGGGGCACCAGGGCAGGTGCAGGGCTGACTTCGCAGATGGAGCCCTTTGTGCGGGGACCCCGTCTTCCGGCCTTGCCCCTCCCTACTCCCCCAGCTTCTCAAAGAAGGTCTGTTTTCTGAGCCTCCTCTGTGATGCCCCAACCAGCCGCAGCCTCCCTTAGATGTGTGGGGGGTGTCCGCAGTCCTAACCAATGTCTTTTCTGCATGTGTCCACATGTATCCAGCACTTTCTCTGAGCAGCCCGTGGGCTCAGCACCAGGTAAGGCTGACCCATGCAGCCCCTCACCTAGGCCTAACACTGAACAGATGCTGACATGTACTTGTGCAATTCCAGCTTCAACAAGGGTCAGCAGAATAGCTCAGAGGAGGGCTGTGACCCAGTCCGAAAGCTTCCCAGAGATTGGCTTAGCAGGAAGACCCTGGGGAAAGAGAGAGCGGGTGGAGCAGAGAGGCCGATTTAGAGGCCGAGTCTTTATACCGAAGTGTTGGTGCCATAGGGGCACAGGAGGGAGTGAGTGCTGTCAGTGGGGGCAAGGAGGGGCAGCTCCCCCTGTGATCCTAACCCTAACCCACATAGGGAACCTTCAGGGCCCATCATGGGGGCCCAAGCACACGAAGGTGTCTGCGCTCTGTGCCCTCGCTGAGCAGTGCAAGTCAGGGCCCAGGGGCTCCTCTGAGGAGGGGAAGCCAAGGGTGTCCACGAGAAGAGTCAAACTCTGTACAGTAATTGAAGAGATTTATCCTGAACCAAATATGAGTGACCATGGCCCGTGGCACTGCCTCAGGAGGTCCTGGTGACATGTGTCCGAGGTGATCGGGACACAGTCTGGTTTTACACATTTGAAGGGTGACATGAGCCGTTAGTCAATATCTACATTGTACATTAATCAAGATGTACATTGGTTTCATCTGGAAAGGCAGGACAACTCGGTGTGGGCTTCCAGGCCGTAGGGAGGTCAGAGACAAACAGTTGCAATCTTTTAGGTCTTTGAACAGCGTTTCACTGAACACACAATTTCCATGCGAGGCGGGTAGAGAAATAGTCACTTATGACTCAGTGAATCTGCATTTTTACATAAATAGGGCAGAGGAAGCCATCAGATCTGCATTTGTCTCAGATGGGCAGCGGGATGACTTTGATGCGTTCTGCCTGCCCATTGTCCCGCACCTGCGAAGGTAAGCTATCAATTTACGTTGCCAGGGTGAAATTCAACAGAACTGTTTTAGGGCAAAGATCTTGAAGCCCAAGAAGAGTTTCTTTGTGGGGAAATTGTGAGGGAGGATGTAGCCTTCCAAATTATCTTTGTCGCTATCTTATTCAGGAATAAAATGGGAGGCAGGTTGGCCTGACATACTTTGGCTTAGTGATTTTGGGGTCCTGAAGTTTATTTTCCTTTCCCAAGTACTTGTTACAATGTAGCAGGCTTCAGACTTGGAGATCTCACAACCCCAAGTAACATTCCATTAGAAACCACGGGACCGGTCACACAGCTGCTGTGGACTACAAGCTCGCATCACTGGCAGCTCAAAATAGAAAGTGTCAGACACCCCCCACCTTGGGGGACCTCTGTTTCAGATCTCAGGTAACTCTTCACCTTGAAGACATTCAGCTTAATCAAAATCTTTTCTGACCCTTTGTGCCAGCCTTCCTGGGCGAGGGGGCT
>NW_012101652.1:151047-155427 GCF_000951045.1 Mandrillus leucophaeus | reverse complement strand
ATGCACACATAGATGTGTACACAGAGATGCACGCACACATGCACACACAGGTGTGTACACAGATATGCACGCACACATGCACACACAGATGTGTACACAGAGATGCACGCACACATGCACACACAGGTGTGTACACAGATATGCATGCACACATGCACACACAGGTGTGTACACAGATGCACACACACATGCACACACAGGTGTGTACACAGATGCACACACACATGCGCGCAGATGTGTACACAGAGATGCACACACATATGCACACAGACATGGGCATGCACATGCACACAGATGTACACACATGGATGTTCACACACATACACATGCACGCAAACACAACCCCTCTGTGCAGCTCTACTGTCTGCCTCAGGTTGGGGCCATGCTGGGTGAAGCTGTCATTTCTCCCTGTCTCTAAGTTCCTGCCTTGAGGCTATGAAGACAAGGGAGTATGAACGGCTCTCTGGAGGCAGAAGACCTAGGTTCAAATATTGGCTCTTCTCTGGGCCTCGGGTTTCTGGTCTGTAGACTAGGATATTGGAGTTTGACTCACGTTACTGGAGGGATGAGGGCCCTAAAGCAGCAGCTGGGAACTGGTGCATGGTAAGTTGTGGGAGTGGAGGACTGTGGGGAAAGGACAGGCCTTCCCTAGGTGAGGGGCTACTACTGTGGAGAGTGGTCTAGTTTCCTCTCTGCCCCTACGGGCATCCAGGGGAAGAAGCTGGTGGTCAGTGATGGGCAGACTAGTCCTCAGGTCCTAAGACACTGGAGTGTCTGGATGACCAGTGTGACCTCTCAGAGAAGAGGTGTACACCCAGGGATCTGGCTATGGGAAGGGGAGGGTGTCAGTACAGGAACTGCAGGGACTAGGCCAGGCTGGGTGCACAGAGGCAAGGACAGGGTCGTGAGGCTGGTGCTTGATGAGAAAAGCTCAGTCTAGATATCTGGGCCAGGCCCCAAGGAGAGTAGGGGTCAGGCCTTCATGGTCGGTGTTGGAGAGCCCTGAACAGGATGTGACTTGGTCTTCCCTGTGGAGAACTCGGGGGACTAGCTGGAGCATTCAGGTATTTAAGGAGCAATGTCAGTGTGCCAGGAACTCTTGGGGAGCTTACATCCCAGTGGAAGAGAGAGTTCACCTCTTTGAGCTTTCTGGCAAAGTCAAGGGTGCTAAGTGCTGTGTCAGGGCCGTCCAAAGGTCCTGATATGAGTAGGACTTGGAGGAGGTCAGTCAGGACCAGCCTTGTTGTGGGTGTTGAAACACAGGAGTATCTGTGTGGAGGAGGCCTGGGGGAGCGGGGCACAGGGGAGCACGAGGTCCTCAAGGTTCTCAGTGGTTGCATCAGGAGTGCCCAGGTCATCTTGTCCTGGGCAGAGGATGGGTTCAGAAGAGAACGTCGGCTGTGTATCCTTTGTATCTTCCAGAGGTACACAGCCCTCCAACCCCAGGACAATGTGTGGGAGTGTGTTTGGCTCCTGCGTTCCCCTAGCTCCTTTGTCCACAGGATGCTCTTGGCTGCCAGGAGGTTCCCACTCCTCATCTTTCCAGGCCCAGGTCAGAGGCACTGAAGTCAGAAACAGAGGTGGCAATTTCAACCTAAAAGCACAAATTACAGACAAGTCTTCCTCCTGCAGGTTTCCAATTGCAATGGGCTTTTGTGTGGCACTAGAAGAAACCAGCTTTTGCAAGCATGGGGCTGATGAACACTTGCACAAAGGGAGACAGCGGAGTAGCAGGAGTTTGCAAGCTGCTTCATTAACTTGGAGCCAGTGGAATGTCTAGGATCTTCTGTGACTTGGAAACCAGTGGCAGAATGTTCCCATGTTTCTGGTCCTCTTCAGTCAGGTAGGTTGGGGGGCGCCCAAGACAAGCTTGTGGCTGCAGTGAGGGTGCAGGATGGGTACACATCTCGGTGGTCCAGCTGGGTGTCAGCTACCTTGAATCTGACCCACGGGCTTTGTGTGGTCTCAGGGCTTGTGTGTATTTGGTCCCCTGTGTACCTGGTGTGCACACATTGCCTGTCATGTGGATCTGTGTTGGAAGCTCCTGCCCTTCAGTTCTTCATGTGGTGCTGTGGGACATCTGGTGGTTTTGAGCCTCCAAGTCTGTGTTGGCTGCTGCAGGTCAGGGCCTGGGACTTTGTGTACCAGTGACATGGCTCCACTGGGACCCCATTCCTGACTCAGCCATGCTGTCACGGACCTCAGAAAAGATCTATCATTTATTTGAGCCTGTAAAACAAGTAAATTCAATCTTCCTGTGAGGTGCGGTGATGATTCACTGGAACCATCGTGGTGTGTGAGGGGCGCTTGCTGGGGCTCTTCCTCCTGCCAGGACTGCCAGGTGGGACAGCTTCCTGCAGACTCAGCGGGTCCAAGGCAGGGTTTCCAAGGAGACTTTGCAGCTGGATGAGAGGAGGCGTCAGCGCACCTGCTTCATATGGTGACTGATGTGCCTGGGCCCAGGCAGGCCCATGCTCCAAGCACCCTATTCCTCAGGTGGGACAGCTCCACCTTCTTTTTTTTTTGAGATTGAGTCTCACTCTGTCGTCCAGGCTGGAGTGCAGTGGCGGGATCTCGGCTCACTGCAGCCTCTGCCTCCCGGGTTCAAGCAATTCTCCTGCCTCAGCCTCCCGAGTAGCTGGGACTACAGACGTGCACTGCCACATCCTAATTTTTATATCATTAGTAGATACAGGGTTTCACCACGTTTGCCAGGATGGTCTTGAACTCCTGACCTTGTGATCCGCCCACCTCAGCTTCCCAAAGTGCGGGATTACAGGCGTGAGCCACTGCGCCCGGCCTGACAGCCCCTTCTTTAGGCTGGTGCCTCGGGCTCCCAGGCTCAGGGTGGGGCTCACACCCCTCCTCTCATGATCTTGCTTATCCCTTGGGGGAGGGGCCTGTGGCCCCCCAACCCCAAGCACACAGCTGTCACCCAGGTCACCTCCTCTGTCCTTCTCCCAGTACCCTATGTGCTCTGGCCTGGGCAGCCCCCTCCCCCTGCGCCCTTGGTGGCATTTGCATACAGGTGCCCTTGCAGCTGAAGTGTTGGGGTGGGGCCGGCAAACCCATGCCCGGGAGGGCCAGCGGCTCTTGGCACAGGTGGTGGGACAGTGGCCACTCAGAACATGGCTTTGCTCCCTTGCCACCTCCTCGGGGCTCACACCTTGCTCCTGCATTCGTGAGGGGAGGTGGGCTATGGTGTTTGGGACCTCCGGGGTGTCCTTGCTCTGCCATTAACTTTCCCTGGAAACTTGCTGAGTTTAGTCACTGTCTGAGCCTTAGTTCCTGGTCATAACTGGGGCTCTGCAGGGCTTGGGGCCTCGTGTAAGGGGGAACTGATGGCCTGTGTGCCGGCAGAGGAGGTGGTGTCATCCCGGTGGGTCTCTGCACATCCACTGCACACACACTGCATGTGTGTATGTGTGGTGTGTGTGTTTATGTAGTGTGTGTGTGTCTGTGTATATGTGTGTGATGTGTATATGGGGGGTGTGTGTGTGTTTGTGTTGTGTGTATGTGTGTGGTGTGTTTGTGAGGTGTGCGTGTATTTGTATGTCTGTGTGTGTGTGGTGTGTATATGGTGTGTATGTCTGTGTGTGGTGTGTCTGTGGGTCTGTGGGGTCTGTTTGATGTATGTGGTGTGTGTCTATGTGTGTGTGTGGTGTCTATATGGTGTGTATGTCTGTGTGCGTTGTGTGTGTGTGTCTACGTGTGTGGGGTCTGTTGTGTGTATGTGGTATGTGTGTATATGTGTGTGGTGTGTATATGGTGTGTATATGGTGTGTATGTGTGTCTGTGTGTGTTGTGTGTGTGTGTTGTGTGTGTGTAGGGTCTGTTGTGTGTGGTAGGGGTGGAAGGGCCTCCCGGGGCTCTTGGATTTGGAGGGCCCATGCTGCTCTGGCCTGGGAAGTTGGGGTTATCTGGAGGGGATATTAGGCTGGGGTCACGGGGAAGGTTCTGGGGCTCTAGGCAGAGGTCCTGGGCCTGGCCAGGTGCAGGCACATGGGCTAGTTGGGCAGTCCCAGGCTGACTAGGCCCAAGGCCTTCCAGGCTCCATGGCCCGTGTTCCCTGTTGTCCTGGTGGGTGTGCCCTTTAGGCACCTGCCCAGGGTCCCCTCTGCCATCCTGGCTGCCCCCACACTGTGTGCCCTGGTTCTGCTCCTGGACCCCACATTCTGTGCCCCGGCTCTGCTCCTGGACCCCACACTGTGTGCCCTGGCTCTGCCGTCCCGGCTGCCGCCACACTGTGTGCCCCGGCTCTGCTGCCCCGGCTGCCCCCACACTATGTGCCCCGGCTCTGCTCCTGGACCCCACACTGTGTGCCCCAGCTCTGCCGTCCCGGCTGCCTCCACACTGTGTGCCCCGGCTCTGCTCCTGGAC
>NW_012101652.1:149584-150947 GCF_000951045.1 Mandrillus leucophaeus | reverse complement strand
TTTTTTTGAGACGGAGTCTCGCTCTGTCGCCCAGGCTGGAGTGCAGTGGTCAGATCTCAGCTCACTGCAAGCTCCGCCTCCCGAGTTTACGCCATTCTCCTTCCTCAGCCTCCCGAGTAGCTGGGACTACAGGCGCCCGCCACCTCGCCCGGCTAGTTTTTTTTTGTATTTTTTGGTAGAGACGGGGTTTCACCGTGTTAGCCTGGATGGTCTCGATCTCCTGACCTCGTGATCTGCCCGTCTGGCCTCCCAAAGTGCTGGGATTACAGGCTTGAGCCACCGCGCCCGGCGGGGCTACTTCTTGTCCCCTACCTCCCCAGCTCCACTGAGGGCTTCTAGACAAACACAGGATGAGATGAGAGGAAGGTGGCCACCAGAACGGTGCTTAATGGCCAGGACGTTCTCTCCCTGATATATGCTATTCCCATTACAGGTATTCACTTCCTGATGAAGCAATTTCCTATATAATGGCCCCACATGGCAGGCTAAATGTGGAAAACCACCAAATAGAGGCAGAGATATAAAGACACTTTGGATCATCATTTGCAGAAGGCAAAATAGCTGCAGGCAGCTTGTGGTTGAGACACTCAGTGATGGTACTGGCCAGGCCATGCTGGGGGAGGCACAGAAAGCATCCACAGACACAGCTCATGGGGCTGCAGCATGGAGAACTCCAACCAGCCAAGGGGCCCTGGCAGTCCTCCGAGGAATGATGCTTGACCTGAGACTTTCCCTTTAGTCATGGTCAAAGTGAGGGTGTCCCTGCTGGAGCCAGCACCTGCAAAGGCCCAAGGGAGCTGGGACCTTGGAGTCTGAGGATTGCATAAAGCCCAGTTTGAGGAAGCTTTCTTTGTTTGAGGAGGGGGTTGTAGGGCAGCATCATGGACCCTGGGTTGAGAAGAAGGTGGAGACCAGCGGGGTGAGGGGCTCCACCTTGGCTCAACTCCCTAGATGGCAGCCGATGGGGGCTGGTCTAGAGGGCTCTCTCCTAGGTGAGGGGCTAGACCTGAAGCTCTTGTGCTTCCTCAGCCCGAGTCCCGTTCATGGGGGCAGGAATGGTGTGTGATGGTGCATTCATAGATGTGCATGCACACACAGAGACATGTACATACAGAGACATGTACATTTGTACACAGACATGCACATAGAAATGTGCATGCATAGGCCCACACAACAGACAGGCAAATGCACACAGGTGTGTACACGGAGATGCACGCACACATGCACACACAGATGTGTACACAGAGATGCACACACACATGCACACACAGGTGTGTACACAGAGATGCACGCACATGCACACACAGATGTGAACACAGAGATGCATGCACACATGCACACACAGGTGTGTACACAGATGCAC
>NW_012101652.1:141837-145724 GCF_000951045.1 Mandrillus leucophaeus | reverse complement strand
CTGGACCCCACACTGTGTGCCCTGGCTCTGCCGTCCCGGCTGCCCCCACACTGTGTGCCCCGGCTCTGCTCCTGGACCCCACACTGTGTGCCCCGGCTCTGCTTTTGGACCTCCGTATGCCTTCTGCTCGCTCCAGGGCAGAAACCTCCTGTCCTGGCTCTGCCTTCCTTTGAAGCCTAGCAGGGACTCCTCCGGCCCTGGGTCTGTCCCTCCTGAGCTCTCATTTGAGGAAGGCATCAGTGAGGCCCTTCTTTGGCTCAGATCCAGCCTTTGGTGCCAGACAGTCCAGGGCGTCAGTCCCAGCTTTGTCTGGGAGCTGTGGGCCCTTGACCCTTCTGAGCCCACCTACAAGTTGGGAACAACACTGTGGACCCTCAGGGAACTAAAGGATGAAACTGCCCTGTGGCTGGCACCAATGGGAGCATCCTCGTTCCTCCTCCTCAGGGGCTGGACCCATGGCTTGAGTGGCAGTTGGGACATCCAGCCTGGCTTCCTCAGTGGGGTTTGTCCAGCCTGGCTTCCTCAGTGGGGTTTGTCCAGCCTGGCTTCCTCAGTGGGGTTTGGCCGTGGAGGTGCTCAGGGTGTGCTTGTTGGAATGGTGGGGGAGCTGGCTCCAGGGTCTGCCTCCTAGACCCTGTCCAGGGCTCCAGCTGCCCCTTCCCTCTCTGCACTCCCAGCTGGGATGGGAGGGCCTTGGGCACAGGCTCTAGAGCCCCTGTGGTTGGCTCCCACCCCTTCCCCAGAGTGATGCATGTGAGGATGGGGGCTTCTTCACTCAGGAAGTCGTCCTGTCATCCCAGAGTGTGGCGTTGGCCTCAGACTGGCTCTTGATCTCCAATGTGGGGCATGGCTGGAACTATCCAGCGGTCAGTGTGTCTCGGGCTCCAGCTTAGGCATCTTGGGACAGAGACTGGGCGGCGGGTGTTTCTCCGGACATGGCCAGGCCAGCATGGCTGTTGTCCTTGGACATCAGTCAGCAATAGGCCAGTGCCTACCTGTTCCGCCAAGCTCCATTCTTGGGAATGCAGGGCCCGGACATTCAGTCCAGGGTCTTTCCCTCCTGGGGCTCTGCTGGGGGTGCCCCTCCCCATGAGCCCATCTTGACATTTGTGGGCCTTGCTCTCTGTCTGCTAATGAGTGATCTTCACCAGTCCAGCCTGCCATGGCAACCGCCTGCAGTCTCGCTCTCTGTCCAGGCACCCGGTAGCTTTATCTCCGAGGCCATCTGTTCTGGGAGCACAATTCCAAAGCCATTTAAACAGAGCCTGGAGCAGGGCAAGGCGCTGGGCCCTCTGTCCTCACACGTGTGTGTACACACACTCAGGCACACACACGCACGTGCACATGCAGATGTGGTGTGACCCCTGCAAGGTGGAAGGCGATGACAGGGACAGTCAGGGCGTCCCACCGGCTGCTCCCTTTTCCTACTGTCCCCAAGCTGGTTCCTGGGCACCCTGGTGGTCGGCCAGTCTGTGTCTTCCTCTCTTTCTCTATATTCCTCACCTCTCTGTCCATCTGTTTGTCTGAGCCGGCCTGGTTTCTGCCTCACCTCTCTGCCTTTGTCTTACCTCTTTCCCCACATCCTTTGTCTCCTTTCCTGCCTCTGTCTGTGTCCATCTCTGTGTTTAATCCCCTTGATCCTGGTCCCTGGGCCCCCTCCCTGGCCATTGCCTCTGTTTCTTTGGCCTTTTTCTCCACCTCTTATCTCTCCTACTGGTTCAGCTGCTTTTTGCCTTTGGCTGTCATTCTGTGCTGGTAGGACTAGGGCATCAGGGGGTTTCCACCCCTGCCTCACCCTCTTGGATGCTCCTAGAACAGTCAGGCAGGGGCCTGTCCCTCACTGTTCTCCTGGTCCACTCTGGGCACACCTATCTCTCCTCCCCACTTTCTTCTGCCTCAGGGTGGCCAGGTCATGAGGTGGGCAGGCGGGGGGACGGGGGTACTTTCTCATACTGCTCTTAGCTTCCTGGGCCCATTGACCAGGGTAGTGCCTTCAGCCTGAGCTTCTTACTCTCCAAGTCCTTCACTCTGAGCTCCTCCCTCTGAGCCCAGTCCTGCTGTTCATTGAATGTGCTTCCCTTTCCTGCCATGCGGCCTTCACTCATGCTGTGCCCTCACCTAACACTCCTTCCTGGTCAGGCCTCCCTGTCAGGACCTTGTGTCCCTCTCTCCACAGGACTGGGCAGGTGCAGCATCCTGGGCTCAGCATGGAGCCTCCTGGCTTCCCCCAACTATGCATGATTGAGCTTGCAGCCTTGTTCAGCTGCCCCTGCCCACAGGGGCAGAGAGGCTCAGAGAGCCCTCTGAGCTCTGCAGAACTTTGACACCAGTCTGACTTGCAGGGGGATGGAAAGGAAGCCCCTCGGCAACTGCTTCCAGTTCTTCTTGAGGTTGGCCTAGGTTGCCGCTGCTGCAGGGAGCTGCTTGCCTTCTCCTGCTGGTGTCCCCAACCTCAGCTGTCTCTCCTCTGTCTTTCCTCTGTCCCAGCATCCTTTGTCTCCTGGGCTGGACTGTTGCTGAGGCTGCTCTGAGATGCACAGACCCCCAGGACCCTTGGGCTTGTCCCCTCAGAGGCTTGAGGGCCTGGTGACCTGGGTCCTCTGAGCAGCTTCTGTCCTCCAGGTCACTCTGCTGTTTCAGCCAGCATCCACACAGCCCATCCACCTAGGATGCCTCCTTCCAAGGTCATGGTCCTGGGTCAGGGCAGCGCAGGCAGAGGAGCCGTATGGGCAGACCAGAGGGGCTTCAGAGGTGCACATGTATTGGGGGGCCTTCTAAAGCAGAAACCAGTACCAGCCCAGACAGGGATGACCAGCAGCCTGTGACCTCTGGAGCCTGGGGTGTGTCCAGCAGGCGGGACCCCTGCTCTGGCTCAGCATCACTCCAGTCCAGGTGGCGCTGAGTGCTGGGAACCCAGCTATGGTGGGTGATGTCTGGTGTTCCCTTGGGTCAGCTGTAGCCTGGCTTCCTGTTGAGGGCAGGGAGGTACAGTGCTGACACGCAGCCCTGAGGGAGGCTGAGGTATTGCCACCTTCGATAGCCAGAGCTGCATCCCACACATGGGTCTGGACTCTCCCAGTTGTGGGGTGAGGCTGGGATGCCTGGCCTATGGCAAATGCCCCTCAAACCCTAATGCATCTGGTCAACCTGGTGAGTTCTGACTCAGCCTGGCCAGGTTCCCCTGGTGCTGGCCCCCTGAGTGTGTGTTGAGTTGGGGTGCGGGGGCTGAAGGGCCTTTCTCGAGCAGACCTTCAGAGAGGAGCGCTGGCTCTGTCTGTCCTGATTCTGAACATGTCCAAGTCGTTTCATCACGTAATGGATTACCAGGCTGGTTGGTTCTACCAAAAGGCAGCAGCACAAGCTTTTCCTGGATTTCTCACCATTGTTCCTTTAAATAATCAATCTTAATTAACTCCATCCGAAGAACGTATTTTCCCCAAGGGTAGGGAGTCCCAATCAGATGGAGTAAGTTGGGACTGCAAACCGCATTTGATAGCTGTGGTGTTGGGAGGGCCCACGTGGCTACTGCGAGGGGTGTCTCCATGATGGGCGGGCGGAGGGATCAGCACCAACCCCTGCCAGCACTTTCTGACATTTCTGTTGCCCTCATTTGATAGATCGGGAAACTGAGTCACAGAGCGGTTTGGCAACCTGCCCCAGGTCACTTCCCCTGTCTAAGCACAGACATCATTGTGGACGAGAAGAGGCAGAACTCAGAGGGGAAACCCCTCTTCCACACAGCTACTGCTGCTGCCACCTGTTCCCACCAGCCCCTGTCCCCACCTGTCCCTGTCCTCAACCTGCCCCACCTGTCCCTGTCCCCACCTGTCCCTGTCCTCAACCTGTCCCACCTGTCCCTGTCCCCACCTGTCCGTGTCCTCAACCTG
>NW_012101652.1:140696-141266 GCF_000951045.1 Mandrillus leucophaeus | reverse complement strand
CCACCTGCCCCTGTCCCCACTTGTCCCTGTCCTCAACCTGTCCCACCTGTCCCTGTCCCCACCTGTCCGTGTCCTTAACCTGCCCCACCTGCCCCGTCCCCACCTGTCCCTGTCCTCAACCTGCCCCACCTGCCCCTGTCCCCACCTGTCCCTGTCCTCAACCTGCCCCACCTGGCCCTGTCCCGACCTGCCCCACCTCTCCCTGTCCTCACCTGCTCCACCTGCCCCTGCCCCCACCTGCCCCTGTCCCCACCTGTCCCTGTCCCCAACCTGCCCCACCTGTTCCTGTCCCCACCTGTCCCTATCCCCACCTGTCTTTGTCTCCACCTGCCCCTGTCCCCACCTGTCCCTGTCCCCAGCTGCCCCACCTCTCCCTGTCCTCACCTGCCCCACCTGTCCCTGTCCCCCACCTGCCCAACCTGTCTATGTCCCCCACCTGCCCCACTGGTCCCTGCCACCACCTGCCCCACCTGATCCCTGTCCCTCTTCTACCTTCCTGCCACCACCTCCCTCCCCTCCCCCCACTTGCTCCACCTGCCTCTCTACCGCCATATGCCCCTCCTGGCCCCA